>NC_079230.1:8727075-8852848 GCF_029633865.1 Lampris incognitus
GGCGGATTGCTATCACAGGGATAAATCTAAACTGGCTTCCACGTGGTTCCACCCCGGCGTTGGGGGGCGGGAGGGGGGGGGTTATCTCACAACCTTTCTGCGGCTCTCCACGGTGTTTGTTTTCTGACTGGCGGTGTTCCAGCCTCAACAGCACTTATCATGGCCGGGCTAATCCCCCTCGCCCCTGTGAAACCCCGTTTTCCCCGACCGTGCGTCACTTCTGGCTGGCACCAACCGGACACCCGCTGGTGCTGATGGAGGTTCTCAAAGTCCAGACCCAGAATGCATCAGTAAAGATGGAAAAAAAGGGGGGGGTCCTCTAGTTACTCGGGTAAAAGTGATGACAGTTTTTCGATGTGTCACGAGGGTGAGGCTTTCTGTCGATCCTATAATGCTCTTGAAGGAGGTCACGCTGAGCGGAGAGCTGAAACCGTTCGCATTTTGTTGGAAGAGCCTTCGTCATGTTTTTCAAACTGCAGTTTCATCCCGCGAGAAATGTAATTATTGTGCTGGTCCAAGGTCAGAAAGATGGAAAGCAACTGGTCATTTAGCCATTTACAGCCGGCAAAAGTATCATCATGCGTACTTAACAGAGTACTACAAATGATTGCCTTGGGTCCAAACAGCTCCTGGTCTTAACTGCCAGCAGTTGTAATGTGTAGAAAATATCCAGTCACACTACCGCACACACGTCACTAGATGGTATACACATACATATACTCTGATTCTGTTGGCTTTACTAAGCTGTCATTCGCCCTCTCAGAGACACAAATCTTGATGACATGGTCTGATACTTGTACTAGTAAACAGAATACACAGAAATTGAGCTTTCTTTTGGGGGGGGGTTCCCCCTCGTTGTATCCAGCCAATTACCCCACTCTTCCAAGCCGGCCCGGTTGCTGCTCCTCCCCTTCCGATCCGGGGAAGGCTGCAGACTACCACATGCCTCCTCTGATCCATGCGGCGTCACCAGCCACTTCTTTTCACCTGACAGTGAGGAGTTTCGCCAGGGGGACTTAGCTCGAGGGAGGATCACGCTATTAACCCCCAGTACCCCCCACCCCTGAACAGACTGACCAGAGGAGGCGCTAGTGCAGCAACCAGGACACACACCCACATCCGGCTTCCCACTCACAGACACAGCCAATCGTGTCTGCAGGGCCGCCCGACCAAGGCGGAGGTAACACTGGGATTCGAACCGTCGATCCCTGTTTTGGTAGCCAACGGAATAGACCGCTACGCCACCCAGGCCAGACGCCCTCTTTTGGCTTTTTTTAACCTGTTGTTCATCATATCAGAGACACATTGGGGCCATTGTTTGATACTTGCACTCGTTCTTTATAAACAGAAATGGAGCTTTATGATACACTCTAAACTTAAAAACCTAAAGGAGTCCGATCGCGGAGAACAGAATTTTTCCAGGTTTGGAATAAATGGGAGCATTTTTTTTCCTTCTCTACATTATTTTGAGCTGAAAACACGTTGAAGTTGCATCTGGTGAAAATAGTCCCCGGGTCCCGTCTGAGACGTGGGAATATCATCACTTTGAGGTTTTGGGAACCTCAGAATTGCACCTCTGCTCTTCGCAGATGAAGTGGTTCTGTTGGCTTCATCAGAACGTGACCTCCAGCACGCACTGGGGCGGTTTGCGGCCAGTGTGAAATGGTCGGGATGAGAGTCAGCACCTCCCAAATCTGAGGCCATGGTTCTCTACCAGAAAATGGTGGTCTGCTCCCTCCGGGTTGGGGATGAGTTGTTGCCTCAAGTGAAGGAGTTCAAGTATCTCGGGGTCTTGTTCAGGAGTGAGGGTAGGATGGAGCGGGAGATTGGCAGGCGGATTGGTGCAGCATCAGCAGTAATGCGGACGCTGTACCGGACCGTTGTGGTGAAGAGGGAGCTGAGCTGGAAGGCAAAGCTCTCAATTGACCAGTCAGTCTTCATTCCAACCCTCACCTATGGTCATGAGCTTTGGGTAGTGACTGAAAGGGTGAGATCGTGGATACAAGCGGCTGAAACGAGTTTCCTCCGTAGGGGGTCTGGGCTCAGCCTTAGAGATAGGGTGAGGAGCTTGGACATCCGGAGGGAGCTCGGAGTGGAGCCGCTGCTCCTTCGCGTTGAAAGGGTCCAGTTGAGGTGGTTCAGGCATCTCATCAGGATGCCTCCTGGGCGCCTTCCTTTGGAGGTTTACCGGGCGCGGCCAACTGGGAGGAGACCCCGGGGTAGACCCAGAACTCGCAGGAGGGACTAACTGTCCAATCTGGCCTGGGAACGCCTCGGGATCCCCCAGGAGGAGCTGGAGGGCGTTGCTGGGGAGAGGGTCGTCTGGAGTGCCCTACTTAGCTCGGCGCCACCACGACCCGACCCCGGAGAAGCGGCTGAAGATGAATGAATGAATGAATGAATGAACGTGGGAATATCTGTCACCTACATCATCACAGGCTGATTTGCAGTGACTCTTGTCGATAGACAGCCAGGTGGTTAATGATCCACGCTGTCCCTGTTGAAAATGCCTCGGACATATTGTTTACATCTTGGTGAGCACATTCGATCAAATTAAATTAACGGCTCTAAGTCCGATGTGATCCACTATGATGCAAAATGTGTGTTATTTTTCAGGGATAAATTGTGTGCATCCGTGTCAAACCCATGGGCACTTTAGAAACTGTGGCGCACCTGATGTTTGGACTGTGGGAGAAGCCCGGAGCATGCAGAGGAGACCCACGTGGACACAGGGAGAACATGCAACCTGCACGGAGAGGGACTGAGAAAAACCCACCACCCCTCTGACGTGAGGCAACAGTGCAAAACGCTTAGTCACCACACACACACACACACACACACACACACACACACACACACACACACACACACACACACACACACACACACACACACACACACACACAGATATAGAGATGAGAGGTGGTGGTTTTTCACATTAGCATTAATTGCTGATTGATGACCAATTTCCTGCTGATATCAACAGATATGAATGTTTAATGTGAACATCAGCACTGCAGCTGAGCACACACACACACACACACACACACACACACACACACACACACAAAGACACAGGCTATACATCTTGGGAATGCACACATAAAAAGCACAAACTATATAGCCTAGATACGCACTCACACACACAAGCCTACTGTATAGGCTGAAATTTGAATATGACTACTCTCATTTTAAAAGATGGGCACTGTCTGCCCGACTGAAGAACAACTTTTCGGGTAAAAGTCCAAACAAATACACACACACACACGATACAGAACTGACACCTCAAACGCCTTCTCAAATCCGGATGTCCATTAGAGTAAATACACAGTCACCAAGGGCACCAAAAGCACAACCGGGTCACTGTACCTTCTCCCGGATCGCCATCTTGTTATGGTGGAGAACCTGACCAACGATCCCAAGAGCTACGCCGTCCAGAGCTTGGCTCCTGGTAGGGACAAAGGTCAAAGGGGAGGTTCCCAGGCGCATCGCAACATATTAAAAAATACAAGTAAATTGTAATTTGAAAATACAGAAATACGTTCTACACAAACTGGTAGCACATTGTAGGCATTTAGTAGCCTCAGTACGGGGCTGACCTTGAGCTCCCCACATGGAAAAGATGAGCTCTGCTCATTGCCCCACATCATGGACTTGATCTTGGAGGTGGCAGACTGCGGATTCAGGGGTGCACGCTGGGTGGTTTCTGTCAGTCGAGTGAGTGAACAGCCAACTGAAATGCAACTGGGGGGACGGTTAGGCCACGGTGCTGCGCTAGCTCTTTCAGAAGACAACAAGACTGGGCATTTGGCAGACGTCCTTTTCAAGAGCGATAACTATAAGTGCAGTGGAGTGAGTACATTTCGGAGATCTCCAACTTTACAAGCAGCAGACTGAACAAAAGGCACATAACAGTACCATTACAGAAGAGTATGATACAGTGCAAAATAGTAGGAGAAAGAGAAGCATCCCCCCCTTCCCCCAATTCCAACAACAACCTAAAAGAAGAGTATACTCCTTTGTGTGCCCCCTAACACTGCAGTCCTTCCATTTCCTTTTTAGTCCTTTTTCAGCACAACTCATTTCTCCATCAGTTCAGCTGTTGATGAACATGAACATGTTGATGAAAAGATATACATACGATACAACATGCTGACGAACATGTTGATGAACATGAAGATGGCGGCGCAAATTCACGTTTGCAGCGGCCTCACCCAGTACCGGTGTGCAGTGATTAAAGTGGGCCGGAGCTACCCGGATCCCGACACCGGCACCTCCCCTCCTCCTCCTCCTCCTCCTCCTCCTCCCCCGAGTCAACCGGAGCTGAGATCCGGCAGCACTCTGTAGACAGGAGTAATTTCAACCTTTTTGTCACAGTAAAATTTAAAACAAAAAACATGATGCAGCCAATTCACAAGCATTACGAAATAAATCGCAAATAAAGTCGTTCTTCTATTTTTATACTACTTTACTTTTTCTAAAAGTTTGAACGATATCGCGTCCTCACGTGACCCGCACCCGCCTGCTGTCTGGCTTCACCAGACATGACGTCAGAAGAGACTGGCTTCACACTCACGGGTCAGGGTCAGTTCACCGCACCAGGCAGACAAGACTCGAGAGAGCGTCAACCTGCTACCTGCACTATTATCTTGGATTGGGGGGCATAAAGAGTGAGCATCTTCAGTGTATTTCCGATAATATTTCCAATAGTTTTGTCTAGCTCTGCTGTGGTTTTCATTCAAGCAACTAACGCTAGCGCTAGCTAGCTAGCTAGCTATCTTCCACCCGGTAACGTTGCTAGCTAGTTGCTGACGTTGCCAGCTAGTTGATTGAATGCTGCTAGGCAAGCTAACTATCGGTAGCGTCCGGTAACGTTACCGGTAGCTAGCTAGTTATGTTTGTCCAACCTTAGCTCTGGCCATGCAATATTTTCATTCAAATAACTAACTAGCTAGCAAACGTTAGCTACCGGTAGCTATTATTAGCTAACAATGCTAACGTCGGGACTACTGGACCAGTGGTTAGCTAGCCTAACGTTAGCTAGCTACCTATCACTCCCGCACTTTTGCCCACCTCTCTAATACAGAGATCCCCCACTTACCAAATCCCACTTTAACCCCTGCCGGTGTGGGAAGATGGCACCGCAAATTCACGTTTGCCGCAGCCTCACCCAGTACCACCCACGCAGTGTCTTTGTCCACGTCTACGTTTGCCTTCGTTCGATGGCTGGGAGAGCTGGCGCTGGATCCGGTGGAAGAGCTCGGTCTGCTGGGTCCTGTGGGCCCAGGGACCACGGCCCTGCCTGCAGCCGTGCATGAAAAGGTGACACGTTGTACGTTGCTGGACCCAACAGGACATGTCACGTGATTCACTAGCATTTAGCCAAAGACTGTGATTAGGCTAACTGTTGTACGGTTTTTTTTCACCCCACAGGTTAAAGCTGGGGATTAAAAAATTTTTGTTTTATTTGAGAATGAAATGACTTGTGAAATAATGTCCATCCATCCATTATCCAAACCACTTATCCTGCTCTCAGGGTCATGGGGATCAAATACATTAAATAATGTCGTTTACATATTTAAAATACAAGCTCTTAAAGTCTTTTGTTGCAAATGACATCTTTTTATGTCCAGCAAAATATGAATTATAAAGCACTAAAAAGTTAATTAAATGTGTATTTTAAATACATTTAATTGAAATACTGCACATCTCTGTTCGTTGCTGTCCCTGAGGTTTCTCCCTCACCCCAGTTAAAGGTTTTTTTTAAGGGAGTTGTTCCTTATCCAATGTGAGGGTGTTGTGTTGCTGTAAAGCACAATGAGGCAAATTTGCAATTTGTGATATTGGGCTATACAAATAAAATTGAATAGACTTCGGTTTGCCTTCGTGTGTCCAAATTATTACTGCAATTAAGCGATATAACTTTTTCAAATATAAAAACGTACATGATCTTATACACACTTTACTCTGTTTTCGTGCCAGAATTTGCCACACCGCCTTTCTTAGCGCACAGCGGACTGGAGCAGATCCTGAACTTAGCGCCCCCTACGTACTGAATTGAGAATTGATTTTGAATCGACTCAAACCACGTGCATGTAAGGAAGGACTGGCTAGCTTGGGAAGATGATTTTATCCTCTGTCAACACATCAGCTGACCCATCAGCTGATGCCAGGTGAGGAAGGACTCTAACCATTTTAATTTGGCAGAATCCACCTTTATCTCCAACACTACCCAGCTATGGAAGCTCTCCGTGCAATGAGAAGCCAATGATGACGATGTCGTCTCTCCGCCACACTCCCCTATGTGTCCGACACATTCGCAAACTAGCACATTTTTCCTTTAAAGTTGAGATTTTGGAGGGGTCTCAACATAGGGTGGGGTGGGGGGGTGGTGGAATGGGGCCCTGAATAAGACATGTTGGTAACACTTTAGTATGGGGAACATAGTCACCATTAATTAGGTGCTTATTAGCATGCAAATAAGCAAAATATTGGCTCTTAATTGGCCATTATTACGTACTCATTAATGCCTTATTCTGCACGGCCTTATTATACAACCAGTAAGCCATTAACTATGAGTTTTCCCTCTATAACCTCAGAAGTACTGCTTATTAGTAGTACCATCTCAATATGCTTTGCTTAGTATGGCCTTTATAAGGTGGTAGTACCACAAGAAGAGTTATTCTCCCTTACTAACACTTAATGAATATGCTCTGTTCTTACATAACAACACACAACACTACAAGTGTTCATAGTGTTAAATTGCTCTAAATTAAGTTGTTGTTACTTAGAATATGTTCCCCATACTAAAGTGACATCTTAATCATTACTAATTCACTAGTAATTAAGTTTTTTTTATGTTCCCCATACTAAAGTGTTACCGACATTTTAAATGAATAAAATGCACCCAATGTTAGGCCTGCTCTCTCTCTCTCTCTCTCTCTCTCTCTCTCTCTCTCTCTCTCTCTCTCTCTCTCTCTCTCTCTCTCTCTCTCTCTCTCTCTCTCTCTCTCTCTCTCTCTATCTCTCTTTGTCTCTGTCACACACACACACACACACTACTATCAAGGTTTTCATTAATTACTGTATCTTGCCCACTTTTACCAAGCATATTACAGCAAACGTGAAAAGTAGATAGTAATGACATAGGATGTCAACAAACAAACGCTGTATACTGACACCCTTGAAATTGTTCCCTGCTGTCAACATTATTCCATTACCATAAATAAACGAGTAGCGCAAAACAACCAGCTTATCGGTTGATGAATCACACCAACCAAGAAAAATGTGTATTTAAGATAAGAAAAAAATGTTGCTAAAAAAGGACTAAAAACCAAAAAACGTCGACATCCACATGGCAATCATCATAAAGACAGGCTACATTGTGTCAAAGGCCAGATAAGATTTGCAGGATCCGGGCTTCCAGGTGGTATGGCGGTCTATTCCGTTGCCTACCAACACGGGGATTGCAAGTTCGAATCCCCATGCCACGTCCGGCTTGGTCGGGCGACCCTACAGACACAGTTGGCTGTGTCTGCGGATGGGAAGCCGGATGTGGGCATGTGTCGTGGTCGCTGCATTAGCGCCTCCTCTGGTCGGTCGGGGCGCCTGTTCAGGGGAAAGGAGGGGGATAGCATGATCCTCCCACGCACTACGTCCCCCTGGGGACACTCCTCACTGTCAGGTGAAAAGAAGCAGCTGGTGACTCCACATGTATTGGAGGAGACACGTGGTAGTCTGCAGCCCTCCCTGGATTGGCAGAGGGTGTGGAGCAGCGACTGGGGAGGAAAAAAGGGGGGGAATCTGAAAAACAAAAGAGTTGTCGGATGCACAATGCAGCAAACCTTTTGTTTTGTCCATGACGACAGTGTTGTGAACAGTTCTATAATAGCTCTGCCTAAAATATAGAAATACCAGAACTCACCGAGCTGACGTTTCTCATCATGGCCCGTTTCCTCTAGAGCAGGTGTCAATTAGCAATAAAAGTCCCGTCCATTCAGTACACAAATGTTAACAGTAGGTCTGGACTATAACTATACACGTTTGCAAGTATCACCAGGTGATGGAATTACCTCATCAACAGTATCATCATGATCATCATCACCATCAACTGAGGAGGCTTGTCCAATATGTGCAGAGAGCAAGGCGGCGTGCTTCCATTTTGGTTAGCATGATCATCCAAAATTGATTGTAGCCCCCTTTTTCTCGTTTTTTAAAAAACTTGTCAGCAGAATGCAAAACGCTATTAAACTCCTTTGTGTTTAACTTTCCCATTCCTTTGTTTTTGAGCTCATGATGCAAACTTTTTTTTCCTGTCCATTGTCATGTAACGCTAACCGCAATTAGTTGTCTTGGAATGCTAACTTCAACGACTGCCAGAAGTGATGCTAACTTCAACGACTGCTATAAGTGACGCTAACTTCAACGACTGCCTGAAGTGACGCTAACTTCAACGACTGCCAGAAGTGACGCTAACTTAACTTCAACGATGGCCAGAAGTGACGCTAACTTCAACGACTGCCAGAAGTGACGCTAACTTAACTTCAACGACTGCCAGAAGTGATGCTAACGTCAATGACTGCCATAAGTGAAGCTAACGTCAACGACTGCCAGAAGTGATGCCAACATCAACGACTGCCAGAAGTGATGCTAACTTCAACGACTGCCTGAAGTGATGCTAACTTAACTTCAACGACTGCCAGAAGTGACGCTAACTTCAACGACTGCCAGAAGTGACGCTAACTTCAACGACTGCCAGAAGTGACGCTAACTTCAACGACTGCCAGAAGTGACGCTAACTTCAACGACTGCCAGAAGTGACGCTAACTTCAACGACTGCCAGAAGTGACGCTAACTTCAACGACTGCCTGAAGTGACGCTAACTTCAACGACTGCCAGAAGTGACGCTAACGTCAACGACTGCCTGAAGTGATGCTAACTTCAACGACTGCCTGAAGTGACGCTAACTTAACTTCAACGATGGCCAGAAGTGACGCTAACTTCAACGACTGCCAGAAGTGACGCTAACTTAACTTCAACGACTGCCAGAAGTGATGCTAACGTCAATGACTGCCATAAGTGAAGCTAACGTCAACGACTGCCAGAAGTGATGCCAACATCAACGACTGCCAGAAGTGACGCTAACTTCAACGACTGCCAGAAGTGACGCTAACTTAACTTCAACGACTGCCAGAAGTGACGCTAACTTCAACGACTGCCAGAAGTGACGCTAACTTCAACGACTGCCAGAAGTGACGCTAACTTCAACGACTGCCAGAAGTGACGCTAACTTCAACGACTGCCAGAAGTGACGCTAACTTCAACGACTGCCAGAAGTGACGCTAACTTCAACGACTGCCTGAAGTGACGCTAACTTCAACGACTGCCAGAAGTGACGCTAACGTCAACGACTGCCTGAAGTGATGCTAACTTCAACGACTGCCTGAAGTGACGCTAACTTCAACGACTGCCAGAAGTGACGCTAACTTCAACGACTGCCTGAAGTGATGCTAACTTCAACGACTGCCTGAAGTGACGCTAACTTCAACGACTGCCAGAAGTGACGCTAACTTCAACGACGGCCAGAAGTGACGCTAACTTCAACGACGGCCAGAAGTGACGCTAACTTCAACGACGGCCAGAAGTGACGCTAACTTAACTTCAACGACGGCCAGAAGTGACGCCACCTTCAACGACGGCCAGAAGTGCCGCTAACTTCAACGACTGCCAGAAGTGCCGCTAACTTCAACGACTGCCAGAAGTGACGCTAACTTCAACGACTGCCAGAAGTGCCGCTAACTTCAACGACTGCCAGAAGTGACACTAACTTCAACGACTGCCTGAGGTGATGCTAACTTCAACGACTGCCAGAAGTGATGCTAACTTCAACAACTGCCAGAAGTGACTGACAGATGACATCATGAGAGAAGGCCTAAAAGGGCCAGAGAAATTGTTTTTTCATTTTGCATGAATTAAAATTATGTGTCAAATGAATAAAGTGTAAGTGATGAAGGAAAGAGGCAAAACTATTTGAGAGTATGAGTCAAAGTCATTCTTACTGGTACATAACAGAATTTTCATCTCTTCAAATCATTTTGTATTCTTTTACCTTTTAAAATCAGTAACCCACTGCTACACCAACTGTGCTGGATCTGCTGGTTTTTCTCTTGTGCTACTTTTTTTCTCATTGCACAGTTTTAATTAACTTTCATTTAAGAAACGCAAAACATTTTCATTTAAATTACTATAGTGTATACCATATACTGCTCAGAGTTGAAATCTTATAATTACTTCTTCTTCCTCATGCCTTCTCGCCAGCTGTGCAGACTGTTTGAGGAGTGGGCCGCCCTCAGTGTTGCTCGCACTCTTGCCAAGGAGAGTAGTTACTGGCTTCTCAAAACATGCGGGATGTCGCCAAATAACGTGATGTTCACATTTGCATATAAATTGCCCTATTGAGTTAACTGACATGCGGGATGACCAGCGACAAATACAGAAATACAGAAGCAAACACAATGAAAGAGAATCCGAGATACAAGATGCAAGCTTTTAAGGAGATTTTTTCTAACGTATTCATATTTACACTAACCATCTGTGTATTCCGCATGAATGCCATATGGAAAAACCGAGGATCTGCTGACGGACCTTCCTTCACTCTTCTACTTCTAAGCTGAGGGATGTGGTAAACTGTGAATGGGAAGCGCTGCGATCTGATCTCAATGGATAAGACGAGCAGGATGCAAATGTAAATTGGCTGGCATCAGCTGTGCCAATTTGGAGAAAACGGTTAACATTTCTCCTGATGGTCTGAAAAAGTAGTTGAATTGGATGCCAGTCATGCATGAGAAAGTGCATCTCCAAGGAGTTTCGGAGAAGTCGATAAATCTAGCCACGAGGTTGTTAGTTGGAAACAGTGGCCGGTCGGTAGATTAATGTAGCTATGGAACGGGGTGTTGTCCTTAATCTCGAAGAGTCTCATTTAAATAGAAGTCTGTTAAGTTACTATCGTTCACCGGATGAGGTGACACAATGATGATTCAGCCTATCGACCACTGATGAAATCTCTTGCATTTGCAGAAATACAGATGAATATATACATCGGAAGCCATTTTATTTATCATTTGTCATTGTACGGTTACAATGAATTAGTTCTCTGCATTTAACCCATCCTATTGCATAGGAGCAGTGGGCAGCTGCAGCATCCAGGGACCAACTCCAGTTCTTCTGTCAGGGGCACAGACAGGAGTATTAACCCTAACATGCATGTCTTTTTGACGGTGGGAGGAAACCGGAGCACCCGGAGGAAACCCACGCAGACACCGGAAGAACATACAAACTCCACACAGAAAGGACCTGGGATGGCCTGGGGTTCGAACCCAGGCCCTTCTTGCTGTGGGGCAACAACGCTAACCGCTGGGCCACCATGCTGCCCCTACATGTGTCTGTGGTGATGTTCCCGCCAAAACTCCCATGTCTCACACAGGCAGTTGGTTCGCCAGAGAGGACAGTCGGGACAAACGCTCTGTGTTGTGTTGCTGTGTAGTGCGAACTAGTCAGCGGTTTAAAAATGATCCCTGGGAAATGTATGCCAAATAACAACACAACCAGAATTGCCGCTTTAATGTGGACATAAATCCGTGTATTTGCTTTCATTTTGGACTGGCAAGTAATAACATGTTGTCGTTGTATGAGGTTATTGTTTGTATAGGTTAAAAGTAAAAACCTCTAATGGTAATTGCCCTGGGAACAGTTAAATGAACTGGAAGCCACTAACAACAGTGGCACCCATTCAGGTCCGATGGACTTCTATGTTGCTGCGCTGAACTACGCTGTAGACAGTGGTCCAGGTAATAGACTGGGTGGCCCAGTGGTTAGCACTGTCGCCTCACAGCAAGAAGGTCCTGGGTTCGAACCCCGGGGTTGTCCAATCGTGGGGGTCATCCCAGGTCATCCCGTGTGTGGAGTTGGCACGTTCCCCCCCGTTTCTGTGGTGGGTTTTCTCCGGGTGCCCCCACCATCAAAAGAAACATGCATGTTAGGGTTAATACTCCTGTCTGTGCCCCTGACTGAGGCAGTGGGGAAAGAACTGGCGAGGTCCCCGGGCGCCGCATGAAGGCGGCGCCCCGCTGCTCTGAGCTACACAGATCACAGCATGGATGGGTTAATTTGCAGTAACTGGGTTTCCCCAAGGGGATTGATAAAGAAAACTTAAAATAAAAAGATCCGGTCGTCTTGTGACTGGAGGGCTGCCGGTTCGATCCGCGGCTCGTCTTTGCAAAAATGTCGAGGTGTCCTTGAGCAGGACACCTAACACCTGCCCCTGATGTCACCTTGCACGGCAGACACCACCATCAGTGTGTGTGTGTGTGTGTGTGGGCACGCGTGGGTGGGTGAATACGAGGCATTCATTGATTGCCTCCTGATCCTCCAAATGCAAATGGTGAATGGATTGCATTTATAGCGCTTTTCTAGCTGCAGCGGCTACTCCAAGCGTTTTGCAGACCGTCTGAATCGCCGCCACAGGGCATTTTCAGGCCTACTATATATGGATTATGGGTAAAAAGAAATCATGAAAGCAGCAGCTGTCACACTAAAGATGTGTATTTCTGCCGTTAATTCACAAATTATAGCTAATGATTTGGTTGATCTTTTTATCGAGAAAAAAAAATATGAACCCCATGAGCGAGTATTTTATAGACCGCAGATGGAAAGGGAATTTCATCGAGACAGACTTTTGACAGTTTTTGTGCCGCCGCTAAAGCACAAGAAAGCTCGCCGCCCCTATAATCACTTCACGATTCCGCTCACGGCGTCATTTGCGCTGTTGACATATCGTCTAATTCTTGGATTCGTGGACTGTAATTCAATTGTCATAAAGACATTTCCCCCATTTCTAGGTGATGGAGACGCGGCCCCCAGCACCAAATCAGGCCGTTACAAACGAGTTTATGCAGCTATAACCGGTGTCAAAAACCAGCTAATTTAGACGCTGCAGCATGCTGAATTTGAACGGCTGCCAATGAGGGGAAACGTGCCTTTCTGCCCCCCCTCCCCCCCACACCACACCACACCACACCACCCACACCCCACCCACCCTGTAATGGATGTTTTCATTTTGGCACTCAACCCCAAGAGAACCATTGATCCCCGTAATGGACAGACAACATTTAAAGGAAATTCAAACGTTAATGGACTTATCTGCTCTTAGGTCCGGGGAAACAAACGCACATTGTTAGCTTGGGGGTAGCTCACTGAACCCAATACAGGAACGGATCTTCCTCTACCGGTAAACACAGAAGGGGTTTTTCTCTGCCAAGGAACGGGTCTCCCTGTGATGGCCCGGCGGCCCGTCCAGGGTGTCTCCCCGCCCGCCGCCCAGTGACTGCTGGGACACAGGCTCCAGCATCCCCGCCACCCTGAGAGCAGGATAAGAGGTTCAGATAATGGATGGATGGATGGAACGAGTCTCAACGGAAAGGTTCCCCCCCCTTTTTTTCTCTCCAATTGTACTTGGCCAATTACCCCACTCTTCCGAGCCGTCTGGGTCTTTGCTCCGCCCCCTCTGCCAATCCGGGGTGGGCTGCAGGCTACCACATGCCTCCTCCGATACACACGGAGTCGCCAGCCGCTTCTTTTCACCTGACAGCGAGGAGTTTCACCTGGGGGACGTAGCGCGTGGGAGGATCCCGCTGTTCTCCCCAGTTCCCCCGAACAGGCGCCCCGACTGACCAGGGGAGGCGCTAGTGCAGCGACCAGGACACATACCCACATCCGGCTTCGCACCCGCCGCCACTGCCATTTGTGTCTGTAGGGACGCCCGACCAAGCCAGATTTAACACAAGGATTCGAACCAGCGATCCCCGTGTTGGTAGGCAACGGAACAGACAGCCACGCCACCCGGACGCCCTGACGGAAAGAAAATTTGAATTTAATCTGAGTTATTTCACAATGATATGTGCAGTTTTAACAATAACCTCCAGCTGGGGTTGTGCATAAAAAAGTAAATGATGACCCACACACACCCCCACCCCCAATTTGGTTCGCCATTCTTTCCTTTCGATTCTCCTTCTAGTACCAAACAGGTGCAGAGGGAAGTGTAAGGTCAGAGGTCAGGGCAAGCTCCTTCCTCGAACACGTGTTTTCGCAGCAAGGATTTGCAACTGCACAGGAGTCGCGAGACGCCTTGCATGAAATCTGGAGTTATCAGACCTCGTTATATTTGCCTCGCGCAATGGCTGAATTTCATAAAAGCGTCCTCGTTGCATATATACATGTGTGTGTTAAAGACTTAAAAGCTTTTGCATCTGGAGCAGCATGGTGCTACCTGGAACACAGAGGGGCGCTCCAGGGTGGACATAGTTAGGGACCGTTACACCGCTACCTGTCCACATAATGACGTGAGGGAACGTGTGCAGGATTTCATTATGCGCTGGCCCCAACTTCTTTTATGCATCCTTGTGCATGTGTGTGTTTGTGTGTGTGTGTTTGATGATAGCAGTTACATATCACAAGGAACGGCGGTGCAGCTTATTAAAAAGAGAGGTCGTACTCGTGCAGCGGCATGGGGTGAGCTGAACAACACAGACCCACTCTCCCAGGCTGGCAATAATATTATAATATATACAATTACGTGTTTGAGCCCAGCTAAACACGCTGTGCTCTAGCAACAACGCCCCTTTGTGGAACGCGCAGCTAGGGGGCTTGTTCTAGGTCACTCGAAGCTGTGATATGTAAAGCTCGTCTGAGTTGGGGAAGGCTCGCCACAGCCAGGCCTGCAGCTAAAACCTGAGGCGAGGCCGGATTTCTTCCCCCGCGGGCAACGTGGACCAGGGGATGGAAGGGAAAGGAGGTGTAGGAGTCAACATAGCTGTCGTGTGGAGTGCAGGGAGGTGGGCCGGAGGTGTCTGGCTGGGGGAGCCGGCGTTGGATCGGCTGAGAGAGCCTGGTCCGCTTCGTCCGATGGGCCCCGGAGACCACGGCCCCTTTTCTTAATCCCCCACCCCCCCCCACCCCCTCCGGTAGCCTCCTCTACACCCGGTTTCTGCTCACACCCCTTCTCCTTCTGTTCCCTTTCCTTCTAGTCTAGAGGAAGGTGAGCACACTCCCCCCCCCCTCCCCTCCCCTCCCCTCCCTGTCTCTCTCCTCCTCTCTCCCCTCAGGTGCAGATGTAGCTCGTTTAGTTAATTACTGTCATTTCCGCTTGGTTAGTGTTCACAGGGCCCATCCAAACACACACACACACACAACACACACACACACACACACACACGTGTCTAACCCTAAATGCAGAAATGCATTCACTGCCGCCCACACATGCCATACGATGACATATGCACGCAAATTTGTACGCTGGGATCCGCATTTCATGTGTGGTTACACACACTGAGCCGCACGCCGAACAGCACAACAAATTCTATTGTGAATTCTCCCTCGCCCTCTTTACATGCGGTGTGCACACACACACACACACACACATCTATAAAGCACTACCCTATGTAATGATGAAATCTTACCTTTGCTTGCACCCACCCCCCTCCCCCCCCCGGAGAGAGAGAGAGCAGGATAAAAATGTTTAGCAAGGTAGAGAATAGCAGGGAGGGGGGTATGAGGTTGGCTGAGGGTTAAGTTTGACAAAAATCGATGATGAAATTAAAAGGTAAAGGCTGGTGCACACACACACACGCACATACACACATACTAAGTGCATTGCAGGTGCAGTGCAGTAGTTTAACATGACTGGGGGGGGGGGGTGGGGGGCTGGGGGGCCAGGCAGTGGGAGGAGGGATCCATGAGTGATAACAAACCCCTAACAGCACAGCGAGCGTCATCTGTTACATTTATAGGGAAAACCTGGCAACTCCGCGGGAAGAGTGGGGTGGGGGGTGGGGGGGGGGCTGGAGCTTCCCTTAGTGGTGTTTGCAGCCCCCCCCCCCAGTAGTGGCAGGTGGCTGTGTAACATCTTAGAACCTAAAACATACTGTAACCATCATGGATGAACAGCCTCGCTAGCCCGTAGGCTAACGGGTCAACGTAGTCGCCCGTGGTGCTGGAGATCCGGATTCGCGCCCCGGCTGTGGCCGCTCCCAGCTGCCCCCCCCCCTGAATTCCCTGCATAGGTGTCCGAAGTGGGACGGTGAGACCGTGAGGCCACCGGAAGCGCGTGTGCCCAGACCCTTACAAAAAATTGTATACTTGAAGTTTATTTTATTAGCAAAGTTCAAGTTCAAGTACATGTACTAGTAGTATACTCATAAGTATACTACTCTGATAAGTACTTAATAAAGTACACTGAAGGTACACTCACTGATTTTTAGTTTAAAATAAGTATACTAATAGTACACTGGAATAAACTGCTTTCTTGTAAGGGGAGGCGCGAGGGAGCCGATATGCTGAAGCGTGGGGACTCGCTCCCCGAAGGGGGGGAGGGAGGGGGGGTAAAGTAACGATCACGGATGAATATACTCGCTAGCCCTTGACCAGTGGGTCGGACTGGTTAAGGTGTAAGTAAAGGCCCGGGGTGCGGAGATCCCCGCACTACCCGCTACAAGGCCTTTGCTTTACAGGGTGGGCGGGGCTGTGTGGGACGTACATGTTTAATAATAAAGCGAGGAAACGCGCAATGGCCGATGGGACTGTTAACGTTAAGATTTAAAACCGTGTTTTAATGACGTGGCGTTCATGTTGTGGCTGTTCTTGTGTCGTTTTGGGGGCTCCACTCACACTACGTAGGAGACCGTTTACTGACTGACTGCAGGACCGTGACCGGGACCGATGTCGCCCCTTGGGACACATTACGTTGCCGTCAGTTCTGGTCGGGCGGGCGGTGTACGGTAGGGCCGTGTATCGGCGAGGATCTGGCGATACGACACGTATCACAGTACGGGGTTACGATTCGACATATCGCGGTATATTGTGGCGATATATTGCGATTCCATAGGCCTGTGTTCTTTGTGCTCGTGCCACTTCCTGTCTCAGTTTACGCCGTTGGGTTGGGGTGGAAGAGTCAAACGGCTGGAGATAGGTTACACCACTCTTATCTAGCGGTCGTGGGGTTACGCACAGCACAAAATGTTTGTACCAAACCTTTACGCGTGAACGACTAAAAATCGATACGGCGGTTTGAGAATCGATACAGTATCGCAAAAGAATATCGTGATACTCGAGTGTATCGATGTTTTCTTGCACCCCTAGAGTATGGTCTCTGCCAGTCCGCGGTGGTGTAGCGGTCTAAGCATCGGCTTTGTGTCGACGCAGTTGCCCACTGGGGACGGGGGTTCGCGTCCCGGTCTCGTCAGATCCCACTATGGCCGGACTCGATGAAGCAGCAATCATTGGCAACGCTGTATTCGGGAGGGGGGCGGAGTCGGCTTGTGTTCGTCACGTGAATGCGTCTCTGTGTGAGTCAGAAAAAGCAGTGGTTGGGCCTGGAGTCGCCTCGTCACGAAAGTGGCGAGGCGACTCCTTCCAGACTGCCGGCCGGAGAGATGCAGTTGGCGAAGTTGGTGTCTGAATTAGAATAGGGATCGATTGGCCACTAAATTGGGGGAAATCAGAAATAAATTAAGAAAAAAAAAAGAAAAGGTCTCTGCCTCTCGAGTCGTTCTTCCACGCCGGCTCGCCACAATACTTTTCATTTTAACTGGCACCCCCCCCCCACTTAAAACAACTTCCTGCACGCCCGGCTTACAGTGATAATGGTTCAACGCTACGCCCTCAACTGGAATTACTCGTTTAACTGCATAGTCTCTGTGTACTTTGGGGGGGGGGGCAGTCTGACTGTAACTACATCTAGGAAGATGATTACTTGCACGCTGTCTGGATATGACCAGATTATGATGTTTCTCATTTCAAACCAGGTCGTCAACAACCAAAACCGCATTCTAACAAGAAACGCTCTGACCCGCTGGCAATTTGTCAAGAAAAAGGCTTTTTTTTTCTGGGCCTTTCATCAGATTATAGACTCACACCAGTAGAGACCCCGTTTTTTTTCTTTAATGGGCGCACCAGTGATTTAATGCTGTAACGTTGGTTTGCATCCAAGAGGAGATGTTTTGTAATATGCAAATTTGATCGCAGCCCACTGAAGACGCCGCATTTGATACTAGAGCCTCTTGACAGGCGAGTGCATCAAACATACGAGTTAGTTGTAGCAGTTCAGTCCTAAAACACGACTTTGAACAGAACGTGGCCTCCGGTCGTGCTCAGATACCAGTGTCAGCGAATTTTAAGCAAACTTGGGTGACGGTGGGGAAAAAAAAAATCAAGTTATGCAAATCAGTTGCCTTTCCATCAGCTGGTTTAAAGTAATCAAAGGACTTGCACATCATTAAAAGCACTCAGCGGAGGGGCGTCCCGGTGGCGCGGCGGTCTAGTCCGCTGCCTACCAACACGGGGATCGCCGGTTCGAATCCCCCGCGTTACCTCCGGCTTGGTCCATCAAGACACAATTGGCCGTGTCTGCAGGTGGGAAGCCGGATGTGGGTATGTGTCCTGGTCGCTGCACTAGCGCCTCCTGTGGTGGGTCGGGGCTGAAGGTGCAACTCCTCACTGTCAGGTGAAAAGAAGCGGCTGGTGACTCCACATGTATGGGAGGAGGCATGTGGTAGTCTGCAGCCCTCCCCGGATCGGCAGAGGGGGGTGGAGCAGCGACCGGGGCGGCTTGAAAGAGTGGGGTAATTGGGGAGAATTGGGGAGAAAAATCCACAAAAGTCTCCGTGGTGATGGTGGTCGCCATTTGGATGCTGCCTGCCCTTCCACTCCTCACATAAGTTTTTCTTTTATTACATGATGATGCTGGTCGCGTGGCCTGGGTCCTGGACTGCTCCGTTGGCATGTGGACACTCCTGTGCATCATGTTCTTCATACATTTTATGTCCATTATAATTCTGTTACCCTCGTTCAATGTTGTATTGTGTAAATTGCGTGAACACAACATCCATTGCACGCTGTCCGTCTTGGGGGAGAGATCCCTCCTCTGTTGCCCTCCCTGAGGTTTCTTCCTATTCTTTCTCCCTGTTAAAGGGTTTTTTAGGGAGTTGTTCCTTATCCGATGTGAGGGTCCAAGGACAGGATGTCGTGTTGTTCTAAAGCCTGCTGGGGCAAATTTGTAATTTGTGATATTGGGCTCTACAAATAAAATGGAATTGAATTGAATTGAACCATCCCCCAAAGACAACACCACAGACCTATCCAGACTATGTGCAGAAGATATGTCATTCCTCTTCTAAATAATGTAGGACGAGACTAGGAGAGCCGTTACTGTAAGGCTTTTCTTTTTTATTTACATTTTGTGCTTGTTACCCTGTCAACACTTGTAATAATCCAACGTGAAACATATGTTCAGTTTCTATTCACATACTGAATTATGTTCATGGGGGAAGGATGCTGAATATGGAGCTGAATATGGAGGGGGGGGATAAACCCCCCCCTGATAAAATTGACTTGCCTCATGCACTGCTAGCCTGAATGGCAGGCCTTTCCCTGCACACTCTAGGATTAGACAGCCCCCTGGAAACTGGCTTTATCAAGACCACACTACCGTCCAGCAAAGCAGTATTGGAAAATTAAAACATAGTTTTGATATGCTTGGCCTTTGTGAAACTTGGCCAAAACCCAAATATTTCCTTCTCATTGAATCACGCCTCGGCACCTGACTATACTAGCGCTCATGCTGCTCGAGCTGCCAAAGAGGGTAGCGGCGTTGCCCCGATCTATAACTTTAAGTTCAAGTTTTGGTTATGTATGCGATACTGACGTTGAATCTTAGCCAAGTGTCCGTGAACAGCTTATCTTCTTCTTCTCTACCGGCCCACCTGGGGCCCAACTCCCAATTTCTACACAATTTCACAGAATTGTTGTCTGACCTTTTTTTTTACTAATGCTGACAGTATCTTAAAGCTTGGGGATTTCAGCGTCCGTCTAAATAAGGCCTCCGATCCTCCCTGTAAGGCCTTCTCAGCAGTTCTATATACCTTTGGTTTTGTT
The DNA here is from genome assembly GCF_029633865.1 of Lampris incognitus. NCBI lineage: Eukaryota > Metazoa > Chordata > Actinopteri > Lampriformes > Lampridae > Lampris > Lampris incognitus. Next base: position 8,747,059 of record NC_079230.1, read on the forward strand.
CGGTATGTGCACGAAGCCACCCGCCACAGTGGCAACACTCTTGCTCCTAGCATGTGGTGCAGTTGTTCCTGAGCTGACTGTCACTCCTGTCACGTCTTCTGTGTCAGGCCACTTTCTTCTCAAATTTCCGGCGGCACTTCCTCGCCCCGGCAGCGGTGGCACCGGCGTGTTCAGCACTCGTCACATCGGCCCGTCAACCCTGATAGCACGCGGTGACAGAATGCCAGAGGCTCTGGCTCGTATCGTGGTATTGACGGGGCTCCGTTCACAGCTTTGCCAGTGACCTGAAAGCTAAATTCCCTCTAATCTCCCCAACTCGGCGGCACCTCACACAACCGCTTCTCCATGAAGTCGGGGTAGACGGATTTGTCTCGAGTTCACAAGTGGGACGTCCGACTTTGAGTGACGCTCCATCAGAGGTGGAAAAACCCGGTCCAGAAAGTAAAAACCCTAACCGTGTCTTTACTCCACCCATGTACTAAACCATCAGATTGCACTGACTAGTTTCCCAAATTAGCTGGTTTAATACATGGATGGAGTAAAGACATGGTTAGGGTTTTTACTTTCTGGACCGGGTTTTTCCACCTCTGCGCTCCATTGTACTTTTTCTAGCAGGAGGTCGGAAAATCTCGACTTCCCGAGTTGTCAAGAACACAGCTTAACGGTAAACCATCTTTAAAAGGCAACGTAGTATAATATATTTGCATGTATTTAATTAGAGTAATACATTGTAGTGACCTACTTGCAGGTTAGCTATTCACCATGCGGGCCAGAGACGGCCCCTTTAAGACAGTTGGCGGGGGCTAGCGAGGGGTATTGTGGGTAGACACGAGGCGCAATGAACTGCCGACTTAAGAGTTGGAGGAAGTAAACGACCCCATGGCTGCGTGGTCAAAAAGAGAAGGGGTCTCGTCTCCTCTCTTTCATCCTCCAAAACATACTATTGTAGCCGAGCCCAACTTCTTATTTTATTCTATTTCTTTATTTTCCCTTTAGTATTTTTTTTATTATTATTTATTTAAAATTTTCCCCCTTGTTTTGAACTTCCCCAAAATTAGTTCCTACCTGTAAATGGGTTCCAACCTAGCGGTTTTAAAAGCATACCTTTTGTTCCCCAGGGGGCGCTGTTCTGGTGTGACACCTCTGGGCCTAGTTTCCGGGAACACGCGGTATGCTCGGAGTTGAGGAGTTACGTTTTCTAACGCTCTCTCCGTGACTTTACATATTCTCTTCGTTTAAAGTTATGCTATGGCGATACACACAGTATTGTGAAGTGCTATAACGAACTGTCGGTCTGTCCTCCATTGTATAAATGACTTGTCATCTTAATTTAGACTATTATTATTCATGTGTGTTTGGCTAATTTAATTAGCTTTGTGCTAGAGTCAACGGGGCTTTGTCCATGCTGGTCTCATGGGCCAATAGGCAGCACGCAGTGGCTGGATTTTAATGGCGTCTCCTCGTGGGTGATATGATGCGTTTTAGTGTTTAATGTGAAGTTTTGTGTAACCGGTTATTTTCTTGCCCGGTGCGGGATTCGAAACGAGGTGTACTGCACCACAAGGCGACATCACTAACCGCCTAGCCCAACCACTGAAAAACAAACCCATACCATTATCCCTCCTCCACCAAACTTTACAGTTGGCACAATGCAGTCAGGCAGGTAACGTTCTCCTGGCATCCGCCAAACCCAGACTCGTCCATCAGACTGCCAGACAGAGAAGTGTGATTCGTCACTCCACAGAACACGTTTCCACTGCTCCAGAGTCCAGTGGCAGCGTGCTTTACACCACTCCATCCGATGCTTGGCATCGTGCTTGGCGATGCAAAGCTTGCATGCAGCTGCTCGGCCATGGAAACCCATTCCATGAAGCTCCCGGTGCACAGTTTTTGTGCCGATGTTAATGCCGGGGGAAGTTTGGAACTCTGCAGTTATTGAGTCAACAGAGCGTTGGTGACTTTTACGCACTATGTGCCTCAGCGCTCGATGACCCCGCTGTGTCATGGTCTGCCGCTTCGTGGTTGAGTTGCTGTTGTTCCTAAATGCTTCCACTTTTCAATACTACCACTTACAGTTGACTTTCTATCTATCGTGGAATATCTAGCAGGGGAGAAACTTCACGAACTGACTTATTGCAAAGGTGGCGTCCTATGAGAGTACCACGCTTGAATTCACTGGGCTCTACAGAACGACTCATTCTTTCACAGATGTTTGTAAATGCAGACTGCATGGCTAGCTGCTTGATTTTATACACCTGTGACAATGGGTCTGAATGAAACACCTGAATTCAATGATTAAGAGGTGCGTGCCAATACTTTTGTCCATATAATGTATCTTATAAATCCATACAATTTTGTCACCTTGTTTCAAAATTATATCCTTCTCTATCCAAGATGCGTGACTATTTTTTTAAGTCAAGTCAGTTTTGTTTGTATAGCCCATATCACAAATTACAAATTTGCCTCAAGGGGTTTTACAGCAACACAACATCCTGTCCTTAGACCCTCTCATCGGCTAAGGAACAACTCCCTAAAAAAAACAACTCCTCCATAAAAAAAAACCTTTAACAGGGGGAAAAAAATAGGAAGAAACCTCAGGGAGAGCAACAGAGGAGAGATTTCTCTCCCAAGACGGACATCGTGCAATGGATGTTGGTAGTCGTGTGGCTCGGGTCCTGGGCTTTTTCCAGCGGCATTTGGACACTGCGTGGCATCCTCCTCATCACAAACACAACATCCATTGCACGTTGTCCGTCTTGGGAGAGAGATCTCTCCTCTGTTGCTCTCCCTGAGGTTTCTTCCTATTTTTTCTCCCTGTTAAAGGTTTTTTTTGTTTTTATGGAGTCGTTCCTTATCCGACGAGGGGGTCTAAGGACAGGATGCTGTGGTAAAGCCCCTTGAGGCAAATTTGTAATTTGTGATATTGGTCTATGCAAATAAAACTGACTTGACTTAGAATGGGATGCAGCATTAAACTGGTCGGTTTCAACCTGTAAGTGAAGACCAAGATGGCGGCCAAGCTGTGTGCTCCAGCGACTTTGATAGATTAACCTCTAAAACTAAAACAAACAAAAAAGAGTTTATCCATCCATCCATCCATCCATCCATTATTTCCGAATTCATTTTCAAGTCCATTTTTGAGTCAATTTTGGAGCTTAATGGGCCAAAAGGAAGGCGGTAGCATTCTAGACAATGTTCAGGAGATGAAGAAATCTCTCGACTTGTCGACCAAGACAGCAACAGTCACCGCTCAACACGAGAGGCAACAAGAAGCCCAATCACTCAAGAAGAAGGTAGAAAGATCACATCTCTGGAGAACCGAGTGGCCGACCTCGAGCAGTACTCCCGGATAAATAATCTGACAATCACCGGCCTAAAGACCAGACATCGGACCTATGCAGCGGCGGCCTCAGAGGAGCGGGGGCCTCAGAGGAGCGGGGCCTCAGAGGAGCAGGGCCTCAAAGGAGCGGGGCCTCAGAGGAGCGGGGGCGGCCTAAAGACCAGACATCGGACCTATGCAGCGGCGGCCTCAGAGGAGCGGGGCCTCAGAGGAGCGGGGACCTCAGAGGAGCGGGGGCCTCAGAGGAGTGGGGCCTCAGAGGAGCGGGGCCTCAGAGGAGCGGGGGCGGCCTAAAGACCAGACATCGGACCTATGCAGCGGCGGCCTCAGAGGAGCGGGGCCTCAGATGAGCGGGGGCCTCAGAGGAGCGGGGCCTCAAAGGAGCGGGGCCTCAGAGGAGCGGGGCCTCAGATGAGCGGGGGCCTCAGAGGAGCGGGGCCTCAAAGGAGCGGGGGCCTCAGAGGAGCAGGGCCGATGCCTCCCAGCCGAGAGAGAGTCGCCGGAACATCAGGTACTTGGTTTCCTGGATAGCAAGGGCTTTTCTGTCGCCAGCAGGGGGCAAATCAAATCAAAAATGCAACGCTAGCCACAATTATCCGCTTCAACAACAGGAGCTTCTCAAACAAGGACAGAAATTAAAGGGGTCCGGGTGTGCATAAATGAACACCTCACCAAGAGAAATGCGGACGTTGCCAAGGACAGCAGGCATACTAACGAGACGGAGCACGATCCGGGCGACATGGAAGCAGGCTGCAAAATATTCATTAAGCTGAATGGATCAACGCCAGAGGCAGCCGAAGCGCTTATCATCCGGGACGTAAACGAACCGGACAAGTTTGATGTATGAAAGCCGGGAGAGCAATCGCAACAAGGGCACGGGATGAAAACACGACGGTCAACATAACAAGGCGACAACTCACTAAACGCACCCGCGTCAAGCGCAGACAGACATCACTCACCCGCACAACAGGGAGAAACTGGACCTGAAAATGTTTAAACGCAACGAGTATAAATCAGCAGACACTGAAAATGATACAGACTGTGACGACAATTTCCACAAGAACGCACACAGACATTGTGAATACCACACGGAAGACCGGCGCAAAAGAAATGTAGAACTGAATGGAGCGATACCAACAATCCCCTTCGGTAGCAGGAGCCTTAGTTCAGACTTTTCAAAGATCGATCGCTGCTTGGGAAAACTGGACAGGAAATACACAGCAATGGCAATATCTGAGATTCGGCTCAGCAAAGGACAGACCGACACGGTGGAGACCGGGGATATGAAATGTCTTTCACGAACAGGGTACAAACAAAAGGTGGGGGAGTTGCACTATACATCGACGACAACGACAAAAGTGGAAGTCTGTCAGGAACCTGTCATTCGTCTTGGACAATATCATGGACTACAGTGGAGATGGAGATGGAGAAACGTGTACCGTCCCATGCCCTGTGTTTTCCGGCGTGCCGGCCTCCTCGCTGTCACTAGAGCAAACAGAGGTCTGCAGAGCCTTCTCTTAATGCACTGTGGACTAGTCTCCCGGCCGCCATCAGAGTCCGGCTCTGCAGACTCTTTCAAATCCAAACTGAAAACCCATCTGTTCTCATTAGATTTCAGCTAGTCGTTTCACATCTTCGTTAATCTGATTTCCTTCTAAGCCCCGTCACAATGAACCTCTCTTACTAGGGTCTCAGTCTCGGTGTATTTATGACTGCAGGTCACAGCAGTAATCTCTTGATCTTGTTCTACTGACGAGAATTCTCCTAAAGCCTTTTCTGAAGCCATCGCATCGTCTTCCCTCTCTCTCTCTCTCGACTGCCTGTCGACTACAGGGTCTAGGGTCTTGGATGGTTGTGCCGCATCCTGTTTTTCCTTAGTCACAGTCCCGTCCTCCTGGAGATTTATGCTACCGCTTGCATCGATTTTGCTCATAATTGCTTTTGCATCTTTTTTTTTTTGCTATGACTAATCTGCATCGCCCTCTTCACCTCTCTCTTCTTCCATCTCCCTTCCCTCCCCCTGAACGCAGTGTCTTGCCTCATGTGTGCATGTTAAGTCTATTTTCTCTCCAGGGCCCCATTGAGCGGAGTTCGGTTTGTGGAGCGGGGTCCCGCTGGCTGTCGATTGCATCTGTAGGCTTGTCGAGCAGTCTCTCGGGTGGTCACAGATTCACCAAATACGCTGTGCACGCTCTCCTTTCCGTTTTTATTACCCAATACAGGGAAATTTAAATGTCTAAAATCAGTGTGTTAACTGCACCTCACACTGTGTGTAATCTGTTGGTGGTACATCTTTATTGTTACTTTTGTGTACTCGTTGTATTCGACACCTGGAAGGATTCCTCCTCTGCTACTCTTCCTGAAGTTTCTCACATTTTTTTTTCTCCCCTGATAAGGTTTTTCTTGTGCAGCTTTTCCTCATTCGAGTTGAGGGTCTAAGGATAGGGGGGGGTGTTGTATATTGTACCGATTGTAAAGCCCTTCGGATCTACCGTGTGATTTTGAGCTATACAAATAAACTTGACTACTGGTGAGGTGGAACAGGAGGCAGCAGAGGATAGATCAGCAGAGGAAATTTGCGGAAAATTGCTTCTTTTTTTTTTAAACCATGTTTTACTCCTGATATGGAAGAAGTCAAAGGTCAAATAATGCGCATTGTCATTCTGTAGGTGAACAATGGGCATTGCATAGAGATCCTTCAATAATGGCGTAATCGAGACTCGTCTTTACGCCAGCTTTGTTCTTCTACCCTGGACCGAACAAAGGCGGCCTAACTGCGGCCCAGGGTGCGACGGCATGCCGGCGTTCCACAAGCGGAGGCGTCACGACTTGTAACACAACAGTCGAGGCTGTCCTGTCCCGCCAGCTCTCCCTTTTACACAGTCGTTTACCTCCGTTGCCAGCTTAACACCAGAACAACAATGACGCCCCCCCCCCATTCTGTCTTTGTACCTTTTACACAGACACAGAACAGCGAGGCGGCTTAATGGTTCAGCATTCCTGCCTTGAAAAGTCAAGTGTACAAAGCCTCAATGCATGATGCTCCATTCAAGTTAGTGGAAAAACTGTAACCTTTTATTTCCATCATGAGGTAAATAACGGGTTACAGAGTCATCTTTTCCAACTTGAAACACACCCACGGATGATTAATCACGACAAAAGAAGACTGACTTGGCCGGTCTTGGTTTTTAAAACAGAAGAAATCGTTTTCAGCCCGTCTCTCCCAACTCATATTTATAAAAAGTATTAAAAAGGAGTGGACAGTGATGGAGGTGTCCATGTATAAAGGATATAAAGGGGTGTAGCTGTAGAGGACAGTGATGGAGGTGTCCATGTATGAAGGATATAAAGCGGTGTAGATGTAGAGGACATTGATGGGAGGTGTCCATGTATAAAGGATACAAGGGGTGTAGATGTAGAGGACAGTGATGGTGGTGTCCATGTATAAAGGATATAAAGAGGTGTAGATATAGAGGATGGGGATGGCGGTGTTCATGTATGAAGGATATAAAGCGGTGTAGATGTTGAGGACATTTATGGGAGGTGTCCATGTATAAAGGATATAAAGGGGTTTAGCTGTAGAGGACAGTGATGGTGGTGTCCATGTATAAAGGATATAAAGGGGTGTAGCTGTAGAGGACAGTGATGGTGGTGTCCATGTATAAAGGATATAAAGGGGTGTAGATATAGAGGATGGGGATGGCGGTGTTCATGTATGAAGGATATAAAGCGGTGTAGATGTTGAGGACATTTATGGGAGGTGTCCATGTATAAAGGATATAAAGGGGTGTAGCTGTAGAGGACAGTGATGGTGGTGTCCATGTATAAAGGATATAAAGGGGTGTAGCTGTAGAGGACAGTGATGGTGGTGTCCATGTATAAAGGATATAAAGGGGTGTAGATGCAGAGGACAGTGATGGTGGTGTCCATGTATGAAGGATATAAAGCGGTGTAGATGTAGAGGACAGTGATGGTGGTGTCCATGTATAAAGGATATAAAGGGGTGTAGATGTAGAGGACAGTGATGGTGGTGTCCATGTATAAAGGATATAAAGCGGTGTAGATGTAGAGGACAGTGATGGTGGTGTCCATGTATGAAGGATATAAAGCGGTGTAGATGTAGAGGACATTGATGGGAGGTGTCCATGTATAAAGGCTATAATGGGGTGGAGGTGTAGAGGGCAGTGGTGGAGGTGCGGGTTAGACTGAAGGTGGTAGTGTTGTGGTAGAACAGCTCGTCCCAGCTTCTCTCAAGTCTACCCGGAGAGTTTAGTCGGCGATGGCGACATATGTCGTCTTCCTCCTCACCTCACACTTCAGCGTGTAACATCTGGACAACATGTGTTGCCAACACAATGGGAGGCGTTGCGTCATCGCTGCCGTCACACCGCAGAGGCACATTGGAGGTGGGAGGGATGATCCTAGTGTGCGTTTTACTCCGGAAGATAACAATAGCATAGATTTCCCCCCCTCGAAGCTTCCACGTGATGCAACCTCAACATCTGTTGAATTTATCACGGGGGCAATTACTTTTACCGGCCTCGACCCATTTCCGCCCAAAAAAACGTAAGGTTTGCTGCTGAGAAGCTCGTCTGAAAAGGTAAACTTTAGTTTAACTCAAGTATCGGTACAAAATACAAGCCAGAGGTGGTGTTTGCTCCCATTCCAAGCCACGTTGCATGACCTTAAACCGATTAAAATATATATATATATATATATATATATATATATATATATATATATATATATATATATATATATATATATATATATATATATATTGTGGCTGTTTAAAAAAAATGGCCGCTCTGATGGCCGAGCGGAATAAACCGCCGTTCTTGCAACCCGCTCGTCACATGGCTGGGAGGTTCGTATCCCAGACTCGCCGGAACCGGTCACGGCCAGAGCGTCCACGGGGTAAGGCCTTCACTAGGCCACCCTTACCCGAGGGATAGTGGGTGTAGTGTTCTGGGTCTCGTCGTTCTCCAGCGACCCCTCTGGCCCACCCGGGCGCCCGTAGCCAAGCAACCGAAAGCGTTCTCCCTACGCCTCCTTCGCGGCCTGAAGGTGACGCAATCCATGCGAGGAGGCTTCGGCGTGTAAAATAGCGAGAGCAGCCGACAGGAGTTTGAAGGAAGCTGGTGTTACGACTATCTCCTTCCTGTGGAAACGTGAGCCAGGGGAGGTATTCGACAAGAGTTCCGGCCATATGCCATTGGGTTAATCGGGTGGGATAAGGGGAAAAAAACTAGAAATAAATTTATTTGTAAAAAAAAAAAATTTTTTAAAAAGAAAAAAAACAGACTTGAGAACATCAACGCTACTCCTGCTAGCACGGGTGTGAACGACACCCCCTCCCTCCTCCACCTTCCTCCAAATGCCACCCGTGCCTTGCACAGCAGTGCACTGTTGGGTGAATCCTGTCGTATTAGAACCGGACAGCCACACGAGCGTCGAGGGAACGGCCACCTCACAAATTCCCGGGGGGGGGGGGGCATCCATGTGGCCCAGCAAGATAAGCGCCACACAACGTTGGCCTTCTGCCCCGACTGCAAACCCAGCGTCCCGGTTTGAAATCCAGCTCGAGACCTTTGCCACGTGTCGGCTCCCTGTCCCTCCTCCCTGTACTTCCTGTTTCGCTCTGCCCTACTACCCAAAGAAGGCTGAAAATAACCTTAAATTTGGAAGAAAAAAAAAAGATAAATGTGCAAATAGCGACGGCAAGACAGTGGAAAGCACGCAGGTGGAGGAGATGAACAGGTAAATAAACGAACGTGGCCTCTTTTCTCTTCCACCCTTTCTCACCGTTGTGACCCCCCTCGGGTCTTTGAGTAACTCACTGAAATGAAACATGGCCTCGGAAAAATTCACACACATGCACGGACACACACACACATGCACAGACACACACACACATGCACAGACACACAACGTACATGCACAGACACACACAGCGGCTTACACATAAAAGTGTGCAGACTCCTCTCTTGGACTCGCCTCCCTTCTCTTTTATTCACCTCCCCGCTGCTCGTTTACCGTCTCCGGGGACGGACTTTAAGGTAAACTTCAACAGCAGCGGGGGGGGGGGGGGGTGCGTTTTAAAATCTACAACAAACACCCTGAGACGGACCAGTACACAGGCTCAGAAAGCACGCACACCAGTATGCATACTGGCAATTGGGCCACACTGTCATGGTTAGGAAAAATAAAGAAACAAGAGGGCAGAGGTCACGTGACCTGAATATTACCATGAATTATGAGGGTTTCAAAAAGGCTCAGTGATGTTCAGCAAACAAGTTGAAACAGGAGATCGAGGAAAACAACACAAAGGCCCAACTTTAAAATATACCTACAGGGTGCACACCCAGCGATATGGAGACAGTATCCAATCAACCCCCCGCCCCGCCTTTTCTCTCCAATTGTACCCGGCCAATTACCCCACTCTTCCGAGCCGTCCCGGTCTCTGCTCCACCCCCTCTGCCGATCCGGGGAGGGCTGCAGACTACCACACGCCTCCTCCCATACACGTGGAGTCACCAGCCGCTTCTTTTCACCTGACGGTGAGGAGTTTCACCAGGGGGACGTAGGATCCCGCTATTCCCCCCCAGTACCCCCTTACAAAACTAGACAACCAAGAGCGGTAACACACTGAGAGTAAAGGACCAGATATTACACACCTCCACACATGTCAAACAATGTTAAACCACACATGTTATATGGCCTGGTGGTCTGTCCAGGGTGCCGCCCAGTGACTGCTGGGATAGGCTCCAGCATCCCCGCCACCCCGAGTAAGGATAAGCCGTCTGGATAATGGATGATATACTATATTATTTACATGACACCTGTCATGATGATGGTCTTTGTGGTAGCAACCTAAGTATGAATTAATTTTGAACAAGTAGACAAGAAGGATATAACATAAACCACTGCCAATAATCTGAAGTGGTCAACAAATCTACTACTACTATTATTACTTTCGGCTGCCCCCGTTAGGGGGCGCTACAGCGGATCATCCGTTTCCATCTCTTCCTGCCCTCTGCATCTTCCTCAGCCACCTCCCTCACCACATCCATAAAGCTCCTCTTCTCCTCTTCCCTGGCAGCTCCATATTCAGCATCCTTCTCCCAGTATACCCAGCATCTCTCCCCCACACATGTCCACACCATCTCAGTCTCGCCTCTCTTGCTTTGTCTCCAAACCGTCCAACCTGAGCTGTCCCTCTAATATACCCGTTCCTAATCCTGTCCTTCTTCATCACTCCCAATGAAAATCTTAGCATCTTCAACTCTGCCTCCTCCAGCTCCTCCTCCTGTCTTTCCGTCAGTGCCACTGTCTCCAAACCACATATCTTCTCTTCTCTGAGAATATTTTTTTGCATATCACTCGCTAAAAGTAAGTAAGTAGGTCCAAGCCACATGATCTGATGTATTTTGGGGCATCTGTAGCTTGTACTGCGGCCGAAGGACGATGATGAGCTTGGAGAAGACATCTCCAACACAGGCAATTCTGCGTTAGGTGAAAACCGGAAGCCACTTTATTTGACATCGTTTTCTTACAACGAATTTCTTCTCTGCATTTAACCCGTCCTATTGCGTAGGAGCAGTGGGCAGCTTCAGCATCCGGGGACCAACTCCAGTTCTTCTCTCCATTGCCTTGCTCAGGGGCACAGACAGGAGTAGTAACCCTAACATGCATGACTTCTCGATGGTGGGAGGAAACCCACGCAGACACGGGGAGAACGTGCAAAGTCCACACAGAAAGGACCTGGGACGGCCTGGGGTTCGAACCCAGGACCTTCTCGCTGTGAGGCAACAGCGCTAACCACTGTTGCGTGGCAAAATGACATAATTGACCAAATGACACTTAATGACAAGTCATAAATATTCATAAAGACTCCTTCACGTTCATGGCAGCTGTTTTGTCATGGTTATGAGGGCGTCATGTCCGTCTTATGCACACCTCTTCAGATAAAGTGGGATGAACTGACGTAATACGTCAACGTCACAAGAGGGGAAGTCCGTCTTTATCACTGCATTTCAGTCAGGACAAACATAACGGATGAAGTAAAAGAGGATTATTGATTATAACAGATGAATTAGTGGAAATTGATACATGTCAAGAAAGACTTTGGCGCTTAGACTCAACGGGGAGATTTTAACCGTGGGGCATCAGCCCTGCGTAGCAGCATAATAAATCCCCCCCCATGGCATCCAGATACTGGAGGTAGTGGCTGATGTCTTCTGCTGAGATGACAAGACCGATGAAGAGATGACACTGATGAATCTGCAAGGACTAGGCAGTGATGGGGAGGTAGGGGGGGTGCACATAAAGGGCACAAATGCCTAGAAGCGGCGAGAGAAACGTGTTTTTCAAAAAAGTCAGCAGCAAGACGATAAGCTAACCTTGCAGGTGTGTCACTGTGCTATTGGACAGATAAGAGCAGGAGATGTGATCAGCTGACAAGTCGGTGAACAGCCCCGCACAATGACAGCAAGGGAAAATATCAGCATGCATTGGTGAGCGATGAGAATGGCAGGATAAAATAAGGAATATAACTACAGGCCCTATGTCTGCTGCGTAGCTGTGGGTTGGCCTAGGTGGTCCTGGGCTCACCCACTTGACACTCAGGTCCACCTACTCAGGTTTCTTTTTCTTTGCTGGCTCATCCAGTGAATAGGAATCAGGAATATTTGTCATTTCATTCCATGCACCTGCACAAAACGCGTATCCAAACTACAAAAACTCCAAAACATATATCCGACATAAACATAGACCATAAAGCCAAAAAAAAATTCACTGTCCAAGAGAGTGAACACCAGAATGACTGGCAGAACTGCCGGTCTGCATGGGCTAGCCGTTAGCTTAGCCTGCCCCACTTCCGCATCCTGTAAGACCGCTCTTGGCGTTTCCTCCTCGGGCGCAGCTCCAGGCAGGGCCGTGGTCCCTGGGCCCACCAGACGTAGCAGACTAGGCTCCCCCAGCCACCAAATGAAGACACAAACTTAGACACAGACACTGCATGGATGGTACTGGGTGAGGCCGCCACAAATGCATGTTCACGCCACCATCTTCCCATACTGGTACTGGGTGAGGCTGGTGCAAATGTGAATTCCCTCTTTCCCGAAAATGGCGGCACGAACTCACATTTGCAGCGGCCTCACCCAGTACCATCCACGCAGTGTCTTTGTCCAAGTCTGTGTCTCAGTTTGTGTCTTCGTTTGATGGGAGGATGGTGTGGGAAGATGGGAATAGCAGTCAATGAATACTGTTTCAATTATGTGACTATGCGACTAGTAAAATTTTTTGTTTCTTGCTTCTTGTTTACCACATGATAAGATTTTTTGAATGGTATACAAAATTTTGTTTATTGCTTCTTGTTTACCACATAAGATTCTTTGAATGGTATAAAAAATTTTGTTTCTTGCTTCTTGTTTACCACATGATGATAAGATTGTTTGAATGGTATAACATTTTTTGTTTCTTGCTTCTTGTTTACCACATGATAAGATTTTTTGAATGGTATAAAATTTTTTGTTTCTTGCTTCTTGTTTACCACATGATGATAAGATTTTTTGAATGGTATAACATTTTTTGTTTCTTGCTTCTTGTTTACCACAGGATGATAAGATTTTTTGAATGGTATAAAATTTTTTGTGTCTTGCTTCTTGTTTACCACATGATGATAAGATTTTTGAATGGCAGTGCATTTTGCAAATGCAAGATTGTGAGCAGCCCCTCCTCTTTCACTCAGTGCACAGCCCACACACGGGAACAGAAGCCTATTTTCCACTAGCTAGCTGCACAATCTTGGAGCATGAGCGGATGCCTGAGGAGTGGAGAAGAAGTGCACTGGTATCGATTTATCAGTCTCATGAAGCCGAATCTCACGAAGGAAACAGCTGGCAGTAACAAGCAGTGATGACTGGGTCCGCACTCTGGGGGGAGTAGCACATGCAGTCTCGTTGCCATACTCCTCGTTAACCATCCCCTCTCCTCTTAACCCGGCTTCCACTACTCTCCCATATCTTCATGCTGTGACTGATCAACTTCATACCTACTATGTAGCTACTACAGTTTAGCACATCCCATGTTTTATCTAAAGGGACGGCTGTTTCTGATCTGCATGTCTTGCCAACAACATCTGCTGTGTCAGATCATTTTCTAATTAAATCTGATGCATTACTGGCCTGTCCCGTTAATGTTGGCATGGATGTAACTGCCACTTGCCACATTGGTCCGTCCACTGTAGCTGCATTTGGCCAGCAGTTGCCTGAAGTCTTGGCTCCTTTCACTGTAGAGACAAACTCTGTTGAAAATCTCACTAATGACTTAAATGTGGCCCTCTCTAGTCTACTCGATTCAGTTGCACCTCCCACTACCATAGCTAGGCGACTAAAGAGGCCTACACCCTGGTTTAACGATGAGACACATGCTCTTAAGTGGGCCTGCAGGAGACTGGAACTGACCAGAGGAGGTGCTAATGGAGCAACCAGGACACATACCCACATCTGGCTTCCCACCCGCAGACACAGCCAGTTGTGTCTGTAGGGACGCCTGACCAAGCTGGAGGTAACACGGGGATTCAAACCGGCGATCCCCATATTGGTAGGCAACCGTATAGACCACTATGCTACCCAGACGCCCAATCTCATTTTTGAGGAGGAATACTTAAAAAAAAAAAAAAAACATCCATGTCACAGCCATCCCACCGAGTAATGCACCGGATTTCAAGCCAATTTATTCAAGTTTAGCCTAAATGTGCCATCTTGGCTAAAACTGACTGAAAAGTCATTGAAGAATGAAAGTTCAGAAGACATCTACAGCTCAACCTAAATAACCACAACTAAAAAAAAAAGAGCAAAGTATTCAAGGGCAATATATGGATATTTTATATCATAGACCTTTGGCTTATACATGATTATCGTATGTTATACGATAAGGCGCATATGCATGTACCTGAGGCTGGGGCATCTGACGCAATGTAGATTTAGTTTGTGGTTCATGAGAGTTGTGTCATATAACTCGCGTGGCTTGCACCTTGGTCAGAGCGCAGGAGAACGCTGGAGAACGCTGATATCTTGTGTATACAAGAGACTTTATTAGCTAAACAAGATTTAGACAAACTTAATTCTGTTAGTAAGGATTTCCATGGGGCAGGGCAGAATACCTGGGGGAGCGGCTATTGTCTGGCACAAGAAGTACGATCCACTGATCAGTGTGGTTAGATTAGAGGTGGACTGGTGCATAGCAATCAAAGCTGTACATAACAAGAATGTCTTTATAATTTTGAATGTTTACACTACATATGAATGTTACCAAAATGAGGATGAATACCTTAATAGGCTCGCATTTATCAGCGCATTTATTAAAGAAAGTGCATGTACAGGTATATTTGTTGTGGGAGAGACGAACGCTGATATCGCGGATAATAATTTCTTATTTGGTCAACACCTAACTCAGTTTTGTCAAGATTACAAGTTGGTTCTTTCCAGTAAAGTGCTGCTGCCAGTAGACAACTACACATATACAGTGAAGCATGGCATACAACATCCTGGCTGGATCACTGTATTGTACAGCCGATGCTCATGAATGTTCGGAGAAAGTGGGGATCTTGTGTGGTCCGGCCACAACAGATCACATACCTGTGTCTATGATGTTAAATGTGGAGAGTCTACCCGAGTGGACCAGTTATGATAACCACAAACAAAGTGGGGAAGTAGATTGGTCTAGGCTTACAGAAGATGACTTAAAACATTATAATTCACTGACTGATAAGAGCCTATGTAATATTGATATTCCAATTGATGCTATACTGTGTGGCAGCATTAACTGTAAGAACCAAAACCACAAGCATGATCTATGAATAATGTATGATAAAATTGTGAAATGTCTAAATAATGGCAGTAAATAGTTCCACCAGAAAAGGGCTAAACAACATAACGTCAGGCCAGGATGGGATGGATATGTAGCTGAACTGCATGTGGAGGCCAAAGAAGCTTTTAGAAACTGGGTCTTATCAGGAAAAGCGAGGCATGGCGCAGAGTGTGAACACAAGAAACAGGCCAACGTTAGACTTAAATATGCTGTACGTTTTATTAAAAGAAATGAGCAGGCCAAGAGGGCAAACTCCCTGGCCAAAAAGCTTCAGCAGAATAATGTCTATGACTTCTGGAAGGTAGTTAAGGTTATTATTAATAGTAAGATGCCCTTGCCATCCAGCATTGATGGGATTACTGGGCCTGAAAATATTGCCGAACTGTGGAGAAAACACTATAGAGACATTTTTAATTGCGTAAAGAGTGATGGATTTAATGTTGGTGATGTCTCTAACAATGATGATGTGGTTATTAGACCTGATGAAGTGTGCTATGCCATTGAGAAATTGTCAGTGAACAAAGCATGTGGCCTTGACCAAATAACAGCAGGACATCTGAAGCATGCTAGCCACAGAATCTCAGTGTTACTGGCTGTGTGTTTTTCTGGACTGTTAACGCATGGCATCCTACCTGACTCCATGTTGTCTGTCTTACTAGTGCCAGTAATCAAAGACAAAATTGGTCAAATATCCAGCATAGAAAATTATAGGCCAATTGCTCTGGCTAGCATACTTTCCAAAGTATTGGAACGAATTCTCTTGGATGGGCTTCAAGAATATATATCAACTACTGACAATCAATTTGGCTTTAAAAGTAAACATGGCACAGATCTGTGCATATATACACTGAAGGAAGTTGTTAGTAAATACAGAAGATGTAACACTACAGTATTTGTTTGTTTGAGGGTTTTTTTTATGCATCAAAAGCTTTTGACCGAGTTAATCACGGTTAATTGTTAAACTACAAGAGCGAGGGGTCCCCTCTTATTTGATAAGGATCTTGCACTTTTGGTATTCATATCAAACCATGCAAGTCAGATGGGGTAAGAGTATATCTGCACCCTTCCCAGCGACCAATGGGGTCCGACAAGGTGGAATACTGCCGCCTGTTCTCTTCAGTGTGTATATGGACGATCTCTCTAAAAGAGTGTAGGGCTGGCTGTATGGTGGGGGATAGTCTTATTAACCATCTGGTGTACACTGATAACTAAGTCATACTGTCCCCTTATAGTGCTGGCTTACAGCAACTGCTCAGAGTCTGCTCAAGTTATGGTGTGCAGCATGACAGTACATTTAACTCTAAACGGAGTGCTGTCACGATTGCTAAAACCAAGGAGGATCAGCAGCAAAATGTTCCCTCATTCTTCTTGGCAGACCAAGCACCAAATGTGGTGAACAAAATGAGATATCTGGGTCACATCATCAGGGATGATCTATGTGATGACGATGATGTGCGGTGCCAGTGTTGCACACTGTATGCACAAGCCAATATGCTGGCACTCAAATTTCATATGTGTACAGACGAGGTTAAAACTGCTCTTGTCAGGGCCTACTGTACTCCACTCTATACAGCCCACTTGTGGTGCACTTACAGGAAAGCAAAAATGAAAAAGCTGCAGGTGGCATATGATGATACATGTAGAGTCTTGCTCAAGCTTCCAAGATGGACAGTGCAAGTCATGTGTTTGTGACTAGTACTGTTCCCACTTTTCATGCTGTGTTGAGGAATTTTATGTACAAATTTTATGTGTCGATTAATTGATTCTAAGAATGTAATTATAATGCGGTTAACGGAGCCTACACAAAGTGACACCAGGTACTCCTCTTTGTTTCCGGGAACGCTGGAACAAACGTCTGTATAGCTTTTAATCCTTGTGGACTTGGGAGCTGCTGTTTTTAAGCTATATTTTGTGTTCTTGTCTTGTGTTGCATTTCTTTGTTGTTGCCTTTAACATGGACCTGCCTTTGCGTCTGAATAAAGTAAGATTTGATTGGTATGGTTAACTCAACAGTTTGGTCTAAAAGTGGGCTACATTCTGGGCTAAAGGAGAGCTAATGCATAACCGCCATGTTGAAATCGGGGTCCTACTGCACCATGGGATCAGTCATTCTCACTACTTCTTCTTTCAGCTTGTTCCCCGTTTCTCAGGGGGCACCACAGCGGATTGTACAGTTTTCACCGGTACCCTGTGAGAGCACAGCACCAACGAGGGCCGTTGTTAACCCAGGCCTCAGCCAATCCCGTACGGAGCCTCGACCGATACAGTATGGTCTTGTTAATCTGCATAATGATTTAGCAACATTTTACATTGGATGCCTTCCCTGACACAACCACTAACCCTATGGATGGGGGCACAGGTAAAGCGCTGGATACCATCCCACTATTCATGGACTAGCACCCATGCTTGTCGCTACTGAAATAGATGTACAGTATAGGGGTGTCAGTCATCTCTGTACCGTTGCCCTTGAGAAGTGAACAGCACCTTTTACTCAAACGGAGACGTCAGCACACACTGTGGATCGAAGGGTTACTGAGGAATGGATGGAAGGTACTGGAATCAGCATTCTCGAAGGCCCGGGACGTTGGAGGTCGAAGCCTGTAGTGATTTATCAGTGGTTCCTATGCTTGGAGATCACAACTCTTCAATACTTCATCATTTCTACCCGTTTGCGCCTGACGGCAGGCTGCGAGGGGTGTCATACAACCAGACGCTACTCTCCTCATTTAACCCTCTTCAGCCCATGGCTACTTAGCATGAAATGATAACAAAAGTGACAATCTATTTACAACTGGACATCATCGGCAACCAAGAATCTGTTACAGGTGCCAGGGTTGATGCCGAGGCAACAGATAATAGTTTTCCTGAGAACGGGATGAAAATGAGGCAGGGAAACGTGACTGCTCTTCACAAAATCCTCCCAGCTGAGGCTATTTTTATTAAACATGTTCAATAGCGGTGTGTCTTATCTTTCGAAATATTCACAATATAACATTAAATAACATGTAAATGACTTGACACACTGACAGCAGGCTGTTGCCTCACAGCAAGAAGGTCCTGGGTTCGAACCCCGGGGTTGTCCAACCTTGGGGGTCATCCGGGGTCGTCCTCTGTGTGGAGTTTGCACGTTCTCCCCGTGTCTGCGGTGGGGTTTCTCCGGGCGCTCCGGTTTCCCCCACCATCAAAGAAGACACGCATGTTGGGTAATACTCCTGTCTGCGCCCCTGACCGAGGCGATGGAAAGAAGAGCTGGAGTTGGTCCCCGGGCGCCACACGGTCGCTGCCCACTGCTACTAGCTACACAGCTAGGACGGGTTAAAAGCAGAGTGTAATTTCCCTACGGGGATCAATAGAGTATTTCAAAATCACAGTGTAAAAAAAAAAAAATCAATCTCTGAAGCGCTACAAATTCAAAGTGTTGTAAAAGTGAAAGGCATAAGAAGCAGAGCAGACAAAAGACGAAGTAGGATGGAGGTGGGGTCAACCGTTTGATGAGGAAGGGAAGGTCCATATCTGGGGTGTCCTTCAGGTGGTCGGATAGAGGGCGTGGTAGAGAAAACGGTACAGCTGAACAGGAAGTTTGATTCCTCCAAAGCACGAGGCCCTTTCCTGGGCGTACGGTGGGGTGGGGGTGGGGGTGGGGGTGGGGGTTGGGGCTGGCAACCTCTCCATCTCAGGTTGCAATGGCGAGCGAGCGGTATGTTTACGGCCTCTTCACAATGCTTTTAGTTTGAAAGTGAAATCGGTGGCACAAACATCCCGGATGTCCCACAGGGAAGGAGGGAGGCGAGGCCCCGCGGGGCTCGACGATAACGTGACGATTCCCACACCGATGTTCTTTATAATGGACGTGTCCGTCTTAGCACATCCATGCGTGTAGTTCGGGACAATCTCCCGCCCACGGTTCCTCACAGCACGTTGGAAAGATGCGTTAATTGAAATGGTTCGACAGAAGACGTGTTGTCCGGAGATGGATTGGCACCCTGTGTCCAGCGTATCCTCCCGCCTCGCAGCCGGCGCCCGCTGATCGACTCCAGCCTATTACGACTCTGAAATGGAGTTAGCAGGTGTGAGTGGGGGGGAAACAAAACGTGTGAATGTGTTGTTATGAAATAAGATGTGCAGCCCCCAAAATACACTCGTGGCCGTGCTGAAAGGGGACACGTTCCTTAGGACATTAACGCCCAGGACTGAAAATGTGTCGGCGTTTGTGAAAAGCAACGCTAAGAGCAGCTTCACCGAGCTAATTCGGCTGACTGGGTCCAGGTGATGTACTTCCCCAGAAGCTTTTAAGTGCCCACCCAAAACCACCATTCTAACCATTTTCCATACCCCTTTTTTTGGGGGAAAAATTTCCCCCCCTTTCTCCCCAATTGTAGCCGGCCAATTACCCCACTCTTCCGAGCCACCTGGGTTGCTGCTCCACCCCCCTCTGCTGATCCGGAGAGGGCTGCCGACTATCACACGCCTCCTCCCATACATGTGGAGTCGCCAGCCGCTTCTTTTCACCTGACAGTGAGGAGTTTCACCAGGGGGACGTAGCACGTGGGAGGATCACGCTATTCCCCCCAGTTTCCTCCCCCCCCTCACTGAACAGGTGCCCAGGCTGACCAGAGGAGGCGCTAGTGCAGCGACCAGGACACATACCCACATCCGGCTTCCCACCTGCAGACACGGCCAATTGTGTCTGTAGGGACGCCCGACCAAGCCTGAGGTAACACGGGGATTCAAACCGCCGATCCCCATGTTGGTAGGCAACGGAATAGACCGCCACGCCACCCGGACACCAGTTTCCCTACATTTTGAAACATTCATCTGCTGCAAATCTGATTTTGGGGCTCTAGTGGTGGTATCGAGAAGTTTGGCCCAGTTATCGTCATGCAGATTGTGGGAAAAAAGTCCTCAAAACGGATGAAAGTTCACATCTGTGTATAACGGCAAAGAGCGCCTTCAGTACGCCCCCAAACCGTTTCTCGGTAATGGTAAAAGTTCCTCGTGACAAAATACAGCACGATCGACACGACAACGCTTCTTTGTCCGAGTCCTCAGAAACTCGCCTTGTGTCTCCGCCGCTCTGTGTGAAACAGCACACATCCACACAAATAGTCCAATACACATCTGAGCACACTGTAAATCCCTCGACACCCTGCTCCCCCCAACCCCGCTTCACAATGTCGGTGCACAGTTCTGGCGTCCGTCCGTTACTGCTCACACTTCTTCCTGAGATTGTCAGCTACGCTTTCACGGATGCGACTTGATGGCCGCTAAATTGCACACAGCTGGCCGGGTTGGCGTGAGGCAGCGCAGCCTGACAAGCTCGAAACTCCTTGGCGATGGACGGCGAAGCGTTTGGCGGGCCCTCGCTTTATTTCAAGGGCCACCTTTAAAGCGCAAGGTCTCGGCATAAAGGTAAATCGTGAGAGGTATAAACAGAAACACGTCTCCAGATGTCGTCCCAGAACATCCAACCGCCATCGCTCTCCAAACGGCGCCGCATATATTCTCCCCCTGTCGAGGGGGAGGGTGCTACTTCACGTAACGTGGCACAACACCGAAGTCGAGGGTAGAAACGGTGATTTACACGGCAGCAGCCGGCGCTGAAGATGATGAAGAGGCCGCGTGTGATGTTTCATATTCAAAATATAGTAAATATCAGTAGACGTTGCCGAGTGGTAGCAATTAAAACAAAGCCGAGGAGTAAACCTTAGAAGGATCCTCGGAGAATTATGCAGCGAACCGGTACCAGCTGAAGGCCTTTGAAGATGGCAGCCATTAGTGAACATTCGTTATAGAGCTGGGCAGTCCGGAAAAATATCTGCAGTAATCATAGGCAATTTCACAAGTTAATGATATCTGCTCCCTGTACAGATGTGAAAATAGATTTAGAAAGAAACAACAACAGGTTCATTATATCGAACATTTTGGCAACGTAGGGTATAATCTACTTTCAGCTGCTCCCATTAGGGGTCGCCACAGCGGATCTCCCGTCTCCATCTCCGCATCTTCCCCGTCACGCCAGCCACCTGCGTGTCCTCCCTCGCCACATCCATAAACCTCCTCTTTGGCCTTCCTCTCCTCCTCTTCCCTGGCAGCTCCATATTCAGCAGCCTTCTCCCAATATACCCAGCATCTCTCCTCCACACATGTCCAAGCTATCTCAGTCTTGTCTCTCTTGCTTTGTCTCCAAACCGTCCAACCTGAGCGGTCCCTCTAATATATGAATTTCTAATCCTGTCCTCCTTCATCACGCGCAACAGAAATCTTAGCATCTTAAACTTTGGCCACCTCCAGCTCCACCTCCTGTCTCCACACCATATAACATAGCCGGTCTCACTACCACCTCCCCTTTAACTCTTGCTGGTACCCTTCTGTCGCAAATGACTCCCGACACTCTTCTCCACCCACTCCACCCTGCCTGCCCTCTCTTCACCCTTCTTCCGCACTCCCCACTACTTTGAACAGTTGACCCCAAGTATTCAAACTCATCCACCTTCACCACCTCTTCTTCTTCTTCTTGCATCCTCACCATTCCACGGTCCTCCCTCTCATTCACACATGTATTTTGTCTTACTCCAACTGACTTTCCTTCCTCTTCTCTCCAGTGCATACCTCCACCTCTCCAGTGCATACCTCCACCTCTCCAGGCTCTCCTCAGCCTGCACCCTACTCTCACTACAGATCACAACGTCATCCGCGAACATCATAGTCCACGGAGACTCCTGCCTGATCTCATCTGTCAACCTGTCCGTCACTATTGCAACAAAAAAGGGGGGGGGGCTCAGAGCCGATCCTTGATGTAATCCCACCTCCACCTTGAACCCATCTGTCATTCCAACCGCACACCTCACCACTGTCACACTGCCCTCATACACATCCTGCACCACTCCTACATACTTCTCTGCAACTCCCGACTTCCTCATACAATACCACACCTCCTCTCTCGGCACTCTGTCATAAGCTTTCTCTAAACCTACAAAGCCACAGTGTACCTCCTTCTGGCCTCCTCTATACTTCTCCATCAACATTCTCAAAGCAAACATCACATCTGTGGTGCTCTTTCGTGGCATGAAACCATACTGCTGCTCGCTGACCTCTCCTCTTAACCTAGCTTCTATTACTCTTTCCCAAATCTTCATACTGTGGCCGATCAACTTTATACCTCTGTAGTTGCTGCAGTTCTGCACATCGGCCTTACTCTTGAAAACAATGTATAGCATCAAACCAAACATTAGTTTTAAAACAGCAGCACACCACGGGGTTTCAGTCAGTCAGGACCTTCACTAACAAACTGCCACCCCCCACCCCCCACACACACACACACACAAATTTCTCCTATGGGGGCCGATACAGCCAGCACAGCTACATACAACATACACTATCACGCATTGTGCGCATTACTGGGTCAACACCAACCACTGTGCACTACAGCATCTATTGCAGCGTCACCATCAGATCTTCCTTTACATCCCTCAGCAACCAGATGGCACAGAGACAACTAGAGGAACGCAGAGCTCAGATCTCCGCCGGTCGTATCTCCTCTTCTCCAGTGCTCGGGCTTGGCGACAAAACCCCCCCTTTCTTCGCCCACCAGGAGAAGAGGCCCTTATTAAAAGACTTCAGAAGTGTTTAACCGTGGCGTCTGTCGTGATATAAAATGCAGACGAATGGCTTTTGAGTCTAAAGCACCGAAACAATGGTAAGAAAACATAGCTCAGCCACGGGAAATGTTTTGTGGCCAGAGGCGATTCCCAACGGTGATTGTTAATTAATCCTACACTTGAGTTTTAACATTGGCGTCTGTGGCACTTCCGCGTCTAATCGCCATCGTGATGTCCGCCAAACAAACATGGCAGCGAGGTGAGTAAAGCGCGTTATTTTTGGTTCATCCAGTTGTCCTGTGCTGAGATCTGCAGTGAATTGTTTGCCGATTTGCGAAATACGATCGGCTTCTCCTTTACTTTCGACACCCATACCTGAATACAGAATAGGCACCGCCGCTGCAGGATCTGAACCGGGGGTGGGCAAGCTTATCCAGAAAGGGCCGGTGTGAGTGAAGGTTTTTGTTCCAACCAAGCAATTACACACCTGTGTCCCCTAATCAAGTTCCTCAGCAAAGCCTCTACTGGCTGATTAGTGGGATCGGGTGTGTAACTGCTTGGTTGGAGCAACAAACCTTCACCCACACCGGCCCTTTCTGGAGAAGACTGCCCACCCCTGAAAATCAACTGCGCACTCGCATGCAGCGGCCGAGAGCAGCGTTGGTCAAGCGAGCTATAGAGGGAATGAAGAGAGGGAGCGGCAGTTGCAAGAACAAACATCCGAAGGGTTTTTAATCGCCGCCACCACAAGAGGTTCTTGATCACACAGTCATACCTGTGCACAATATTTTTTAGGCCGGTACTTCCAGTAGTTTGCGAGATTAGACACCGACAGACGCACACGTGGCCAAATACAGACCACCTGGCGGAGATAACAAGAGTTTGGGGGCGTTCAGGTAGCGTAGCGGTCTCTTCCGTTGCCTACCAAAACGGGGATCCCTGTTCGAATCCCCGTGCTACCTCCAGCTTGGTCGGGCGTCCCTACAGACACAATTGGCCCTGTCCGCGGGTAGGAAGCCAGATGTGGGTTTGTGTCCCGGTCGGGGCGCCTGTTCAGGGGGGAGGGGGAACTAGCATGATCCTCCCATGCACTACGTCCCCCCGGTGAAACTCCTGACTGTCAGGGGAAAAGAAGCGGCTGGTGACTCCACATGTGATAGTCTGCGGCCCTCCCCGGATCAACGAGGGGGTGGAGCAGCGACGGGGAAGAGTCGGGTAATTGTCTGGATACAATTGAGGAGAAAAAGGGGGGGGGTCTCCGCCCCCCAAAAAAAAGCTCCCACAGTTGATGTAGTGTTCACCAGTCACTCGCGCAACTTCAACAAATTTAATGAAATATAGCCACAATAGTATCAGTTCACCGACTTCGATAAGAAAAAACGTGCACACCAACCTGGAGATGAAGTTCCACCTCACTCGAGACTCGTGGCAGCCTTCTCTTGCAAAATCCATCCTGTCATTTAGTCTGTTTGGGAGAACGTTTGCAAAATGCAGGCAATCCTACCGGATTTGCAAAAAAAACACAAACATTGGCCACAAGATTGTCGGTAGCTGTGAATGCGGCGGCAATCACGCTTACTTCGCTCACAACCCCTCCAAAGGCTCAAGCTCAAAATTGATAATGACACCGGGGGGGGGGGGGCGATACATTGCAGGGTCCCTGGGACGTTCTATCACTACCCATCATGATTTGAATGGCTGATGATACGGTCACTCAAAGTTGCAATCGGTTTGTAGCGTCAGGAAGGGAAAGGAAAGGCTAGCAATACCGCTAGTGCTGGTCCAAGAGCTGCGATGCCTTTAGAGGACGTAGGAAATGCCTGATCAGCCCCACGAGAAAACAAGTATCCGGATTCAGACATTTCAGGCACACTTCAATTTGACTAGGAAAAACAAATTATGATTTTGACAGGGCCACCGCAGAAAGCCCTGATGGCCCTCACAGCTCACCACTGCTTTCAAATAATACTCCCTAGAACATTTGTGAGAAATTCAGTGAGAAATTTTAGGTGGCAGATTTTTGTCATCACTAATTTAGGCAGCAAAATTGTGATTAAGAGCGTGATTTTGTCCTGATATAACGCTACTGGAAGATGATAAACAATATTGGATTATTGCCCAGGCCTAATCCACAATCTTGGTATTGAATTTGTGCCGTTCATTTTGTTGATTTTGTTGCTACTCACATCACCGAGAGTGACACTCGGTAATAAAATCCTTCCTGGCCAGCTGCTGTGCTGTATGTTGTGCTGTATGTTGTGCTGTATGTTGTGCTATATGTTAACGGGGCTGAGTGGCTGAACCCAATGTGCCAACACAGAGAGGTCCGGGGACAGGAATATGGTAAAGTGAAGCGTTACTGACTGGCTGGTGGGCCATGCCGATGGTAACAGCCATGGAGATCCGGGCTGGCGGCTGGCCGGACAAGGTGGTAGGGGAAGCCGCGGGAATGAACCAGGCGAGGAGTCTGTGCAGACCAGCAGGGAGTCCAGGGAGGCAAGCGGGCTGACAAACGGGGACCGAAGAGGTGGCATGGTAGTGCAGGGAAAAGGAGAACAGGGTCAGGTGGGGTAAACGGGCCGTCAGAATCGATAGGAATCAAAGACTTGAAGCGTGGACTGACTACTACGATCTGGCAAGGTGAATGTGGCAGAACTTGCGGAAATGAGATGCAGTCGGCGGGACTGTTCTGCTTGCAGCACACCTGTCTCCAGCCCTGGCAAGACACACACACACACAGCAAGAAACTGAGGCAGGGGGAGTGGCAACAGGTAAGGGGGACACAATTAGGGAGACTGGGGAAGTGGAAGGTATATTTGGTGGGGCCGCAGGGGTGGACACAAGATTATAGGCCTCCATGGGCAGTAACCCATACTGCAGAAATACAATCTCTCTTGATATTTCATTAAAAAGGTTCATTTTGTCAATGCGGAATTCCTTTGTTGGATAAATTATCTTAGTATAACACAAAGCATGATGGGAAATAAACAGATGATGACATCCCTACATACAGCTATCCCTCCATCTGTACTTTGACTAACTACCTCTCTGCCGTCATACTTCTTATGCACTCCCCGCTGGCTAGGTTTTACCTTTAGCCTGAATGTTCCTAAAGGGTGGGAGAGGGGGGGGGTCTCAAGCTGGGGTAGGAGTGATTTTAACGCCCCCCCCCCAACCAACTGGGAAATTAATGTATAGGAAATTCATCCTCACGCCACATCTGAGAGAACGGCATCTAGACTAAAGAGCAAATCTCGTGCAGTGCGCCTTTGATTAATAAAGCTGCGCCTCCCATGCTCACTGGCTCATACAAAGTGGATTTCACACCGGTGTCGGTGTATCGTCAGAAACCAACAGAGACTGCCACCCCCCACCCCCCATCCCCCACCCCCACAGATGCAGCAAATGAAGAAAAGTAGGTAGTGCTTTAAATCACAGCCTGCTTTACATTACACGGAAATAACAAAATAATGTACGAGTAAGAGTTATGATGCGTGCTTATTACTGAGTAAAGTACGGGCTTTTCTACATCTCGCTCGTCATTATAATGTACTGTTAGATATAATCTACATCAAACACCGTATGGGATACCAAACAAGTATTTTAATCTTCTGCGTCTGCCTCACTGCCCTCACTGTTTCCGCAGTGGTTGCCCAGCCATCCGGCAACTCTTCCCTCCCGCCCAGTACCCGTCTTAACTCCTCCCTGAACGCCGCACAACGGTCTTCCTTCTTCAACTTCCACCGTTTGCTCCGTGGCTCTGCCTTCACTCTCTTCCTCTTCTTTTTCTCCAAAGTCCTCCTACAAACCACCATCCGATGCGGCCTAGCTACTTCATCCCTTGTCACCACCTTGCGGTCTCCAAATCCCTTTCAGGTCACGCCTTCTACATGAGATCAAGTCCACCTGTGTGCACTTCCCCCCACTCTTACACATCACCCTGTGTTCCTCCCCCTTCTTGATATATGTATTCACCAGGGGCGTAACCAGGGGTGGGCCTGGCCTGTCACAGGACCACCCATTTCAAGCCCAGGCCCACCCAATCACGCTGGCTTACAAGCACGTAGGCCGGCCCCCTTTTACGTACGTAGAACTGCAAAATCTGAGCGCGCGTACCATCACGCTCTGTATTTTCCACTGCTGCTAACTAGCCAATAGCCAACAGTTAGCCATAACTTGTGGAATGGCGAAACAAAGTTCAATCTTCCGCTTTTTTAAAAAGCCACGGATGGAGGAGGAGGAACGCACACCTGCTCCGGCATCGACTGAGCCGCCCAATGAGAGTGAGATACCGCCGGAGAGAGGAGGCAGAGGAGGCTACAGCTTCTCCGTTGCAGGCAGCTTCTCCCCCCCCCCCTCTGACGACGGTGAGGCGATTCCCTTGACCATGCCACCGCCAGATGTGTCTGCTGTGGATGAGCCCCCCTCGCAGCCTAAAGTAGTGCTCCCCGCAACACATTACTGCTGTAATGTGTTCGAATTTGCGTCTTGTTCAAAGGATTATTGCTGGAAAATTTTGGTCCACCCATTTTCACTCAGGCCCACCTAAAAAAATATTCCTGGTTACGCCACTGGTATTCACCACAGCCATTTCCATCCTTTTCCCAAAACTACCACCGTCTATCTGCCCTTCCACGTTCCTCTCCTTGACATCATACCTGCCCATCACCAGCATGCCCACTCAAGTCCGCTCCATCACCACTCTCTCCTCCTTGGGTACCCTCTCCACCGCGTCGTCCAACTCACTCCAGAATTCTCCTCTTCCATCTCACACCCAACCTGCGGGGCATACGCACCGATAACATCCATCATCAAACCTTCGATGTCCAGCTTCATACTCATCACTCTGTCCGACGCTCTCTTCACCTCCAGCACGCTCTCGACATCCTCTTCCTTCAGAATTACCCCTACCCCATTACTCCTCCCATTCGCACCGTGGTAGAAGAACCACTTCCGATGCTCCTGGCCTTACTCCCCCCCCTTCCACCTGGTCTCTTACACACACACACACACACTGTGCCCACCTTCCTTGTCTCCATCATATCAACCAGCTCTCTCCCTTTACCAGTCATTGTGCTGACATTAAAAGTTTGGACTCTCATTTCCACACTCTTACCCTTCCTCCTCCTCTCCCACGGCCTCTGGACATGCCTTCCCTCTCTCCTCCTCCTCCCAACAGTAGCACAGTTTTCCCCGGCACCCTGCTGGCCAACAGTACCAGTGGTGGTCGTTGGTAACCCGGGCCTTGACCAATGCGATATGGAAATCTGATTTATGATCCACATATTTGATCTGGCAAAGGTTTCACGCCGGATGCCCTTCCCGATATAACCCTCCCCATTTATCTGGGCTTGGGACCGGCGCTAACAATGCACCGGCTTGTGCATCCTCAGCGATTTTGTGTCGCAGGGATGAATAGTAATCATCTGTTAAACCTGAATATAAGGTGACTATTGAACATCCTGCCGAGCAACATAACACGGCATCACATTCAATAGTCACCCATTACCACTCATCATAGTTCAATTACAGCCATCTTATTACTTTGTTATTTCTGTGTAATGAGAAGCCTGCGATTTAAAAAAAAGCAGGCCAATCAATGAACCCACCCCTTCTTTTTTATGGCGGGGGGGGAGGAGGGGGAGGGGGGGTCTCGTCATTAAAAATAATTTATCACTCAGTCCGTTGACGCTCGGTTTTGCTCCAGCTCGTGTGCACATTTAAAATGCAGATAAAACTGCCCCCCTAAGTACTGGAGGGGGGAAAAAAAGACCAAATAAAATTAAGATACGAGATCAGTTTAATTAGAAACATCTCCCCCCCCCCCAATATATCTTGATATTGTTATTTCTGGTTAGCCGAATAAAACGATGGCAAGACACCACACAGCGGAGGCTGACAGCCTTGTCTGCCTGTCTGTCTGTCTGCCTTCATGCCCGTCTGCTTCTCTGACCGGCTCCCTCTGTACCCGTCGCTTTCTATTAAGGTGGAGGACGTCCACCCTCCAGCTCTCACTGTTATCTCTCTATTCTGCTGTCCTGACTGGGAGCTGGGGAAAACGGAGGCGGTTGGTGCTTTAGAGTAGGACAAGTGATGAGGTTACAGGTAAGAAGGCAAAAAATAATCATGGAAAATACTTGCACTTCAGGCTTAAACCAAGTCTGAAGTGGGTGGGGTGGGGTGGGGTGGGGTGGGGTGGGGTGAGGGGACTGACTGACTCTCGTTGCAAAGAAACATTTCATAGCTGCAAGCGTGTACGCCCATGTGCTTTACGTCAGCACGGAGAAGGACGTGCAAACTCCACCCACAGAGGACGACCTGGGATGACCCCGCCCCCTCCCAAGGTTGGACAACGCCGGACCTTCCTGCTGTGAGGCGACGGCGCTAACCACTGGGCCAACTCAGGGGAAGCATCTGATATCTGATCGGTTAATGAGCACGTCAAACCTCCACACAGGTATCAGAACCAACCATGACAGGATGCACGGCAACGCTCTGCAGAGCGATGTGCTGTATTCTGTAGTTTATCGGCACGAGTAAGACATGGCGAGGTCAAACGGCAAAACACAAATTAGGAGCCTTAAACAGACCACGCCGGGCTGCACACATGGGATCAAGTCTTCATCAACAGCGGTTCAACACATACAGATGAGCGCCGTTTCTCGGTATTGAGACATCAAATGCGAGCGTCACATAAACAAACCACACATGCACCGGCGTTACTAACGCCAACACAAGTAGGCCAGGCTGCCGACAAGGGACCCGGTCCTCATCGACACCCATCACGTACGATAAATACGGTGCTAACGGTGAACGATTGGGAAAAGCCCAAACCTTTAAAAGAGAAATGACTCATTTGTCTTTCTTCTTTGTGTTGTCGCCCTTTTTCGATTCGTCGCCGTTATATTCGGTGCACAGACTGAGCGAAACAAGGAAAGTTTTTTTCTCTCTTCTGATGTTTGAGTTAAAGTGCGTTAAAGCGAGTTATTGCAGGCGTCCGGGCGGCGTGGCGGTCTAGTCCGTTGCCTACCAACACAGGGATCGCCGGTTCGAATCCCCGTGTTACCTCCGGCTTGTTCGGGCGTCCCTACAGACACCTGCCCGTGTCTGCGGGTAGGAAGCCAGATGTGTGTGTGTGTGTGTGTGTGTCCTGGTCGCTGCACTAGCGCCTCCCCTGGTCGTTCGGGGCGCCTGTTCAGTGAGGAGGAGGGAACTGGGGGGGGAGAATAGCGTGATCCTCCCATGCGCTTCGTCCCCCCCGGTGAAACTCCTCACTGTCAGGTGAAAAGAAGCAGCTGGCGACTCCACATGTACCGGAGGAGGCGTGTGGTAGTCTGCAGCCCTCCCCAAATGGGCAGAGAGGGGGGAGCGGCAACCGGGATGGCTGGGAAGAGTGGGGTAATTGGCCGGATACAATTGGGGAGGGGAGAGGACAAAAAAAAAGTGAGTTATTGCGCCGCCACGCTTTGGTGGTGATGCCAAGAATAGCATGCATGCCGGTTTCATTATTGAATTGAATTGGTGATGAATCACCCTCACGCATGAATCACACATCAATAATAGCCTAATTTTACACACCATCCATGATGATGAAGATGCAGAAAAATAGAAATGCATGACAAAAATAGCATATTGTCAATATTTTAGAGACCCCCCCCCCCCAAAAAAAAAAAAAAATTTTTCCCCCACAAATCATGTTTTCCGGGGGAACTCATATCTTATTAACAGGAGCAAAGCTTCCCCTGGCCCCCCTGTAGTTCACACCATGCATGTGTGCATGTATGCGTGTGCGTGTGTGTGTGTGTGTGTGTGTGTGTGTGTGTGTGTGTGTGTGTGTGTCTGGATGCTACTGTATTTACCTTTTACACTGGTGAGTAAGTGGTGCAGGATTAATGTGCAAGCATGTGCAAACACCGAAATAGATGGGCTGATTAGCATATGAGCATCTCTATATATACACACACACACACACACACACACACACACACACACACACACACACACACACACACACACACACACAGCATGCTTTTTGACAAAAAGAGTGCCCACATCAGCACTCTAAGACACATGCATGGACACAGACTGAGCCCAAGCAGAAGAATAATTAGAGCGACCTATAAGGGGCGAGTGAGGAAGGAAGAAAGAAAAAGAGAGAGAGAGAGAGAAAAAGAGAGAGAGAGAGAGAGAGAGAGAGAGAGAGAGAGAGAGAGAGAGAGAGAGAGAGAGAGAGAGAGAGAGAGAGAGAGAGAGAGGGAAATTGAAACGGGGGAAAGCAGCCAGGCTGAATAACACTCCTGCAGAAAATAGGGGGGGGGGGGCAAGAGAGAGGTTAGGGTGGGGTGCAATTGAAGACTGCCAACTTGCAGGGCTGAGAACACTAGAAAGAGAGAGGAGAGATGGGCGAGAGAGGTGGAGTAGGAGTATGGTGTGTATGTGTATGTGTGTGTGTGTGTGTGGGTGGGTGGTGGGGGGGGGGTTTGAAAACATTTGTGCGCCTCTAAAGCAGCCAACACTTGGCGATGGACGGATGAAGGGAAAGGGAAGGTGGCGGTGGGGCTGAAATAGCCTGCGAGTGGAAACGGATGGAGAGAAACAATAACAAGCGGACGAGACAGAGGGTGGTGTTGTCGTGGGGAGGTGAAAGAAAACAAAAGGTGGGTAGAGTGAAAGAACTCACACAGCTGTACCAGCAGCGGTGGGGGGGAGGGGGAGGGGGGAGGAGCGGGGGAAAAGGGGAGCACATTGCTGCTGCTGCAAGTGAGACAGAATGCATACTCACAACACATTACAGCTATTATTAGACAGAGGAGAGGTAGACCGGGATGCCTGAGGGGGGATGAAGAGAGAGGAGCCGAGGAAAGAAAGGGGGCTGTGGTGATTGGAGAGCGAGCGAGCGAGCGGGTGAGGGAGGGAGAGAGGGGGGAGGAAGGGAGGGGGGGGGGAAATGATGTTTTTATGTCTTTTCTGCTTTCGTTTTCCTTGGGTTTTGTTTTTTTTAAAGCCAACTTGAGCGAAAGCATGAACACACACACACACACACACACACACACACACACACACACACACACACATATACACACACAAACACATCTATCTGGTGT
This sequence comes from Lampris incognitus, assembly GCF_029633865.1. Classification (NCBI taxonomy): domain Eukaryota; kingdom Metazoa; phylum Chordata; class Actinopteri; order Lampriformes; family Lampridae; genus Lampris; species Lampris incognitus. The sequence goes on from NC_079230.1 coordinate 8,778,975, forward strand.
TGTGCTCAGGAGAGGAGAGGAGAAAGGCAGAGGAGTCAGCAGATAATGGGAACGTGATGGGAGAGGGAAGACGGCGATGCAGGAAGACATGATGGGATGTGGAGGAGGACGGCGGATGACAAGGGCGTGGGGAAAGAGGGCGGTCGATTTAAACGAGCAACGCTGTTGTGAATTATTATCATTACAATTACTATTGCCATTATCAAATCTGACGTCAGCAGGGTGAATCCAGATGGTGTCGCCCCAACCTTGTGATTTATTACTTGTTCCTCGTATGTTATCGTAGTTCCTTACTTACCAACAAATAAGAGATTCACCATCTTTAATCCATCCTTAATTTTATATTTTGTACTCTGCAGCATCATGGTAATGTCTCTGTGTCAGTCCACCAAGACATATATATTTATATACACACACACACACACGCAAACGCACACAGAGGACGACCCGGGACGACCCCGGGGGTCAAACCCGGGATCTTCTTGCTGTGAGGCGACTGCACTAACCACTGAGTCACCATGCTGCCCATACACACACACACACACACACACACACACACACATATATATATATATATATATATATATATATATATATATATATATGTGGGTGGCACAGTGGCGCATTGGTTAATATAATATCATAATATATATATAATACAGTGGTTAGCGTGGTCGCCTCACAGCAAGGAGGTCCTGGGTTCGAGCCCCAGGGTAGTCCAACCTTGGGGGTCGCCCCGGGTCATCCTCTGTGCAGAGTTTGCATGTTCTCCCCATGTCTGCATGGGTTTCCTCCCACAGTCCAAAGACATGCAGGTCAGGTGTGTTGCATCTATATCATATGTATGTATCTAGGCTGTATAATACGTGTGCTTTTTATGTGTATTCCCAATTAGCACAAGCGACCGCGGCGGCCCGGTGGCTCACCTGGTAGAGCGCACACCACATAAGGCCGAGTCCTCACCGCAGCAGCCTGGCTTCGAATCCAGCCCGGGCCCTTTGCTGCATGTCATCCCCTCTCTCTTTGGGTTAGTGGGCACCCAATGTAAAATTCTGCCAAATAATTATGCAGTATTGATAAGATCAGGAATGATATACCGGATAGGTTGAGGCCTGGGTGAACAATGACCGCCACTGGTGCTGTGCCCTCACAGGGTGCCAATGGAAACTATGCGCCTGTTGGGGGAACAAGCAAGACAGAAAACAGAAGAGACAACTGAAAAGGAAAGACTTTAGAATGGCCACACTTAATGTTGGGACAACGAGAAGCAGAGGGAGAGAAATACACATGATGAACGGCAGAAGAAGACACAATTGATGCGTGTTCAGCAGATAAAATGGAAAGGAAGTAAGGCAAGAGAGATTGGAGGAGATTATAAGATATACCGCTGTGGGACAGACAGTAAAAGGGACGGGGTGGGAATAATCCTAGACAGAGAGCTACGACAGAAGGTCAGAAGTAATGAGGGACTCGGGTAGGCTGATTTGGATGAGGTCGGATTTGGGTTGCAACGAGGAAGAAAAGGTGACTTTCTAGGAGACAACTCAACAATATAAAGTAGCAGGCCTACCAGGGGACGAAAAAGAGTTTTTATTATTGGAGCAAACTTGAATGCACACGTGGGGGAAGGAAACGGTGGCGATGAGGATGTCATGGGAAAATTCGGGTTCGGGACGAGAAATGCAGGTGGGGAGTTGACAGTCAATTTTGCTACAGGGAAGGATATGGCGATTGTTAATACATATTTCAGAAAGAGGGAAGATCAGAAGGCAATCTGCAAAAGTGGAGGCAGAACTATGTCGATTGACTACATTTTATGTTGAAAGCGGCACTTGAGGGAAGCTGGGAATCGCAAAGCAATACCAAGCGAGTGTGTAACAAATAACATAGACCACTGATCTGCCAAATAAAGAGACGAAGCCAACTACGAGTAAAAAGACCTGCAGTACGGAAGATTCAATGGTGGAAGCTGAAAGAGGAACCTTGAAGAGAAAGCTTTAGGATGAAGGCAAGAGATCGACTGCCACTAGATTGGGATAGAACAAGAGAAGGACTGAGGGAAGCAGCCGGGCGAGTGCTAGGGAAATCTCAAGGACGTAAAGAGAAGGGACAGGAAAGTTGGTTGTGCGAGGAAGAAGTGCAGCGCGGCATAAAGAAGGAAAAGTTGGCCAAAAACGAGCATGAGCAAAACAGGAATGAACACAAGAAAGCTAAGAAAGGGAACTACGAGAGCAGTAGCGACAGCAAGGCCGAGAGCATCATACACGGACCTGTACAAAAGACGACATACAAAGGAAGGAGAGAAGAATATATACAGAATAGCCAAACCGAGAGAAAGCAAACGAGGATGTTGAACAAGTAAAACTGATCAAGGACGCAAAAGAAAGAGCACCGTCAAAAGACGAGGATGTTTTACAGAGATGGAGAGATTATTTCAGGCACCAAATGAATGAAGAGAACAACAGAGAAGGACGGACGGATGAACCACTAAGGAACAAAGAGGACATAGGAGAGATTACATAGGATGAGGTGATAGAAGTGATCAATAAATTAAAAATGGAAAAGCTGTGGGATGGGACGATATACTAGCAGAAGTCTGGAAATCCTTACTGATACTGGCCTAGAGTTCCTGACTAGACCCCAGCAACACCATAGAGTCTGGGAAAATGCCAGATGAAAAGGAGAAAGAGCATATTCATACCAATTTACACAAGAATAAATGTGATGCTCAAAGATGCAACAGCTACAGAGGAATACAATTGATGGGACATACGATGAAGTTATGGGGGAGAGTGATTGAAGTGAGACTTAGGAAGGAATCAAAGAAAAGTTGAATCAGTTCATCTCGATACAACATTTATTGACAGATACGTTTCATCACTCGTCTAAGTGACCTCTTCAGTAACTTTGATAAGTGATGAAACGTATCTGTCAATAAACGCTGAGGCCAGATGAACTGATTCAACTTTCTTTGATTTTCTTACCTGGATTATTGAGCATGCATCAAGACACTTTGGGATTCATGCCTGGAGGAAATACCACAGATACGTACTCATACTCAGGACCCTAGCTGAAAAATACATCGAATGACAGCATTGTACTGTGTATTTATTGATTTGGAGAAGGCATATGACAGAGTACCGAAAGAGGAGTTGTGGTATTGCCTGAGAGCGAAGGGTGTGGCAGAAAATTACATCAGCATAATTCAGGACATGTATAGGGACTGTAAGACTAGTTTGATATGCAGTGGGAACAACAAGCGAGTTTGAGGTAAAGGTAGGACTGCATCAAGGCTCTGCGTTGAGCCCTGTCCTGTTTGTGATACTTGATGGACAGCCTCACAGGACATCTTAATAAAGAGCCACCATGGAGCACGATGTATGCTGATGACATCATGCTATCGAGGACAAGGAACGGTTGGAGAGAGATCTTGAAGATTGGAGAGAAGCGCTAGAGATCAGAGGACTAAAGATCGGCAGAACAAAGACTGAGTACCTGTGTATAAATAAGCAAGTCCAGGATTGACCTTAGGAGAAGATGTCCCAGAAGTTAATAAATTCAAGTACTTGGGATTGACGACACAAACAGAAGGTGGTGGTAAGAAGGAAGTCCAAACAAGGACACAACCTGGGCGAAATTCATGGAGAAAGGTAACTGAATACTTTGTGACAACAGAATGCCATTGAGGGTAAAGGGCAAGGTATAAAATCAATAGTCAGGCCGTCCATGTTCCTTGGTATGGAAGCAGTGACAACAGAGAGGCTAGCATCTACATTACAGGTAGCAGAGATGAACATACTGTATTGGTCCGTGGGAGTGAGTAGACAGACCAGAGGAGAAATGAAGTAGCGAGAACTACATTCAAGATCAGAGGAATGGATAAGAAGTACTTGGGATTGAAAATACAAACAGAAGGGGGTGGTGAGAAGGAAGTCAAGAAAAGTACACAATCTGGGTGAAATTCATGGAGAAAGGTAGCTGGAGTACTTTGGACAAAAGAATTCTGTTGAGGGTAAAGGGTAAGGTAGACAAATCAATGGTTAGGCCCGCCATTCTCTATGGTATGGAAGCAGTGACGACAACAGAGAAGCTAGTATCTACATTACAGGTAGCAGAGATGAACACGCCGTGTCGGTCCTTGGGCGGGACTAGAAAAGACCAGAAGAAATGAAGTGAGAGCTATGTTCCAAGATCAGAGGAATGGATGAGAAGTTGAGAGAGACAAGATTGAGATGGTTTGGACATGTACAGAGAAGAGGCATAGACTAGATGGTAAAGAAGGTGTTGGACATGGAAATACCTGACAAAAGAAAAAGAGGAAGGCCAAGGAAAAGGTGGAGAGACCAGGGGAGGACGTGAGGAGGGTTGGACTGCGGGGGAGGGATGCGTCAGACAGAAAGCTGTGGAGGGCAAATAAAATCCGCTGTGGCGAGCCCTGAGAAACAGGAAACGAACCGAAAGAAGACAATTCCCAAGAAGTATAGCCCGCGAGTGTGTGTGTCTGTAGTACTCCTACAGACAGGACAGGGGGAGTTTTTGAGTGGAACTGGAATGTCTGAAAATTTGGGATGGGGGTTCAACATTCAAACTTTCGTTTTGTACATGTGGACGGATAGTACATGGTCGCATGAGCTTTCAGGACTGCATGGTTGCACCCAAGTTCAACCAGTAGGAGAGTAATGTTGGACAATATCATGTCCTAACCCTAACCCTAACCCGGGTAGGTCATTGTCTACCAACACGGGGATCGCCGGTTCGAATCCGCGCGTTACCTCTGGCTTGATCAGGCGTCCCTACAGACACAATTGGCCGTGTCTGCGGGTGGGAAGCCGGATGTGGGTATGTGTCCTGGTCGCTGCACTAGCGCCTCCTCTGGTCAGTCAGGGTGTCCGTTCGGGGGGGGGGCAGCATGATCCTCCCACGCTCTACGTCCCCCTGGCGAAACTCTTCACTGTCAGGTGAAAAGTAGTGGCCGGCGACTCCACATGTATTGGAGGAGACGTGGTAGTCTGCAGCCCTCCTCGGCTCAGCAGAGGGGGGTGGAGCAGCGACCGGACGGCTCGGAAGAGCGGGTTAATGGCCGGATACAATTGGGGCAAAAAATGGAGGAGGGGGGGGGGCAAAAAGAAGAGGACAATTGTTTGTATGAAAATCTCCAAGGGCTGTAAATCAGAGGCCCAAAGGAAGAGAGAAGTCAAACTGGAGCAGTATAGAGAGAGATCAGTATGTTATTTTAAGGCAACAAAGAGCGTGTCCAGTTATGTCACTTACGATTTGTTACGTACGCCTCTCCTTTTCCACTCCACCCGTCCATCCCTCTCCCTCCCTCTCTCCTTCTGCTCATCCTTCACCCTGCTGCCTTCAGCCCCGCTCAGCAAGAGCCCAGCCAGCTACTGAGCTACTGGTGTGTGTGTGTGGGGGTACCAACCTCCCTCCCAACTGCCCCCTCCTCCTTCCTTCCCATCGCTCCCCTCATCTCTGTGCTGCTGTAAGGCCTTTCTCTCTTCCTTCCCTGCGACTCCAAACCAATTTCGCTGTTGCCTTTGTGAAACAATTTAAGACGGATTTGATGCCGAAAAACAACAACGCAATAAAGAAAAGGGACGAATGAAAGAGCAGCAGGAAATTGAAAAATTTCCGCGGAATAGCGCAGACAGGTTAAATCTGCTCATTTGTTTGGCAGATGCTTTTAAAACAGAATTAGCATAATAAACAAGGGCTACCTACCCGACAGCAGGCTCGGAAAGAAGGATTTTGTAACGGGACCGCCTATGTGCCGCCGAAGTTTTTTTTTTTTTTTTTTAATCAAATCAGTCAATTTCTCTCCGCTATGGAAATTTACTTAACATTCCGAATGTTCTTTTTAATGTTTCATACTGAAATGTCAAAATGCCGTCAACTCTTATTTTCATTAAAACCCATTACCTTTGCAGGTCCTGTGCTATAAATTTAACATGCACACACACAGTCTATAAATTGACCTATTCCCTCTTGCCCGGTGCTATAAATTACACTTCACAATGAAGAGCGTTTAGGATTTTAACCCACATTAAGAAACACTCATGTGCGCACACACCCACACACACACACCCACACACAGGCGATTACTCGGGGTCGAGTATGACCGTCCTCCCTCTGGGTCCTCAGGTGGGCGTAGAGGCCGATCCGGGAGCTGCGTAACGGCAGGACGCCTGTGCGTGACAGCTTTACGTGGAGCGGCTGATGCTCCTGCACCCACCACACGGTCCTTGGCAGGGAGGGGGGGTGGCCAGAGTCCAATGGCACGGAGAACCAAGACGACTGGGGACCACCCTCTGTTGCAGCCTTCATCCGCCTTCACCGCCGTTGTGACCTGGAGACATCTTCCGCCAGTTCCGCTGTTGAGGTCTTTGTTGGATCGTGCTTCATCTGGAACCTCCTCCTTGACCCAGCCGCCTTGGGTGACCCTACCGGGAGCCGAGCTCCGGACGGCATAGCTCTTGGGATCATTGGCACACGCAAGCTTCTCCACCACAGCAAGGTGGCAATCCAGGAGAAGACACACACACACACACACACACACACACACACACACACACACACACACACACACACACACACACACACACACACAGTGAGGGGAAAATCAACTTTTATAAATGTCTGGTAATCAGTCTTGTGGCTGTAACTGGGGGAAAGGAGCGCTGTGACCTTGACATGCAGCTCCTGTGCTCATATCGTTTCTCTGTAGGGCTCTGCTAAACCAACCAGTGCCGATAACGTTCCTCTGGTTCTACTATTGTGGACGTCTTGCTCCACCAGGAGGCCACAGCTGAGAAAAAGAAGTGCCCGAGTGTGTGTGTGGGGGGGGGGGGGGGGGGGAGTGAAAATGGATGTGTCATCCCTGCAGACGGAAAATTGATACATCCCCGAGGGATCGAAACCAATATCGGTCATAAGTCCTGGGAAAATGTCAGCTGTTGATGGGAGCAGATCATACATCATGTGCTCTTTTTGCTGGCTGATTTATGAAAACATATTACTGGGGTCGGTGATTAGCAGTAGGGAATGGAATAATGATCACATTGTCAAGGCAGCCTCAGAAAGACGGTAAGAGGATACTTACTGATAAATGTTTTCATTTATTAAGATCATTTCTGGATATGTTCCTGTACTGTATGTTGAGAAGCCTGTTTATTCACCGTGACGTGGTTAGGGGCTACGCCATGCTATCCTCCGTTATGTACCGTCTTCTGTCTGACGTTTCTGTGACAGCTAACTCGGTTATGCTAGCATGACTGATGCTACAGCTACAGTGCATCCGGAAAGTATTCACACCCCTTCACTTTCCCCACATTTTGTTATGTTACAGCCTTACTCCAAAACGGATTAAATTCCTTTTTTTCCCCCTCATCAATCTACACACAATACCCCATAATGACAAAGTGAAAAAGGTTTTGTAGAAATTTTTGCACATTTATTAAAAATGAAAAACTGAAATATTGCATGTACGTAAGTATTCACACCCTTTGCTATGACACTCAAAATTGAGCTCAGGTTCATCCCGTTTCCACTGATCATCCTTGAGAAGTTTCTACATCTTGATTGGAGTCCACCTGTAGTAAATTCAATTGATCGGACATGATTTGGAAAGGCATACACCTGTCTATATAAGGTCCCACTGTTGACAGTGCATGTCAGAGCAGAAACCAAGCCATGAAGTCAAAGGAATTGTCTGTGGACCTCCGAGACAGGATTGTATCGAGGCACAGATCTGGGGAAGGGTACAAAAAATGTCTACAGCTTTGAAGGTCCCGAAGAGCACAGTGGTCTCCATCATTCGTAAATGGAAGAAGTTTGGATCCACCAGGACTCTTCCTAGAGCTGGCCGCCAAGCCAAACTGAGCAATCGGGGGAGAAGGGCCTTGGTCAGGGAGGTGACCAAGAACCCGATGGTCACTCTGACAGAGCTCCAGCGTTCCTCTGTGGAGATGGGAGAACCTTCCAGAAGGACAACCATCTCTGCAGCACTCCACCAATCAGGCCTTTATGGAAGAGTGGCCAGATGGAAGCCTCTGCTCAGTAAAAGGCACATGACAGCCCGCTTGGAGTTTGCCAGAAAGCACCTAAAGGACTCTCAGACCATGAGAAACAAGATTCTCTGGTCTGATGAAACCAAGATTGAACTCTTTGGCCTGAATGCCAAACGTCACGTCTGGAGGAAACCAGGCACCTCTCATCACCTTGCTAATACCGTCCCTACAGTGAAGCATGGTGGTGGCAGCATCATGCTGTGGGGATGTTTTTCAGCGGCAGGAACTGGGAGACTAGTCAGGATCGAGGGAAAGATGAACGGAGCAAAGTACAGAGAGATCCTTGATGAAAACCTGCTCCAGAGCGCTCAGGGCCTCAGACTGGGGCGAAGGTTTACCTTTCACCACGACAACGACCCTAAGCACACAGCCAAGACAACGAAGGAGTGGCTTCGGGACAAGTCTGTGAATGTCCTTGCGTGGCCCAGCCAGAGCCCAGACTTGAACCCCATTGAACATCTCTGGAAAGACCTGAAAATAGCTGTGCAGCGACGCTCCCCATCTAACCTTACAGAGCTCGAGGGGATCTGCAGAGAAGAATGGGAGAAATACCCCAAATATAGGTGTGCCAAGCTTGTAGCTTCATACCCAAGAAGACTTGAGGCTGTAATCGCTGCCAAGGGTGCCTCAACCAAGTACTGAGTAAAGGGTGTGAATACTTATGTACATGCAATATATCAGTTTTTTATTTTTGATAAATTTGCAAAAATTTCTACAAAACCTTTTTCGCTTTGTCATTATGGGGTATTGTGTGTAGATTGATGAGAAAAAAAAAGGAATTTAATCCATTTTGGAATAAGGCCGTAACATAACAAAATGTGGGGAAAGTGAAGGGGTGTGAATACTTTCCGGATGCACTGTATAGCCTATGCTTTTGACATATCTGTGCGTATATCACTATCTCTGGCCAGCATCCTGAGCCCAGCAGTCCCGACTTCTAATTCTCAGTTTTCACACGTCCGAGTTCAACTTCCAACGGCGACAAGAACAAGTTTTATTGATTCATTTTTTATCGCGCGTACTTCATACAGGATCACAACACAATGTGCTCAACTCGAGATGAAAAGACGAACCAATGACGAAATAAAAGCAACAGCTAGAGTCAGAATGATCAAAAGTAAGAGTCAAGTAAGGGTAAAACCTGAAAAGTAAAAGAAAAAAAGGAAGATTAAAATTGGTAACACAGCCCCAAACAGGATGAACACACCCCAGAGCAAGAGTGGCTCCTTAAGGAAAAGCAATGGTAAGAATACGAGTCTTGAGATTCCTGTTAAAAATATCCACTAGTGTCGAGTTTCATAGAAGATCCTCTGGCAGGCTGTTTCAGAAGATGGGGCCATGATAACTGAACGCCCCCTCACTCTTCTTAGTCCTGACCCACGGGATAGAGACCGGTGATCTAAGACTTACTGTGTACAGCCTGTGAATCGCTGATACAACTGATCAAAAGAATTTCACTGCAGGGATTCAATTAGTCACTGGTTGATATGGGTTTTAAATAGCTGTTTGTAACTGATATAGGCATATTGATCCGTGTAATTCAGTATATCTGCAGTTCCATTGGATATAATGAGTGTCTCTTCCCATTAATCCATTTTCATTTGCCGGGGTAAGGTTGAAATTCAGCTTAGTCTCAGCAGAGTTATACTCTGATATCTCTAACAGCGTTATTACACAAAATGTATGGTACAATACTGTAGAATATATGGTACAGTACCACAGGATGTGTATTATAGTACCCCAGAATGCATGGTCCAATACCCCAGAACGTATGGTACAATACCAGTTAAAGGGAAGTTTTACAAGATGGTAGTGAGACCAGCTATGTTGTATGGTTTGGAGACAGTGGCACTGATGAGAAGACAGGAGGCAGAGCTGGAGGTGGCAGAGTTGAAGATGCTAAAATTTTCCACTGGGAGTGACGAAGGAGGACAGGATTAGGAACGATTATATTAGAGCAGGGATAGGCAACATGGTCCAGAAAGGTCCGATGTGGGTACAGGTCTTTGTTCCAACCAAGCAGTTACACACGTGATCTATTATCCAACCAATAGTCTTTGCTAAGGACCTTGATTTGCAGACTCAGGTGTGTAACTCCTTGGTTGGAACAAAGACCTGCACCCACACCAGACCTTTCTGGACCATGTTGCCTATCCCTGTATTAGAGGGATGGCTCAAGTTGGACAGTTTGGAGACAAAGCAAGAGAAGCAAGACTGAGACGGTTTGGACATGTGTGGAGGAGAGATGCTGGGTATATTGGGAGAAGGATGCTGAATATGGAGCTGCCAGGGAAGAGGAGAAGAGGAAGGCCAAAGAGGAGGTTTATGGATGTGGTCAGGGAAGACATGCAGGTGGCTGGTGTGACAGAGGAAGATGCAGAGGACAGGAAGAGATGGAAACGGATGATCCGCTGTGGTGACCCCTAATGGGAGCAGCCGAAATAGTAGTAGTAGTATGGTACAATACCACAGAATGTTTGGTACAGTACCATAGAATGTACAGTACAATACCACAGAATGGTATAGTAGCACAGAATGTATGGTGTAGTACCACAGAATGTATGGTACCACAGAACGCATGATACAGACCGCAGATCCTGAAGTACAATCCTGTGGCAAATGTCCCAAAATACCATACAAGCCTCGGAGTACAATAGGAATTTACAACAGGAGCGTGTGGTACTAGTACCACATTAACATGAGGTACTAGTACCACAGAAATGATATGGTATTTTACCAAAGGAAATTTCCTAAGGAGCGAGTTTGATCTCCCTCGCAAATGTCAGTTAAGAGACACTTCTATTTTACGCATCTAAATTCTGTAATAAGTATGGCTTCCATTTGTATGCCTAACAGTACTCAATTTAGTTCTTAAAACTACAATTCCCGTGAGGTGAGGTTTCCACCGCAGCTATACCGCATACTGCCAGAGATTGGAATGGGATTGGTTATTTCTACCTGTCCATCATTGAATCACGTGCACTCTGATGAAGGTCCGACAGACCGAAAGCATAAAATAAAGCGACTATTGCAGAAATATTTCATATCAGTTTGGACTCATCGATGCTCCCAGCACCTGAGCAAAGACATAGCCGGGCGGCGCGGCATTCATCCTACATCTTCTTCAGGTATCTGTTACAAAGAATAACTGCACATATCTTGAATGTGATGGTTGGAATTATGACTTCTTAAAAATGAACAGAAGCGATTGGGATTCATAAATGTAGCATTACTCCCATCTAGTGTTCACAACAACAACAACAAAAAAAACCCATTGTTTCTGTCAGCTGCAAATTGTTTCTGTATTCATGTTTTCATCAAAATAGAATAATAGCACATCTTTGGTCTTTTTCTAGTTTTACTTTTTTATGCAAGGTGATCGCTTTCACAATACAACAACAATAAAGCAGTACGTATAACCATAGTATTAGTCATAGTATTGTCCACTTGTACACAACAACAAGTATGGCCAGTAGAGTTGCATGCAGTATTTACTGTCAAACACACATTATCCAGACTGGTTATGGTGAAGCAGACCATCTGCCTTGGTTGGGGCATTGAAGCAGAGAAGCCACATGGTAATATGGCTGCTTCAAGTGTTTCTAGGAGGAGGTCATAGTTAGTAGAGAATGATAATAAACTGATGTAAATCGTGGAGAACTCAAGAAGAAGAACATATACTGAAGGACATGTTGGAAAAAGAAACCTACCCAAGGTAAGAATCTAAGCCTGTGCTCGGATCCACCCGCTTAAACGTCTCGTCCGATTCAGTCAGACCGGCCCAGAGGCCCGATCTAAATCGAGAGGTGTTAGAAGAGATAAAGGAGGGAGGCCAAGTGGGAATTCACTCATCTAACACAAAGATCTGTCGCATTCGATTCAAGTCAGGGCACATAAACAAACCCAAGTCGATTTATCGATCCCTTAATTGATCCTGGAGTGATTAAGTTCGGCGAAGTCTATCGAGAGATAAAGCTCTGTGTAGATTGGTTGAATGCTGCAAAACACAAGCCAGATATAGGCTGAACGTCTTTCGAAACAAATGCCTGAACCTCGTGTTTTCTTTTATTCAAGCGTGAGACAAACGTCGTCTTCACAGAACCTTCAGTCAAGCCACAGCACTTTCTTCGTACCAGCTTTTCATCCATCCATCCATTATCCAAGCCGCTTATCCCAATTGGGGTCGCAGCATGCTGGAGTCTATCCCAGCAGTCATTGGGCGGCAGGTGGGGAGACACCCTGGACGGGCCGCTATGACATCACAAGGCCCACACCACACCTAGGGACAATTTAGTATGTCCGATTCACCTGACCTACATGACTTTGGAAGGAAACCGGAGCACCCGGAGGAAACCCACGCAGACACGGAGAGAACATCCAAACTCCACACAGAGGATGACCCGGGATGACCCCCAAGGTTGGACTACCCCAGGGTTTGAACCCAGGACCGCTAACCACTGCACCGCCACACCGCCCCACTAGCTTTTCAGTGCAAACCAAAAACAAAATATTCCCATTAATGACAGCATGAATAAGTTTCTACAGTGCTTTTCTAGTCCTACAACACAAATGATTGCATCACATTACAATATGGCTCATATCAGTGAAGCAACGCAAGACTACAGATGAGAATGACTAACCTTAAAACCAACAGATGTGTCTACGTGTATGATTTCCAGCAATGGTCATGTAGTCAAGTAAATATTTTAGGTAATGAAAGAATGAAATGACAGAATATCTGCCATTATCACCATGGCTACCGGTTGAGCTCATGCATGGTCATACCTCTCGAGTGGGTACACAGATCATGAGACATGATGGAGAAATGGAAACAGGAAATGCAACGAGCCTATGACATAGTACAAGAAAAGACAAGTGACAGAACGAAGTAAGGGAAACTGTGACGGGAGAGTGTGAAGTTCTACCCTGGCGACCAGGTTCTTGTCGGGAATCTGACACCCTGAGCAGGCGCCGGGAAACTCTGCATCCACTGAGAAGATGGTGTTCGTGTAGTGGACCGCCAAATTGGTGATCAAATCCCAGTATATGAGGTTAAGACTGAACAGGGGAGAGGGAAATCTAGAGTTCTACATCAAAACCTGCTGTTGCAGTGTGATCACTTACCTTTTGAAGTGAATCTCCAGACAAATCCTAAAGGAAAAGCCCACCAGCTATCCACACGGCAGGCACAGACACAGAAAGAGGAGGAACAGGAGGAATATAGATTCTTCCTCGAGCCCTCGACACATCCTCAGGCGAGACAAACTGAGGCATCCGGCGGCGGGAGACACTGCGCATGCTGACCCACCAGAAAACCATGAATCTGAAACGCAGGTGACCAAAGTCAGAACATGAGGGAGCAAATAATGACCACTAAAATCAGGGAAATATTGAGACGAGACAATAATAATCATCACGGTGAGGTGACTAAAGAGGGGGAGATGCCCACCTCTACACACTCAACAGCCATTGAAGCTGTTGACGAGGAGCAGCCAAGGTACCGGCGGCCAAGGAGAGAATGAATAGCCCCGAAACTCTTGACCTGAGACCGACTAGGGACTCCAATTTACTGTAGCACAGGCCATGCTCCTGCGATACCTTACCAGTACCAGACAATAGCAAGCCAAGATTTTAGGCCAGTAACTAGGTGGGGAGAACTAGTTCAAGCTCACCAATCTGTGTTAATGTATGGTTGATGGGGGAACATGTAGGAAACCTCATTAAAATGCAGTGTAAACTTATCTTTATTGATTTTTTGTACCTGAAATGGGAGAGAAACATGTTAAAGTTGTCAACATGTGTAAAACACCCCTTGGGGAGTTTTCTTTTGATAAACTCATTAGCCCCACACAAAGATGGTTGCCACGTTTCTAAGATGGTCACCATTTCTGGCCTGGAAATACTATTTTGGGGGGCAACTTTGTGTAGAATTGTTCAATATATGAATGGTCTATCAAACCATACCTTTCCCCCCCCCCCCTTTCTTTTTTTTTTTGACCAGAGAAGCCAGATTTATAACTCTGGAGAGGTTCTGGAGCTTCCCTCTACCACATTTCAGCCATTGAAAGAAAATCCGCTCACTGAGCTCTGGGCTGCTAAGACACATGGTGCAGGTGGTAGAGCTTTAGGACTACACTGCAATCCACCTGCAGATTTCTACACCTATAGCATGCTATGATTGTCTGCCATCGTGTATTTTGAATAAGATGCCAATGCCGTTCCAGTGCCATCTACATGGCAAACTGACTGAAGCAAAATGTTGTCTCTGTCAAAAGGAGACAAAGGAAGTGCTCAAATCACCACAAACACACTCTCCAAGTAAACATAATGGCTATACCACGATTGCCACCAATATTCCTCTCTTTCAAACCATCAATCCACTCCCAGTTGTTCTTGACTAACAAAACTGAGGAAGGTAATGACAGAGGAAACACTTAAAAGGAACAAGGCAAAGAATCACCAGACCCGTTGCCGCCTTCCCTAACACTACACTGGAACGGGCACCGAACAGAAGAGCTGCTGGTTCAAGTAATAAGCCGGCAGAAGGGTACACAAACCTGAGAAGAGCCAGCCATGAGAGCAGATACTGACACAGGCCTGGGTGTTATGACCAACCCAACAGGCTTGACAGGCTTCTTCGCCCTATGCAAAGCATAGCAGTTTGCTACAGTACATCGTATGTCCCCATTTTTTGCAATAGAAATATAGTGGGTTCCCTCTAAAAGGCACCCCTTCTGCACTACTGGAAACACTGGCTTTAGACAGCGCCACAAAGGCACTTTAATTTTACTTGAAACTGTTGTCACTGAACCAGGCTTGCACTACAGGCTTCTCAAACAGACTTACAGGACAGTACATATCCGTCGGCACGAATTGCATCATCAGCGCACCATTCCTGAGACTTTACAGCACTACCTAGAGGGAGCTCTAGGCTCCAGGAGTTTTATCCGTCCATCTATATAAAGAAGATATGAACGGAAGTCACCAGTCTCATCGCAGCATCCAGCCTCTCTCGTTTCCTCACACAAATTAGCGCAAAACACCGATTCGTGACTAGTGCAATGAAATGCTAAGAGCGCCGGGTTAGCAGCAGCAAGCCTGCTTACCAAGCCTGCGGGTCGTCCCATCATTGACGGAGCCCCATCGGTGACAACGGACATAATCTTGCTCACATCCAAGTCTTTCTTCTCAAGAACTGTGTTAACTCACTAAAGAGGACTTCCCCAGCTGTGCACCCGGGCAGAGGAAGCAAAACAACGCAGCTCTTCCCGAAAGGTCTACCCATCAAAAGAAAGCCTTGCCAACACAGGTAGCTGTTCCATACTGGTTCGGCCACAGGACGAGTCTATGGCTAGTGATATGGCTTCTGCCCTCTTCGGATCAGCGGGTAGACAGGAAAAACACTCTGCTCAAAGTCCTCCTGTTGTTGCCACGTTAACAAACAATGGCACCCGCTTTAATAGCTCCACAGCCGTTTTTCCTCATCCTGATTTAAAACTTTGCCAACTGAATCAACTGCACACGCTTTAATCGACTCCGCATCGGTGAACGGCTTCTCAGCTTTAACGAGGTTTCAGGAAACATGCGTGCAATGATGCAGCTGTTACACTCTTGTTGATTTAAAGATAGTAGAAGTGGAGGGCTTGTATGATGCCGTCGTAGTTGCCATTTTTTGTTTGCGATGATCTGATTTTGTAGGGAAGCGCGCGTTGAAACTGGCAGCATGCAGTGTTGGAGCGCTGCTTGAGGTTATCCGCTTTGCAGACAGCTGTGGTCTGCATGCATGTCTAGCATGTGGGTTTGGCGTTGGCGTGGTCCGGTAAAATAAAGCAAAACTGATCGGCCCAGCCACACTTGAACCGACAGTTTTCCTGGTTGGCTGCGCTTTATCGTGCAGGCCACACGTTTGGCTCTTGCGGGCCGCTAATTGGGGTTCAGCGTGATGGATTTGTCTGCGATTATTCGAGAATTGTCAGGCCTCTCGATGACCTCGTGAAAGGAGCGTTTGCTCCCAGACAAAAGCCAGAGCCACTGGAAAAGAACAAAGCTGCCTTCTCTCACCAGCAGAGACCAACGGAGGTCAGGAGGCATTTCAACTTAGAGAAATTGACATCAGTGCCGGTCCTCGACATGGCAGACTGGCGACTGCCCTATGTGGTAGAGAGCTAGAGACTGTGACCGTGGTTAACTACCTGCCTATCTCTGCTGAGAGGTCGGGCTCAATTAGATCTGCTGCAAAAGGACACAGCTCTCTTATATGGGGACTCAGAGGAGGTCTGGCCCCGAGATGTGTGGTACACAGGCCCACTGGTGTATGGATATTCCCTGATGCCCATGAACCAGCCCCCCGCTATGGGTTAAATAGTGCCACTGCCTAGTGCAGTGTTTCTCAACCCAGTCCTCGAGGACCCCCCTATCCTGCACATTTTCTTTGCAACCCTGAATAGGTACCCGTTCGTAGTTATTCAACCAATCAGCAATGAATTTTGTCGGACGTTGCACACCTTGCATAATGAAGTGCTGCGAGGCGATTGGTCGAGTAAGTACAAGCAGGGCTACCTATGCAGGGTTACGATGAAAATCTGCAGGATAGGGGGGTTCCTTGAGGACTGGGTTGAGAAACACCGGCCTGGCGGATACCTCGGGGGAGGACTCGGCTACGGGAGTAAACCCACACAGAAAAACCAACGTCTACAGTGCTGTTCTTCTTGCCCTTTTGTCTTTTTTCTAAGTCAGAGAGTCCCCGCTGGCGTCACGCGTGGCCGCAGCTTCTCCCTCTCGTAGCCCCCCCCCTTCCCCATCCACCGCTGTATGTCCGCTTATTGTAAAGTGACAGTGTTAGAAATGCACTATATAAGTTGGATTTATTATTACAAAATTACAGAGAGCGGCAGAGCGCTTTCTGACAAGGTGGCCATAGAACAAAAATGATATTGCAGCCGACATCCAGCACTACCGCTCAGTCCAGGAGGGACTCAGGCTCCGGGACGGTGTAGTGTTCAGAAGGGAGAAAGCAGCGATACCTAATGCACTCGGAAGCGATATCACTCATTGCGTCCACTCCTCTGAGTAGAAGGCCGTCTCAGGAGAGTGGGGGGGGGGGGGCTGTGTACACTGGCAAGGGATGGACGAGTACATAAAGACTTTCATCTTCAAATGCATGCGGTGTGCAGAACAGAGGGGTCTGTGCTGCTGACTTCGAACAGAGGAAGATCTTTATTATAAGTAGCTGGGTTATTATGATTTATTATGCTCAAAATCTAACGGTTCTGGGTTTCAACTATCACCAGGTTCAGAAGGGGACCGGGCAGTAGCAGCTCTTCATGAGCGCAATCGGACCTCCAACCCATAAAGAGCACACACACTTATACACCTTTAGAAATGTGGGAAAAAAATGCATGAACCCATCAGTTGTCATTGTTCACAGCATTCCCCCTTTTAGCGGTCCTTGAATTGTCAGTCAGTTAACGCCGTCTTTTCCAGTTCCAACCACGTTTTATAGCTCGATAACGTCTTTTTTTCCTTTCAAGTTTTCAGCTTTTTAGTTTCAGGCCGAGTTAAAAAAAACAAAACCAAAACGAGATCTCAGTAAAGAAAGAAAATAAATTGCAGATAAAGAGAATCTATCGGATCCCCCTCACTGAGTTTTCTTGAGTTTATTCCTGCCACCCTCCTCGGAACGGCGAGGCATCTAGGAATGCTGGAAGGACAGGATGTTGTGTGTTGCTGTTAAGCCCACCGAGGCAGATTAGTAATATTGGGCTATAGAAATAAAACTCACCTGACTAATCCACATCCAGAAAAGGCCTCCACGGCAGCGACGGACATCCCTGGGTGGAGCAGCTCCCCACCGTCTTCCGAAGTTTCTCTCGATAGAAAAAAAAAGCCTGCCTGCACAACTGTGCAGAGCAATTACAAGTCCCAAAATCATCATTTTTTTTATCTATGAATTTTATACAGGCTTAATGAACTGAAAAACATTTTCTTTAAGAAAAGCATCTCTTCTTTCTTTTTTTTCCCCTTTCTCTTAACCAAAATTCAACAGCACAGATCATTGGACAAGATTCACAATACCCAAGATGTATTTAGCTATGACTCAAACACATTAACATACACATCTGCTCCTGTATTTTCACAATGTGTGTCTGGTGTGTGGTGTGTGTCTGTGTGAGAGTCTATAAACGGCCAAACTAAAGCACTTGGGGCCTCGATTCTTTTTGGAGGTTATTGGGAATGATTGGGGGCACCTATAAAAAATAGCAGAAAATTAAATTAAAATTATGCATAATTATGCATAAATATGCATTTTTCTAAAAATGGCTAAAAACCACTTTTCTCGGCATTTCAGGTGGTTCTGAGCATCTTTGATTTTTTCACCTATATAAAAAAAATGTCTGGGACTTAGAAATGTTTTGGCATTATGCAAAATAAATGCATTTTTGCACAAATGCACTTATGATCCTCATTTTTTTGGAGGTGGTAGGTATTGTTCCAGAGAGGACCAGAAAAATAGCAGAAAATTAAAATAATTATGCAAAATTATGCAAAATATGCATTTTCTAAAAATGGCTAAAAACCACTTTTCTCGGCATTTCAGATGATTCTGAGCATTTGGGGGGAGGGAGTTGGAGTGGGGGGGTGGGGGTTTAGGGGCGGGGGGAAGGCGATTAGCTGGCAGGATGAAGAGGAGGGAGATGTAGACGGGTTGGATAACCAAACCGCTACATCAGGGGTCCCCAATAGGCGGCCCGCGGGCCACGTCCGGCCCGTGACGGGTTGATTTATGGTCCGCGAGAATTTTTGGAGAAATGCCAGAAGGAAGAATTTTTTTTATTTCCCTACCAAAAAATAAAATAAAATAATGAATTTCTTAGTAAAAGAAAGACTAATAATATATCGAAAAATAGATGAAAAATCTCTGTTTAAATTATAATACCTGCAACGTATCGACACCAAAACAAACTAACGAACAACATGCTGCTGGAGGTTGAGTGGCCCGTGGTTTTAAAAGTGGCCCTAAAAGTGGCCCGCCATGAAAAGTAATTGGGGACCCCTGCGCTACATTGTAGCGGGGTTCCTCTAGCGCAGTGTTTCTCAACCGGGGGTCCGCGGACCCCTAGTGGTCCGTGGTGTAATTGCAAGGGGGTCCGTGAAAATAAAATATCTTTAAAAAAAAAGATCCTATGACATTTACAGAAATAGGATTATTTTACTCAAATGTGACTGAGACCTTTATCTACCTAAACCATAAAGGGTAACAGGACTTTTTTCTCTAATTACATCTGTTTCACAAGTGTAATTTATTGTATTTCAATAAGAGATCTCGCTCCCGTTTGCATTGTTAAAAGTTACTGCATAAGAATTCTGTTGTTACATATATCTGAAAGTTACTGAATACATATTCTGTGTTGTTACATATATCTGAAAGTTACTGAATACATATTCTGTGTTGTTACATATATCTGAAAGTTACTGAATACATATTCTGTTTTGTTACATATATCTGAAAGTTACTGAATACATATTCTGTTTTGTTACATATATCTGAAAGTTACTGAATACATATTTGTTTGGTTACATATATCTGAAAGTTACTGAATACATATTCTGTTTTGTTACATATATCTGAAAGTTACTGCATAAGAATTCTGTTTTGTTACATATATCTGAAAGTTACTGAATACATATTCTGTTTTGTTACATATATCTGAAAGTTACTGAGTACATATTCTGTTTTGTTACATATATCTGAAAGTTACTGAATACATATTCTGTTTTGTTACATATATCTGAAAGTTACTGAATACATATTCTGTTTTGTTACATATATCTGAAAGTTACTGCATAAGAATTCTGTTTTGTTAACTATATCTAAGTTACAACTGAAAGCTCTTATTTTTGCCCCAAAGAGTGAATAAATGCTATAATGCAATTTAAAATGCAGTTTCTACTGTTTCTATCAAATCGCAACCCCCCTCCCCCAAGATCAGGTGGACGGGTCCTCAGGGTAGATCAAAAATACGCAGGGGGGTCCAGGACCCCAAAAAGGTTGAGAACCACTGCCGTAGACCGTAACAGTCGAAATTGTGAAATGTACCTTTAAGACAGGGGCGTACTGTGTCGCCCAGGAGTGACGTCATCAGACTGCGCCTTCGTTTCTGCCTCGAATCTGAGGAACGGGCGGACGTGGCGGAGCTCCTGTTTGTTTTGCCCCTCAGCAGTAACGTTTAGGTTCCGTGTGGCCTCTCGTTTGTTCATGTATGATAAAATAGCAGCCGTGCAACCGGGCTTGGTAAGGTTGATGTGTAGTTAATAAACGACGAGAAATCCCAGCACTTGTGTGGATGTGAGTTTTTGCCTTTGTCCTCCACTGCCTCAGCCAAGACACACGGCCTTGAACCGTTACAAGACCCTGAGCCAAGCCTAGACTACTACTACAGCTATTGGGAGATGATCATCTGCCAGTAGCACAGTAACCAGAAAGGTAAAGGCCCACCTTGCACGACGGGGGAAATTGGATGTTGTCATTTTTTGACAATACATCACATTATGCATCTCAGGAGTATCAGCAAAATGTGGTTGTTTGAACACAGGACATCCTCGCCGGGATACTCCCGGAGTAACGGAAAAGCAGAATCGGCAGTAAAAACCAAGCACCTCATGCTGAAAGCTGCAAGACAGAATCCATACTGGACCATCGCAACACACCGAGCCAAGGCCTTAATACAAGCCCGGCACAGAGACCGAGCAGGAGGACAAGGACCCTCCTTCCTACCAAAGACACTGTTTGAGCCGGAGATTTTAAAACACACACACACAGTAGACGGAGACAGGAAAAATACTACAACCGCACAATGATGGATATGGACACTCTTGAAGAGGGTGACAGGGTGACAGTTCAGCCGTTAGCACCATAGAAGGTCTGGAAAACAGCAGATGTGATTAAACCTATGAGCCATAGACCTTATGAGGTGAACCTGGAGTCAGGAAGTGTTGCGAGAAGGAATCGTCACCTCAGACGCAACCATTGCACAGCCACCCCACCTATACAAACAGGGACTGTGGTACACACATCTAGAGGAAGTGACAAGAGTGTGTCGTCCTCATCCCCGAAAAAAAAAACCAAACACGTGAAATCAGCCATAATCGTTCGCTTTATGAGCGGAAACCAAAAAGCAGCACTGCTCAGGCAGGAAAGAAAGCTGAAAGACACCAGTGTGCATCCCAACGAGCGCCGGACGAAGAAGGAAGGCACGCATCTTGAGGAGGTAAAATGAGATTTACTCAACATGGACAACAAACTGAAGTATTCATAAACCTGAATGGCTCACCAGAGGAAGCTAAAGTGCTGGCCATCAAAGACATCGCAGAGCTGGACAAGTATCAGAGATGGCAACCCGTGGAGAACAGCAAAGGTAATAATTCTGACACCCGTAACTAGTCATTCATCTCCACCTGGAGACGTAAATCGACAAGTACTGATCTCTGAATATGAAACGGTTGGACTGAAAACATTTGAATCCACTGAACATAAAGGACATGATATTGATGCCGAGAACAATTTCTACATCAACACACAGCCATTGTGAATACTACTACTGAGGAATAGTTTAGCAGAAATTTTAAAATGAATGGAATGATATCAATTATTTCAATAGTAGGAGCCTAAATTCAAACCTTTCAACGATCAAACACTGTTTAAGACAACTGAACAACCAATTCACTGTAATAGCCATCTCTGAGGACTTGGCTTAACGAAGAACAAACTGCTATGGTCGACAGAGGGATAAGAGATGTATTCTATAAATAGGAATAAAAAAGGGTGGAGGAGTTGCTTTATACACTGACAAAAAACTATAATACTCATACTATCAACAGTATGTCACAAGTAGTAGACAATGTCATGGAATGCGTTACTGTAGAAATAGAACTAAATCAAATCAAAACATACCAATAAGCTGTGTATACATAACTCCAGGATCATGTATTGATATGTTTAGGGATCAGTTACTGGAGATGTATGAGAACATAAGAAAACGGTTTGTTTGTGGGGACTTCAGTATTGATTTGTTAAAGGCTGCCGGCCCAGACGGCATTCCGGTGAGGGCACTCAGACATTGTGCGAATCAGCTGGCGGAGGTTTTCAGCAACATCTTTAACCTCTCCTTGTCATCATGTACTGTCCCCCAAATGCTTTATGTCTGCCACTATTGTTCCTGTGCACAAGAAAACATCTATCAGCAGCCTTAATGACTACAGACCTGTGGCAGTGGCACTCGCCACCACTGTAATCAAGTGTTTTGAGAGGCTGGCCCTAAAACATTAAATCTGCACTCCCACCCACTCTGGACCAATACCAATTTGCCTACAGGTCAACAGAGGACGCCATTAACACAGCTCTGCATACTGCATTGACGCATCTGGAGCACCCGGGAACATATGTGAGGATGTTGTTTGTAGACTTTAGCTCTGCGTTCAACACAATAATCCCCAGCAGAATGGTGATCGAGCTGCTCGAGCTGGGCGTCAGCCAGTCCACATGCAGATGGGTTAAAGACTTAAATCGTCCACAGACTGTCAGGCTGGGGACACACCACTCACCAACCCTGACACTCAGCACTGGGGCTCCACAGGGCTGCGTGCCGAGTCCTCTTCTCTATTCACTTTACACACGACTGCACACCAACCCACAGTACAAATACTATAATAAAATGTGCAGATGACATTACTGTGATGGGACGAATACAGAATGGCAGTGAGTCTGCTTACAGGGATGAGATCCACAAACTGTCAGTATGGTGCTCCACTAAGAACTTGGCACTCGACACCTCCAAAACAAAAAGGAGCTCATTATCAGCTTTATGAAACGGGAAGAGGAACCTCCTCCCTTATACATCGGAGGAGACATGGTGGAGAGGGCGATGAGCTTCAAATTCCTTGGCGCGCACACACATCTCCCAGGACCGTCAATACAACTTCCCTAGTGAAGAAGGCACAGCAGCGGCTTCACTTTCTAAGGACACTGAGGCGAGCCAATTTGTCTCATCCGCTGCTGGTGTCCTATTACTGCTCCATAGAAAGCATCCTCACTTATGGCATCTTAGTGTGGCATGCCAGTTGCACTGTGGCTGATAATCACTCTCCACAGAGCTTTCTTAAGTCAGCACAGAAAACCACTGGCACATATACAGATCCCGCTGCCTACGTCAGGCCACAAAGACTCATCTCACCCAGGCAACCACCTTTTCACTCTGCTGCCCTCTGGGAGGTGATATAGGTCTTCCAAGACCTGTACTTCCAGACTTGAACAGTTTCTACCCAAGTGCCATTGAAGAACTGAACTCTGTTAACCAACTCTAAGGTTGCAATAATATCCTGAAACTGTGTAATAACACCTGTACGTTTTGGCATGTGCAATAAAATATGCCGACTCGGGTTAGTGCAATACACATACAATTTATCTAGTGTAATAGATACATTTATTTTTACACTTATGCATACATTATATGTTGATTGTGCTGCAAATGTGTCCATTTGTATTTGACTACATATATATATTTTATCTTGTTTGTACCACTGAGGCGTTGCACTTAATTTCTTTGTACAGCTGTGCAATTACAAATAAAGGCATTCATTCACATTTTGTTTTGGATACAACCTTTTTGGTTCTGTATTGATAACTTCAGCCCAAAGACGATTCAAAATCAGGACGCCATGCCTTCTCCCTTAGGCCTCTTTACATCCCGCTCTATAGTCTGCTTGTTTTTCTCATCACCTTCCGACAAGGTACGCTGCAGTCGCCAGTGGATGCCGTCAAACTCAACCTGCCTATTACACAATAATCAAATGTCCTATGGACATGGGAACAATCAAGAAAAGGCTTGAGAACAGTTACTACTGGAATGCTCAAGAATGTATTCAAGACTTCAAAACCATGTTTACCAACTGCTACATATACAACAAGTCTGGAGATGACATTTTCTTAAAGGGCTGAGGCATTGGAGAAGCTTTTGCTGCAAAAGGTCTCAGAAATGCCTGAGCAAGAGACAGATTGTTGTCATGACCGGCAAGGGCCAAGGCCGACGGGAGGGAGGGAGCATCCCAAGAAAAGAGCTCCACCTCGGGACTGAAGCGTACCTTGTCAGAAGGTGATGGTGTTCAGATTGTTGACACTTAAGTACTTGGGAACCGTGTTCAACTCTCAACTCAAGTTCGATGGGAACACATTCGATTGTCAAGCGTGGACAACAAAGAATTCCCTTACTGCGCAAGCTTAACTCCTTTAATGTCTGCAACACCACCTTATCCATTTTCTACCAGTCATTTATTGAAAGTCTTTTAAACCTTTTCCCTTCATTTGTTGGTTTAATGGGTTGTCTGCGAAGGAGAGGAATAGCCTAAACAGTATCGTTAAGGTGTGCTCCAAGATAATCGGAGTCCAGCAGAGGGACTTGTGCTCCCTCTGGGAGAACCCTGTGGCCCAGAAAGCGAAAGGAATTATTAGCCAAGCTGACCACGTCCTGTCTAGTGAATTCACTGTAATGCTCTCAGGCCGGCGCTATAAAGCGCCCCCCCCCCCCAAGGAAAACCAATCACTATTCTAAGTCCTTCATTCCTTCTGCTGTCAAGCTGTTAAATGCCGAGAGTAGTCATTTTAAATGAATGCTTTATATTGTTTTAAAGCTCAATAGTTGGTTTATACCTTTGCCCCTTTTTTACATGGCTTGTGGACCTATGCGTTCACTGACTGTAGTAGCGGAATGTGACGTGCAATGCATCTTGGGATGCTTCGTTTGTTCTATTCTAATTTCTATCCTTCGTCTGGTCCTCGTGTGAGTCTTGCATGCATGGCCACACGAGGGCGCCAGTGTGCATCTCTTGCCCACGTGCTGACCTGTCGTCTCTTGACATACTGCCGATTGCCGCTCGTCTTGAGTTTGTGCATGGTCTGGGCAGATTGTGGAACTGAATGGATCAATAACAGTCGTCTGAATCTGAATAAACAGCGCAACTCCCGAAAATCGAAACGTCAAACCTACAAGTCGGGGGACGGAATCCCCACACAACGCCGCGGACTAAGCGTTACAACGATCCAGAAACTAATGTAAACTATTAATAAGACACGTTAGCTAACGGGTCTGACCCTTTAGCCGAGCGGTTAGCGATGTCGCCTTGTGGTGCAGTACACCCGTATCGAATCCCGCACCGGGCAAGAAAATAACCGGTTCCATTGGTGGCAGCGGTGGGATCCGGAAGTGTGCAGATCCTCAGAAGTCTCTTCGGAGCGCGGGAAGAACAAAGCGCGAGGGCGCGCTTCCGGGGAGGGTGACGACTGTAAACTACTAATAAGACACGTTAGTCCCTAGCTAACGGGTCTGACCCTTTAGCCGAGCGGTTAGCGATGTCGCCTTGTGGTGCAGTACACCCCGTATCGAATCCCGCACCGGGCAACAAAGTAACCGGTTACACTGACGTCACGCTAGCGTTTCGCTGTACACACCAACAAAACACGTGCAGGGGCTTCCCGGGCCAAGCAACGGAAGTAATGCGCGCAGCCTAACCGAGAACACGAAGGCCGCTGCGCAAAGTGCTACGAGAGAACAAGGTAACACGCACAATAGCTTAAGAGGACGCACCACCCATGCACCGCCCATGCACCGCCCACAAAACGGCACCTGCCAAACAGTGGTTTTGGCGAGCCCCCATCTGTTCCTGTATTGTCACAGTGTTTGTCTGGTGTGTGGTGTGTGTGTCTGTGTGAGAGTCTATAAACGGCCAAACTAAAGCACGATTCTTTTTTGGAGGTTATTGGGGATGATCGGGGGCACCTATGAAAAAATAGCAGAACATTAAAATTATGCATAATTAATTATGCATATTATGCATTTTTCTAAAAATGGCTAAAAACCACTTTTCTCGGCATTTCAGGTGATTCTGAGCATCTTTAATTTTTTCACCTATATAATATATATATAATATAATTTTTTTTCTTTCTGGGACTTAGAAATGTTTTGGCATTATGCAAAATAAATGCATTTTTGCATAAATGCACTTATGATCCTCATTTTTTTTGGAGGTGGTAGGTATTGTTCCAGAGAGGACCAGAAAAATAGCAGGAAATTAAAATAATTATGCATAATTATGCAAAATATGCATTTTCTAAAAATGGCTAAAAACCACTTTTCTTGGCATTTCAGATGATTCTAAGCATTTGGGGGGAGGGAGTTGGAGTGGGGGGGGTTTAGGGGCAGGGGAAGGCGGTTAGCTGGCAGGGTGAAGAGGAGGGAGATTTAGACGGGTGGAGAACCAAACCGCTACAATGTAGCGGGGTTCTTCTAGTCTACTCATATATTTTCGTAACGTGTGTGTGTGTGTTAGTGTAGATAGTGGGACCGAAAACTAAAGCACTTATGATCCTAATTCTTTTTGGAGGTGGTAGGTATTGTCTCAGAGAGTAAGGGAAAAATCCCAGAAAATTAAAACACGCCCCTAAACCACCCCCCACTCCAACTCCCTCCCCCAAAGTGCTCAGAATCATCTGAAATGCCGAGAAAAGTGGTTTTTAGCCATTTTTATAAAATGCATATTTTGCATAATTATGCATAAATATGCAAAATTATGCATTTTTTTTCTAAAAATGGCTAAAAACCACTTTTCTCGGCATTTCAGATGATTCTGAGTATCTTTGATTTTTTCCCATATATAAAAAAAATTTCTGGGACTTAGAAATGTTTTGGCGTTATGCAAAATATATATGCATTTTAGCAAAAATGCACTTATGATCCTAATTTTTTTTTGGAGGTGGTAGGTATTGTTCCAGAGAGGACCAGAAAAATAGCAGAGCATGAAATATAATTATGCATAATTATGCAAAATATGCATTTTCTAAAAATGGCACCACTTTTCTCGGCATATCAGATGATTCTGAGCATTTGGGGGGAGGGAGTTGGAGTGGGGGGGGGGTTTAGGGGCAGGCGGTTAGCTGGCAGGATGAAGAGGAGGGAGATTTAGACGGGTGGATCACCAAACTGCTACATTGTAGCGGGGTTCTTCTAGTATATATTGTGGTGACCCACATCTATATATCGAGAGACATTCACCTAAGAGGACGGTGTACCTTTAAGGGAAGAGGCGAGGGGTCAGATAATGCACTTCCGCTTCCGGTTCACAGTCAGTTCAGTGTCGTTGTCAGATGTATGACATGCTAAGTTGGAGCTAGTAAACTACCTCGACTACGTCTACTCTCACGTCTCCTGTCTCGTTGTTTTCTAACTCCACAATATGTAATATATGTTACAGCCACAACAAATACACATTTGGCTCAGCCTTGTGACCAGCAACCTATAAAGGGGACGCCACGCCGAGTGGCCGTTAAACCAGGAAATGGCTTTATTTAGAAAGAGAAACGGTACGTTACCAAACCCCGGGAGACTGGAGGCCCGGCCAAACAGAGCAGAAGGGTGGGGAATCCTGGGCCAACCACACGCTGGGCCGTCGGACCAAGAACTTCCCCCTAAACTACCAAAAAAACAGTGACTCACTAAACTAACCAAATAAAGCCACGAAAACTGGACTACCAGACCTCAGCCTCAAAAAGAAATAAAGGCAAAATAAAGAGGAAAGACCTGAAGCCTGGAGGAGCCAGGGAGCTGCTTTGCTTGAGGAGAGCCACCGACTCCTCCTCTCGCAGCCTCTCGTCCAAGCGCAGGGCCACTAATCAGCAGCAGATCCGGAACACCTGAGACAGGAGAGAGGGACGATCGCAGCAGATTAGATTACAGCGTATAGACTGACTAATTGACGACT
Source organism: Lampris incognitus (assembly GCF_029633865.1). NCBI lineage: Eukaryota > Metazoa > Chordata > Actinopteri > Lampriformes > Lampridae > Lampris > Lampris incognitus. Next base: position 8,806,853 of record NC_079230.1, read on the forward strand.
TAATTGATTATGACTAATGACTACTGCAAACTGTTCTCTTCTCTCTCTCTCTCTGGATAATGTCCTCCTCTTTCTCTTCTTCTGTGTGTGAATGGTGTCAGGTTGCCTTGGTGATGGTGGTCGCCACCTGGACCCTGCTTGGCACTCCCCTCATCACATTTTCTCTTTATATATCTTATAAAGCCATATCATTTTTGTTATCCTGTTTTGTTTATTGTTTTTTAACACGGCGATGGTGGTCGCGTGGCTCGGGCCCTGGTCTGTTCCGGTGGCGTCCGGACACCGCTTGGCATCCTGCGCATCACATTCTTCGTAAATTTTATAATTCCATTATAATTCTGTTATCCTCTTTCAATGTTGGTATTGTGTAAATTGTGTAAACACAACATCCATTGCACGCTGTCCGTCTTGGGAGAGAGAGCCCTCCTCTGTTGCCCTCCCTGAGGTTTCTTCCTATGTTTTCTCCCCATTAAAGGTTTTTTTTAGGGGGTTGTTCCTTATCCGATGAGAGGGTCTAAGGACGGGTTGTTGTGTTGCTGAAATAAAATTGACTTGACTTAACTTAACAGAGGGGAGCGCGTACCAACCACATTTCATGGTGATCCACCAAGTAGATTTCGAGATTGGCTGCTTTGAACCTGATGAAAGACCGACAGACTGATGTATAGCCCCCCCCTCCCCCCAACAAAATCTGAGAAGTGTTAAAGCTACTGAATACGTTTACAAGGCACGGTAACGTATCTAAATCAAACCTTTGACGACGACGTGTCTCTTCAGGGTTACCATACGTTTAGATCCAACTGTGTAGGCCGCAGGGTGGGCAGCGATCGGTCAGCTCCTCAAGCTGAACCAGGGCCACCTCTCTACCCGGTGGGGGACGTCAACTCAAATGCTCTAAAATGACCTCTATACCAAGCACAAATGAAACTCAACTCATCTCCCATTGTGCACATTTGTAGAATCTCTTCGAATTCAGGCATCCCAGCAGTTGAACCACATGCAACTAGCAATCTGTTTCTGTACTTAATTCCTCTCGTGGTGAGATATTTTGCAAGATGAACTTGACTGAAATCTGGATACTTCTGCCTGAGAGCCAACACAACTTCCGTATTCAGAACATCAACCTGGACTGTGGAGACATTTATGACTTCCAGATTTGATGTACTGTGACTGGAGGACTTTATGTGATCACTGATCAATTGCTGGTGTTTGGCCGCCAATTAGAGTGCAATATTCCTGAAATTATTTGCGTGTTGGGCAACTTGTTTAAAAAAGCTATCTTTAGCTTCAAATCTTATCGTCCATACACCTACAAGAGGCCCGGGGCACCTATCAATTCAGGAATCAGGAACAAATTGTCATGTCATCTTATGTACTCGTACGTACACAAAAGAAACAAAATTCCGTTTCCCCCAGCACACAGCAGGGCATCACCCAAAACCCAAAGAAATATCCAAAAACAACACCACCAAAAACATACAAATACAAAGAGAACAAAGCAAAAACAGCCAACAACACAGTCCCCCCCAGTGCAACACAGTCCAAAAACCCCACCGTCCAGGAGAACCAACGCCAGCCAGGATGACTGTTGGAACTTCCGGTCTGCATGGGATAGCAGTTAGCTTAGCCTGCGCAACTTCCGCGTCCTCGCCCTCGGTGTTTCCTCTTCAGACGCAGCTCCAGGCAGGGCCGTGGTCCTTGGGCCCATCGGATGTAGCAGACCAGGCTCCCTCAGCCGATCCGACACTAGCTCTCCCAGCCAGACACCTTCGACACACCTCCCCCACACTTCACACGGCGACACAAACGCATACGCAGACAAAAACACTGCACAGTCGATGCTAGGCGAGGCCGCCGCCTGACCGCCTCAGTGTTTCCTCTCGGGCAGGGCTGTAGGCTAGCAGTTAGCTTAGCCTGCCCCGCTTGCCTCCTCCTCGGGCCCACAGGACGCAGCAGACCAAGCTCTCTCAGCCGATCCAGCGCCAGCTCTCCTAGCCAAGATAGCGGTGTTTCGGGAAAAGCCCTCCACCTGGGGTAAGCTCAGGTAGTCTCAGTTGGTGGCCAGGCACTTTGACATCAAGATAGGCAATTGTCTCGTCCATGTGAACAGGTGCCACAACGAATTCTACAGTTTTCTTCGGGTCTAATACCACTTGCCAAGCAAGCTCACCCTCTGTCTGGCATCAAGTCTCCTAGAAATGGAAGCAGTTGTATTAAGTTCCAATTTACATGGGCGTCGCCACCTAGTGTCTTCTTACATGAATTGCTGTGTGGTATGATGTGAGATCTATTTTTTCTTTTTTTCTTTTTTGGTCACTCCACTTGTAAGCAAGTTAGAAGATTAACGTGTCAAGATTCTGCAAATTCTTAACAATTCTCTGGCCTCTGGTTCTCTTCCAGACAATTTTAAGCATGCCATTGTCCACCCATTGCTGAAATAACCTAATTTAGACCCCCTGTCCCTAAGTAACTACAGACCAATCTCCAAATGGTCTTTGGAGGGCCGACTGTAAAAGAAGAGGGTAAGAGAGGGGCCGGGAAGTGACGTGACCTAATACACTTACATCTTTTTGGGGGGGGCAGCATCAAGCACACCCCAGTGATGTTTAACTGAAGTATGAACCGAGGCCAGCCTCAAATCCATTAATAAGACAAACATGTTTGGTGAAATCGAGTCTCTAAAGTGTCCATAGGTTTGAATAGTGTGAGTAACTGTGGGTGTGGGCCCTGTGATGGACGGGTAACCTGTCTGGGGTGTCTCCTTACCCTCTGCTGAATACCTGCTGGGATTGATGTTGGTTCCAGCCTCCGATGATCCTGAATCAGATAAAGAGATTATAGACAACTGGAGGATGAATGGGTTTTACCAGTTTTGAATATGGACAAGATGGACAGAATATTACCGGCTGGTTTTAAACCCCGAAACCTTTGCAATATCTCGAAGGAGCACCAGTCTTCTGCCATGCACCACAACTGTATTTCCTTTGGATGTTGGCTTTCAAAGCTCAGACTGACAGACGCTGGCTCTGAACCCACAACCTTTAGCAACATCACTAAGGATGCCCTAACCGCTGACCTAAGTCTTCTTACTCCTCCTGCCATCACTGAAGTTTTCAATATTTCCTTTGGATGGTTGCTTTCAAAAAGTCTTACTTATTCTCACTTTCCTTGACAATATTGTTCGAAAACTGACACTGCCATTGGGAGTTGAACCCATAACCACTTAGCCCATAAGACACCATTCAACATCATCTCGGAGAGCTTTTCAAGCTTCCTCTGGCTGTATGTTGTTAAGATAGAAAGCTACGAGAGGTTAAAAGCTCCCTTAGAGTTATGTTGTGTTTTTAACGTTAAGTAACGGGGAATGCAGAAGAGAGGTGAAGAAGAGAGTGCAGGCAGGGTGGAGTGGGTGGAGAAGAGTGTCAGGACAGAAGGGTACCAGCAAGAGTTAAAGGGAAGGTTTACAAGATGGTTGTGAGACCAGCTATGTTATATGGTTTGGAGACAGTGGCACTGGTGAAAAGACAGGAGGAGGAGCTGGAGGTGGCAGAGATGAAGATGCTAAGATTTCCATTGGGAGTGATGAAGGAGGACAGGATTAGGAACGAGTATAGTAGAGGGACAGCTCAGGTTGGACGGTTTGGAGACAAAGCAAGAGAGACAAGATTGAGATGGTGTGGACATGTGTGGAGGAGAGATGCTGGGTATATTGGGAGAAGGATGCTGAATATGGAGCTGCCAGGGAAGAGGAGAAGAGGAAGGCCAAAGAGGAGGTTTATGGATGTGGTGAGGGAGGACATGCAGGTGGCTGGTGTGACAGAGGAAGACGCAGAAGACAGGAAGAGATGGAAACGGATGATCCGCTGTGGCGCCCCCTAACGGGAGCAGCTGAAAGTAGTAGTAGTGGTAGTAGTAGTAGTAGTTAATGTTAAGCTCAGCTTTACAACCTGTTCGTCTTGCTCATGGACTCCAGAGCTATAAGACAAGTAGAAACGTGTGGTGAAGATGTGACCCGTCACCTGTTCTGATAGCCAATAACTAAAACCAGCTTTGTACAATAACCTTGATTGCTGTTAGCATCATAAGGACCTGTGTCTGAAACAGCTTTGCCGAGAGTCATGTGCACTGTGCCATCACGGTACTCGTGTTATGAATGTGTTCTTATAACACAAGGACTCATTTATTCATTGTGAGGTTAATCAGTCTTATTGTAAGGTCAGGTTTGCACTGGTCTATTACAGGCACTTGTGTTATTTGACTCAGCCCATTAAGAATGAAGGACACACGGTAGGTATTTTACAGTATGTTTGCAATGTCTATTATAGGGATGGTTATTATTATTACAGAGATTTTAATCATTTTAATCATTTTTCATTCATCTTCAGCCGCTTCTCCGGGGTCGGGTCGTGGTGGCAGCAAGCTAAGTAGGGCACTCCAGACGTCCCTCTCCCCAGCAACGCCCTCCAGCTCCTCCTGGGGGATCCCAAGGTGTTCCCAGGCCAGATTGGACATGTAGTCCCTCCAGCGTGTTCTGGGTCTACCCCGGGGTCTCCTCCCAGTTGGCCGTGCCCAGTTAACCTCCAAAGGGAGGCGCCCAGGAGGCATCCTAATCAGAGGCCCGAACCATCTCAACTGGCTCCTTTCGACGCGAAGGAGCAGCAGCTCTACTCCGAGCTCCCTCCGGATGTCCGAGCTCCTCGCCCTATCTCTAAGGCTGAGGCCAGACACCCTACGGAGGAAACTCCCCCTTTCGGTCACTACCCAAAGCTCATGACCATAGGTGAGGGCCGGAACGACGACTGACTGGTAAATTGAGAGCTTTGCCTTCCGGCTCAGCTCCCTCTTCACCACAACGGTCCGGTACAACGTCCGCATTACTGCTGATGCTGCACCAATCCACCTGTCAATCTCCTGCTCCATCCTACCCTCACTCCTGAACAAGACCCTGAGATATTGAACTACTTCGCTTGAGGCAACAGCTCATCCCCAACCCGGAGGGAGCAATCCACCATTTTCCGGTAGAGAACCACGGCCTCAGACTTGGAGGCGCTGACTCTCATCCGGGCCATTTCACACTCGGCTGCAAACCGCCCCAGTGCCACGCTGCGTTATTATGAAACCCACTGCTTTTCTGGGCACTCTGTCTCTGATTGGCCAGTACTCGTACCCGTTTTCCGCGAACTCTGCCTCTGATTGGCTAGTACTCGTCGCCTCCGTTGGTTAGGTTGGCTAAGGTTAGGGTTAGGGTGGGGTTAGGGATAGGGTTAGCCAATCAGAGCTCGAGTAGGGGCGGGTCTTCCTAGTCTTGCCCAGAAAAGCAGTGGGATCCATAATAACGCGTGCACGCTGGGGGGGGGGGGGGGTCGCGTTCTGATGACGCCAAAAAAACAAAAACGCATCTGCGAAGAGCAGAGATGCGATTTAAATCATCATTTAGTTAAATAGCACACGGACACTTTGTAAGAGGTAGGTAGCTTTTATTTACACAAAGCCTCCTTACATAGCCACACACACACACACACACACACAGACACACACAGACACACACACAGCAGACAAAAAAAGCTCCACTACAAGTTTACATAGCAAAATAAATCATCATTAATATTTATAAATTATAGAAACAAAACTGTTCAAATTGACCTGTACAACGTGTGATACTTGGACTGAGCGGAGCTCTGTGACGCAGCGCGCAGCGAGCCCAAGTTACTCCGTTTTCGACGCCTGGCGACTCGCGGGGAACCTGGGAATGAGCAGAGGGGAGGACGTGAAGGAGGGTAGAAGGGTTTGGAGAAAGTAAATGGCGTTTGCGTACCGTCTTCTTCGACTTGGGACACTGTGCCGAAAAGGCAGGGAAGGTGTCATGCGGTCCGATCCCTATCACCTTCCAGACAGGGAGAGCTAATAATGGAGAGTGGCAGAAGATGGTGAAGACCAAGGCCAAGATGTTCTCCCGTCTTATCTCTGCGACGCAAAGGCTCACGGGAGCGGTTGTCTGAGGGGGCTGACACCCCTCTCCCTTTTTCTACCAGGAAGAAAACTTTTACCAACCCACATCCACCCTTTTAATTGGAACAACTCACTTTTTTTGGCGATTGAGCTGAGGAGCGGGTCAGCATTTGGACATTTCTGGCCAGCATTGTCCTGTGTGTCGTTGCTACTGTATCCGGTTATTTACTTGCCCGGTGCGGGATTCGATACGGGGTGTACTGCACCACAAGGCGACATCAATAACCGCTCGGCTAAAGGATCAGACCCGTTAGCTAGGGACTAACGTGTCTTATTAGTAGTTTACAGTCGTCACTCTCTACCGGAAGCGCGCCCTCGCGCTTTGTTATTCCCGCGCTCCGAAGAGACCTCTGAGGATCTGCACACTTCCGGATCCCACCGCTGCAGCCAATGGAACCGGTTATTTTCTTGCCCGGTGCGGGATTCGATACGGGGTGTACTGCAGCACAGGGCGACATCACTAACCGCTCGGCTAAAGTGTCAGACCCGTTAGCTAGGGGCTAACGTGTCTTATTAGTAGTTTACACTACAACCCCCCCCCCCGCCCCAGAAATGTCCATCATCATTTTTCAGTGCTACTTGTCATGAAGGGAAACCAAATGAAAGACCAAAAGGAACTGCTGACGACAGCAATGTACAACAGCGGCAGTTCCTGTGGTTGCGTTGTCCCCCGAATTCGCTACAGTATTATCGTAACATGACAGAGCTCCAGCGGTCTCTTTCACAACCAGTGCAGCTCTACTTCAACAAGACACATCCTGACCTTGTTCACATCAGAGAGAGAGAGTTGTTGGCGTAAAGACATATTATTTCATCCATTACTCTTTCCAGGCCTTTCAATCCTCGCGCCTCCTTTCCCCGTTCATCTCTACCCCGCGACGCCTCTTTGGTGGACTACCATACAGGCAATTTTACACAACTCTCACCGCCGCCCTTCATCCTCACATGAAAAGGGGCAGATGATGAGAAATGTTCTTATTGAAGAGACAACATTAAAAACAACACGTGGACAACACGTGTTGTATCAGTAATACACTGGCTAGTGTAACCGGTTATTTTCTTGCCCGGTGCGGGATTCGATACGAGGTGTACTGCATTAGTAGTTTACACTAGCTATACTGGAGTCGTTTCCTTCCCAGATTTAGTGACCCCGGACACAAAATGGCCGAATTAAAGGGGTTAAGTTCCTTTGTGAGACTGAAACAACATACATGTATTCTTTCAGAATAATTAATCGCCGTAAGTAAAACAATTAATACTTTCAAAATGACTGTAACCGGTTATTTACTTGCCCGGTGCGGGATTCGATACGGGGTGTATTGCACCACAAGGCGACATCACTAACCGCTCGGCTAAAGGGTCAGACCCGCTAGCTAGGGGCTAACGTGTCTTATTAGTAGTTTACAGTCGTCACCCTCCCCGGAAGAGCGCCCTCGCGCTTTGTTATTCCCGCGCTCCGAAGAGACTTCTGAGGATCTGCACACTTCCGGATCCCACCGCTGCCACCAATGGAACCGGTTATTTTCTTGCCCGGTGCGGGATTCGATACGCGGTGTACTGCACCACAAGGCGACATCACTAACCGCTCGGCTAAAGGGTCAGACCCGTTAGCTAGGGGCTAACGTGTCTTATTAGTAGTTTACATGATCAAATTAGATTTAATTGTATTTTTACTTGGCTCGCGAAATGCTAACATTGCTAGCCGTTGACGTTAAATGGAAGGGCCTCTGGTATTTACCGGGGTGACGATGACAACCCTTTCTCTAAGAAGGTGGCAGTTTGGATAGCTGCACCCTCTTGACATTTGGGGTTGGTATCACAAGCCAGAGAAACGCCACACTAGTCGATCGTATTGATCTTTAATGGGACTCGCCAGGGCCTCCTCCTCATCGGGATTTGGAAAAGACGGGAGTGACCATACCTCTGGCGACCACAAGGGGGCAGCGTAACAGACAAAAACGGCGCACTGCGATTGTGTCATGTCACGTGTTATTTTGTGATATGGCTTCTTGACCCAAATACCTCTACTGTCCGTTACTGCTGCCATCGTTGTAATCGACCTCCGGGGCCAGTCTGGGGCCCAAGCCCACGATACAATGTAATGGTCTTCTTCACAAGAGGGACCTAGAGGAAGATGCCAGCTAGCCATTTAAAACCTTGACTCGTGAAGCAACAGCTCCTACTTCACACAGAACAGTCCTTGTGGCAGTGGTACAGGCTTCAATATTGACGTCAGCAGAGAAACTGCAGGTGGGTGGACCTGGGAAAAAACATCCCATAGGTGAATTATGAACACACTATAGTTCTTGATTTCAAATACACACACGCGCACACACACACACACACAGTTCTTGAGTACAGGCAGTGATCTGACACACCCCATGATTTTCATATACTCAAACTAGTTCTTAGATCCAGATTTTGCCCAGGTCCAACTAGTAGACATCTTCGATCCGGTAGAGGAACAGTGATACCAAAGTTACAGTAACTTTTTTATTATTCCAAAAGGATAATGACACAAGACTTGTTTGACATTTTCCAGTCCTGAATCACTAACAGTGTGGTGATGGCTGTCTGTCTGCAAAGTGGAAAGATCCCTTGTAGGAAGAGACTTACAGGGATTCCAAACCCACTTCTGGTACCATTAGGTTCCTCATTTTTCGTGAAGGGAATTCCCAGTCCTCTTGCTCCCCAGTCCATTTTAAGATCATTTGTTTCCCGTGTCAGCAAACATAAATATTAAATGTGACACTTTCTTTTTTTTTTTGTGGTCGACTTGTTCGCATGCACACTTTACATGGAGTGCGTCCCAGGTTTTCCACCTTGATTCAAATCCAATAGGTGACCTTGAACCCAGTCTCCCTCTTGACCTTTTGTGGTTGACCTCTGCGACAGTCTGGTGAGAAGATTGGAGGTTTCCAACCACCGGCTGCCCCTCTTCTGCATTAAGCCCAGGGCTAGCGCTGGTGCTGTGGGTAACTTGGCTCCGTGGTCCCGATACCTTGACATCCATGGAGCACTGGAACTTGGGAATGTGTGCGAGCAAGGGGTGGGTCGTGAGATAGAGAGAAAGAGCGAGAGGGAGAGAGAGAGAGAGGTGGTTGGAGGTTCAAAGTGCTGCTTGCATCATTCTTTGCAGTGTGACAGGGAGGGACTGTGTATGACACTGGGAGATGGGGAAAGAGGATATGGCTTTTCCATGCCTACATATGTAGACATTTCATCTTTGATTCTAGGTCAGTTTTTATTCGTTCTTTCCTCACCCTCTTGCCTACAGCGTCCTCTGGCCACATGTCCACAGACAGTCTCAGAATGTTTACATTTACACACGTACACACAATGCGTCGGCATAAACCTCTCATATTTCTTTGTTAGCATCTCTCCTTGTCCCCCCCAGTTCTCACCCATAGCCGTTTTGATGTGACCATCTTCAGGCAACCATTTTGCATCCCTCCTATTTACCATAATTCCAGGACTACAAGCGCTGCAGTGTGTAAGTCACATTTATATGGCGGTACAGTATTTTAAATTAAGTCACAATTGAACAGTGCCATCTAGTGGCTTTAGTTGAAATGCAGCGTATTCGTCTGACAAAATTAAATTGTATAAATGGCTTTGGAATATAATTCACAGGACCTGCCAGACAAGTAAAAAACCAGTGACTTTTAGTCTGGGACATACGGTAGCATTCAGTCATATCTATTTGGGAGATGCAAAATGGCGTGACCCATCACATGTTTATCTCTTCGTTCAGGAAGAACACAGTCCATTCATATTGAACTCTCCTCACATGGAGCCAGTGGTGCTTGTGATTTAAATAAGGGAAACCTGGCTAGCTCCTCTTCTAGTCCTTTCATCCCCTCTCCAAGCCCATCTCCCAGTCCCTCGTCCTCCTCATCTCCCAATCCCACCTCCCTCTCTCCTCCCTCTGGCCCCCGCCACTCCTTCTCCCCAGTCCTTCCATCCATCATGTCCGCCACCAGAATTTGGGACGAGCGCTTCGGCACTCCGCCGCTCGTGTCGTAATTGATGGTTTCATACATCATGCTCCTGTGGCTATTGCTGGGGTTGCCGCTCATAAGATTATTGGAGAAACTGTTGCCATGGTGACCCCCGTTGCCCTGGTTACTGAGAAGCGTCGTTGTGGTGGTTGTTGTTGTGGTCCCATTGCGCTTCTCTGTTAGCGGAAAGCCTTCGGACAGCAGACTGGCACTGCTCGGAGACTGAGGCGTGGCCGAGGAGCCGAGCAAGTCCCTCCCCTTCTCTGATGACAGCGAGTGGTCCGGCAGGTGGTGACCCTGGTGGCCAAGCCCACGCCGGTGGGTCAGGAAGCAGAGGAGAAATCCACCCAAACAGAAGCCAACGACAAAGCAGATGATGTAGATGGCCAGGACCTGGCGTCCACCCCCCAGTTCCACTGCTCCTCCCGCACTGGGGTCCTCTAGTGTCAGCTGATAGGCTGCTCTGCGGCAGAGGGAGGAGTCTCTGATGCCTGGGCCTGCCTCCTGGAGTGGGGAGAAGACAGGTGAGGGAAAGAATGGAGAGCTTTTTGTATCTGTAATCAATGTTCCTTGCTTTATAAATCATTTGGAACAAACCTGCTGGTTAAAAAATGTTTTCCACATTGACACACCTAGGATGAAGTTTTGTGTGTGCGTGGCCTCAGCACTACACATTGCAACCAGGGCATCGTAATGTTTCCTTACTCCCAGCTAATAAATTCGAACGGAGGAAAGACTTACACTTGTAGAGAAGTGCATATCTCTAAAGCACTCTGCAAAAGCAAGTTGCAGTTACCCCTAAACTTGTTCTCAGCATCTTGCTGCAGACACATTTATGTTTACCTCTGCAGAAGCGTGTTGCGGTCTCTGCTGCTTGGGCTTCAAAGACGGAGTTACTTTTGTTATCTGCTTCTTGAGCCTACATATCAATTCTTGCTACCGGTTCCAGTCATATATTTCCATACCTGGCAGGTGCAGACGTAGGTCCCCAAGCTGTCCTCACTGACAGTGACCTCCAGGTCGGCGTGGTGCTGTCTGGTGTGCCTGTCCGGAGGGTGCTCCCAGCTGCAGGGCCTGGGAGACACCTGGACACAGGGGAGCAGGAGACGCAGTCCCAGTGACACCCGCAGCTCCCTGATGAGTGGGGAGCAACGTCCTGAGGAGCAGAAAGGAGGGGAGGCAAGGAAAACAAAGTGAAGGAAATATACGAGGTAAAAATATGGGATGGGTATGTGGGTTGGGGAGGCAAGATAAAAGTGAAGCACAGATAAATATGTAAACATCTGCATCCAATTTCAAGGATGGTTTAAAAACTGCATCCTGAAGATTTCATGCTTTCTAATCGCCGACGTATTCTGAGACAACACCAAATCCAACATTTTCTAAATTGGGTGCTCGACAAAACTTCCACGGCCACGTATCGCGACAGCTGTCCGTGAGTAAAACCAAAGCGACGATCTTCAGCACTGTAGCACTGATGAATATTGGCATTGATTTATGCCTCGGAGAAACAGGAGGGTTACAAAGAAGGAGACACTTACCCTCCCCCACGTCACACCTCCTTAATGCATCGTCCACCATGTCGCCTGGGCCTGGCCTGAGGACAAAGACACAACAGAAAAGTGAGAGATTTTTTTTGGGGGGGGGAGGGATTTCCCCCCTTTTTCTCCCCAATTGTACCCGGCCAATTACCCGACTCTTCCGAGCCGTCCCGGTCTCTGCTCCACCCCCTCTGCCGATCCGGGGAGGGCTGCAGACTACCACACGTCTCCTCCCATACATGTGGAGTCACCAGCCGCTTCTTTTCACCTGACAGTGAGGAGTTTCGCCAGGGGGACGTAGCGCGTGGTAGGATCACGCTATTCCCCCCAGTTCCCCCTGCCCCCTGAACAGGCGCCCCGACCGACCAGAGGAGGCGCTAGTGCAGTGACCAGGACACACACCCACATGCAGCTTCCCACCTGCACACACGGCCACTTGTATCTGTAGGGATGTCCTACCAAGCCACAGGTAACACGGGGATTCGAACCGGCGATCCCCGTGTTGGTAGGCAACGGAATAGACCGCCACGCCACCCGACGCCCAAAAGTGAGAGAGATTTAATGAAGGCGTAGCCATATCTTTATGTGGTTACAACACACCAAGAGAGTAGTTGCTGTTTTGTGCCCTATGACTTGTGTGTCTGTGTGTGTGCATAAATGTGTACGTGTGTGATAAATATGTGTAAGTGTATGTTATTGTCAGAGTGGTGTTTACCCATCATCTCTTGAGTTGGTTATTCTGTCTGCTCTGGATTTGTTTATCTGAGGGCTTCATCAGGATGAAAAAAAAAAACATGTGTTGCGTTGGTCGGTGTATCCTCCCATTAGAAAACCAGACTCTCACAACAGTAGTACTCATTTCACACGGAGGGGAAATGTGTTGTTGCAGAAAAACCACTGCGTTATCCAACTAACATCGACTGAATGGCAGCTTGCTGTTGTCTTGAGTTTTCCGCGCTTCCTGGCTACACTTGCAAGCGTTTGCGTCTCGCTTGCTGTACTCACTCGGTCAAGGCGGGCTCGCAGGCTTCTTCCTTGGCAACCCAGATGCAGCCCAGTCCTCTGGCTCTGGCACACACGTCACAGCTGTCGTACACAGCACAGCCCTCGGCCTGCACACGGGCCAGCGACAGGGGGGTACCCACCACAGCTTTGCCCTGGAAGATACATATACACACACACATATATATATATTTATATATATATATATATATATATATATATATATATATACATATACACATAGTTACACACACACACACACACACACACACATATATATATATATATATATATATACTAGAAGAACCCCGCTACAATGTAGCGGTTTGGTTATCCACCCGTCTAAATCTCCCTTCTCTTCATCCTGCCAGCTAACCGCCTTCCCCCTGCCCCTAAACCCCCACCCCCCCCATTCCAACTCCCTCCCCCCAAATGCTCAGAATCATCTGAAATGCCGAGAAAAGTGGTTTTTAGCCATTTTTAGAAAATGCATATTTTGCATATTTATGCATAATTATGCATAATTTTAATTTTCTGGGATTTTTCCCGTTCTCTCTGAGACAATACCTTCCACCTCCAAAAAGAATTAGGATCATAAGTGCTTTAAGTTTTCGGTCCTGCTATCTACACTAACTAACACACACACACACATTATGAAAATATATGAGTAGATACATTGTTTGAATGAAAGAGTGGAGAATGAAAGATGACTGAATATTTGGTGATACTGTGTGTGTGTGTGTGTGTGTGTGTGTGTGTGTGTGTGTGTGTGTGTGTGTGTGTGTGTGTGTGTGTGTGTGTGTGTGTGTGCAAGCGCTTTACCTTGTGCAGTACAATATTGTTAACGGGTTCCTGGGCACTGAAGAGAGGAATCTCTTGTAGTAATGTGGTGTTCTGGCCCACTACTGCCACCCGGTGGAGTTCCCCACGATCTGCAACACACACACACACACACACACACACACACACACACACACACACACACACACACACACACACACACACGCGAGAGCGCGCACACACACACAAGCAGTGAGCAAAACGATGCTAACTTCATTTTAAAATCAACATCTCATAGTTTGCCTCTTCTTTGTCACTAGTCTTATTCCACCTATCCATTATTAAAATAATAAAATATCTGTTTTATTTTAGTTTAGGTTCACAAGACTTTTTTGGTTGGGAGAATTGAAGCATTGATCATGTCACATTACACATATTGTGATAATAAATGCTAATTATTAGCATTGCCATCTTGGAAACACAAACATAATGAGCACATTCCATCAGAGGTCAGAGCAGCACTCATGGTGCAGCTTTGAATGCCTTGCTCGAGGGCAACATCGGCTTTTGTGTTCGTTTCTTTAATCATCAGGCTAATATGATTACCTAACATTAACTGCCCCAAGGTGCAGATAGTCCCCTCCCTCTCCTCTGCATAAACTGCAATTATACAGCATCAAGTTAGGAGAGTCCTCTGCGTCCTGTCCTCTGCATCTTCCTCTGTCACACCAGCCACCTGCATGTCCTCCCTCACCACATCCATAAACCTCCTCTTTGGCCTTCCTCTCCTTCTCTTCCCTGGCAGCTCCATATTCAGCATCCTTCTCCCAATATACCCAGCATCTCTCCTCCACACATGTCCAAACCATCTCAATCTTGCCTCTCCTGCTTTGTCTCCAAACCGTCCAACCTGAGCTGTCCCTCTAATATACTCGTTCCTAATCCTGTCCTCCTTCATCACTCCCAGTGAAAATCTTAGCATCTTCAACTCTGCCACCTCCAGCTCCGCCTCCTGTCTTTTCATCAGTGCCACTGTCTCCAAACCATACAACATAGCTGGTCTCACTACCATCTTGTAAACCTTCCCTTTAACTCTTGCTGGTACCCTTCTGTCACAAATCACTCCTGACACTCTTCTCCACCCACTCCACCCTGCCTGCACTCTCTTCTTCACCTCTCTTCTGCACTCCCCGCTACTTTGGACAGTTGACCCCGGGGTATTTAATTTCTCCATATACCTTGACATATAAAACATCCTCTCCTTTCTCCTCGTACATCACTCCATTGCTCCTCTCACCTGTTCCAAGGTGCAGCACTGCTCCGCCGCTCCCCTCCCCGCTCCCTGTAAGCGTCACAGCCAACTTGGTGTACGTGGTTCCCCTCCTGACCAGCAGGGGTGCTGACGTGACACTGTTCTCCATTAATGGATGGTCCCGCATGAACGTCAGCACCTTGTCAGGCAGCTTCAGGGACGACTCAAACCCTGCAGCCTTCAGGGCGCTGTTCAGGCACTGGGGAAAGGGCGGATCGAGGGGTGAGGCAAGGCGAGGTGTAAGGGAGGCATGGAGGTAAACGTGCGTCTGAGTGGTGAGTTTTGTGTGACTACAGTTGTGAGATGGGTCACTCCTCCCTGATATTTCGGGTTTGGGCACTCGGACTGCTAACAGGTTGTGGTTATTGTAGTAGAAATGATAATATTAAAGGTAATAACTTTACAGTAGCAGAATATATACAGCCAACCCTATTCTGCTCTTAGTTTGGATGCTGACTAAAGTTTCTCATAGTAGTAAAGCAGTACTACATTTAATACCTGTCCAGGTGTGAGTGGGCACTAATTTTGTATTAATATAGAAGAAATTGCAACCAGATGGAGCATTATCGCCACCTACTGTTGCATTAAAGATGCCACTCATCTTAATAAAAACAGTTTCCATTTCCAGTGGCGGCCATAGGAACTTTCCCTGCAACCTTTACTCTGATCATGCTTGAAGAAAAAGAAAAATGGATTTGATGTGTATATTCCTCACCGAAAAAAACAACCTAGACAAAGTGACAAACCACCATGACATAAAGAAAAATGCAGAAGAAAATGAAATAGGGGGGCCAGTTCATGATTTGAGTGTAGTAGTGCTCAACCCGAGTCCTTGAAGACCCACATTATTGCCGTTTATCTGGTTTGTCATGTACTTCCGCCGTCTAATCCAGAAACCATAATAAACCACCTAACGTAACAGAAAACCAGCAAGACTTGGGGAGTCCCGCGACACCAGTGTAATGCGACATAATGTCATGTAATGCAATGTAATGTACCTGGCCAGGCCTCGGATAGGGGACAGGTTCTGGGTTGATCCAGTTCTCACAAGTCTTCTTCAGCTCTTTAAAGGGACCGTCCATCACTTTGCTGATGTCAGACAGGCTGAAAACACACACTGCTGACAACGGTTCACGCTCCCTATAAGAAACAGATGGAGAGAGAGAGAGAGAGAGAGAGAGAGAGAGAGAGAGAGAGAGAGAGAGAGAGAGAGAGCACACTGAAGCTCTGGATACCGATTCACTGTTAAACCGGCACCTCCCCACAAAGGTCCTCTGCAGAGGAGGCGCCCCCTTTCTTAAAGCTCGAGTCGAAACATAAGAGAATGCAGAAGAAATAACCGCACAAAAATGAAATCTGAAGGTATCGAAAATTCTCCAGAAGAGAGCGTCAATGAATCTAAAGGGTATCTGCAGTTATCTAAACCAGCACATATGGACACTAGGACATCTTCTCCTCCCTCCTCTTCATCTCGCCTCTTCTCATTACTGGGAGGTAACTGCTTGTGTACTTCAATATCAAGGACTGTGACAGCTCTATAAATAATTCTCAGAAACAGTGTGTGTGTGTGTGTGTGTGTGTGTGTGTGTGTGTGTGTGTGTGTGTGTGTGTGTGTGTGTGTGTGTGTGTGTGTGTGTGTGTGTGTGTGTGGTATAAACAGCCAAGTTAGTGGACCCATCCCCATATGTGGGGTATCGATGGAAAGCTCTCGACAAGGGGAACATTGTAGGCAGGGTGGTCCTGACCCCCGACCCCTGACCCCACCCTCATGCGCACCCAGGGCCAATACCATCAATTTCAAGTCTATATGGTTAATTGGGGTGCACACCAAGTGGGGGGAAAAAACACAGAAGGACTTTGACTTTATCCTTCCAGTACAGAAACGGTCTCTGGGATGTAAAACTCGGATGACAGAAGTGGGGGCTATCGAAAGAAGAAAGCCGCGAAACACCAGAGCGGAGAGGAAGTCCTCAACAAAGAATCGGATCCACGGAAGCCAACGGTGCTTTTCATGATCAACTAATCCGGTGATTATTTTTTCAATTAATTGACTTATTTAGTCGATAAAAATGTCAAAACTAACGACATGTGCCCATCACGAGTTCATAGAGCCCAAATTGATGTCTTAATGTAGTCTGAGCGGTACAACCCCCCCCAAGTATTCATTTTACAATGATGCTCTTTAATATTGGTAAATGTA
Source organism: Lampris incognitus (assembly GCF_029633865.1). Lineage (NCBI taxonomy): Eukaryota > Metazoa > Chordata > Actinopteri > Lampriformes > Lampridae > Lampris > Lampris incognitus. The sequence goes on from NC_079230.1 coordinate 8,823,698, forward strand.
GGCGTCCGAGTTGTGTAGCGGTCTCTTCCGTTGCCTACCAACACGGGGATCGCCAGTTCGAATCCTCGTGTTACCTCTGGCTTGGTCAGGCGTCCCTACAGACACAATTGGCCGTGTCTGTGGGTGGGAAGCCGGATGTGGGTATGTGTCCTGGTCGCTGTACTAGCGCCCCCTTTGGTTGGTCGGGGCGCTCCTGGTCGCTGTACTAGCGCCTCCTTTGGTTGGTCGGGGGGCCTGTTCGGGGGGGGGGGGGGGACAGCGTGACCCTCCCACACGCTACGTCCCCCTGGTGAAACTCCTCACTGTCAGGTGAAATGGAAGTGGCTGGCAACTCCACATGTATCGGAGGAGGCATGTGGTAGTCTGCAGCCCTCCCCGGATAGGCAGAGGGGGTGGAGCCGTGACTGAGATGGCTCTGAAGCGTGGGGCAATTGGCCAAGTACAATTGGGGAGAAAAAGGGGTAAAAAAAATATATATATATTGGTAATGTTTGGTATTTCTACTTGATAATCAACTAAAACAATCAGTTGATTCTGCTGATTGATGAATTGACTCCGTTCCCTTCACTTTGTCGTTCCTGTGGCGTACCTGAGTCTTGCTCCACCCTCGCATCCTCCTTCCCTTCTCATTTTACATTACAGTCCCTTCATGGCTGACACGCCTATCCAGACTGATCTATGTTAAACTAAATCAGTGGCATGAGGGAGACGGCAGCCTTTACAAACAACCACGAGCCGGGAGGGTCAACGTCACAGAATAAGAGCCCACCCAGACAGCGGATGTGACCAGTATTACTTTGTAGGCAGATTGATTTTGTATCAGTGCTTCATTCGTAACGATGGATGAAAAAGGTCTTTCTAGGTCTCCCACCCCCCTCCGGTCCGTACCACTGAGAGGCGAACAGTCCGTAGAAGTGGGTGCTGGCGGGCTCGCCCGGCGTGTGCTGCAGGGTGAACACGTCGGTCAGGATGCTGTAGCGCTGGCCGCTGGCCTTGTCCTCACAAACCAGCTGGGCCTTGAGGAACGTGGTCCAACGCCTCTGCAGCGTCTTCATCCCGCCAACGTCTGACTGCAGAGGGGAGGAGGAGGAGGGTGGAAGTAGAAAATACATCAGATGCAAACACGAGATTTTTACATTGCTGTGCAACACCTGAATAACACAAAGCTTCCTCGCGCCACAGAAACAAATCTGAACCGGGCAGTGATGCGATAGCATCATTTATCGTCTTTCAGTGGTTATTGTAGTGGAATAAAATTTGGATATGGTCATATCGTGATACACAATTTTGTTGTCTGAGTTAATGATGGTGACAATTTCTTACCTGAGGTATCTCATAAAATGAGGTCTGAACGGTTTGAGAGGGCATCAGTTGAAAACTGATACTGGTTTGATTATTTGAAATACCAAACAGTTCAGTTTGATGAACCTTAGCCGGGTTCTTAAACACGCTATTTTTTGCAGATGTCGTGACATATATCGATGTAAAATTCACCACGATCATAGTGACATTTTCCATATCCACCGGCACTAAAACAAATCACTGCAACTTAACGTCATGACACACTCGTTCATCTTTTCTGTCGAGTTAAATGTAAATCTGCATGGGTGAAGTGTTGTGGTCACAGCAAAACTACTGACTGAATATATCTCATTACACCAGCTGTCCACGAGCAGAGCAACACAAATTCATCCCTTCACCTGCACTTTCCATAAATCCAAAAATAAAGAAATTGAAAGAAATTTTGCCCGAAAAATATGAAAACATTTTAATCTTTTTCCAGTGAGGGGAAGAAAGTAGCCCTTTCTCTAAACCTCTGTGCAGCCATTCAGACCGTATAGCACACACACACGTGTGTGTAGCTACACATAAATACATACATATTCATACACACAAACAGATGTCTGGTTACCTTGCAGACCCGGGCGACTCGTGGGACTTTGACCTTGGTGTACAGGTCGTACTCCTTGGCCACCTCGGTAAAGAAGAAGTAGATCTTGTCGTCGTCTCCTGTCGGGTTGCTGCTCGCCGACTGCTGTATGAAGGCCGAGCTCACAAACTCTGGATCTGTCACATCAATGCAAAAAGCATGACAATGATGCTTTGTGCGTGTGTGTGTGTGTGTGTGTGTGTGTGTGTGTGCGTGCATGCATGCATGCATGCGTGTGTGTGTATTTGCCTCACCGCTCAGCCAGTTGATGGCTCGTTCGGTGCGGATGCGCTCCTGCTCGGGGCCAGTTGCCCGGGAGATGTCGAACAGCGTTCCCAGGAAGTTACTGGTAGCTGCGGTGTAAAGTATCCCACCTAAAACAAGGGAAGCGAGAAGCAACCAAACACACACACAGACAGACACACAGACAGACACACACACACACACACACACACACACACACACACACACACACACACACACACACACACAGAGAAACAACCAAACACACACAGACACACACAACGAGGAACAGTGACAGAAAGACAGAGCGAAACGGAGAAAAGTGAACTTTATGTATTAATTTGCATACGTATAAACATTATAATATTTATAAACAATTTTATTAGGTTACATTTTCACTTGTCTCAACCCTTCATGTTTGTACCACTGAATAGTGTTGGTTCACTGAAATGTATGATACTGTGATAGTGTTAGTTATAGTCATGTTACACAAATCTATATTAATTATAATGTAATAACACAATAATAGTCATACTGTAGTCAAAAATGTCATGCTGTTTTGTTGTTGAATATTCAATCATCCAAACAATAACAACAAAAACAATCAATGATTTTTTCGATCAATCGACCTTTAAGCGAGTCAATTAAGCATTCATGAGTCAACCAATCAGACCATCAGCCAATCAGTCAATCGAGCGGGTAATTACCTGCCATGACAGCAGTGTAGTGCTGACTGGGCTCAAAGGGACACTTGCCCTTCCCTGTCTCCATCTTCACTCCCCCATCCTCCCCTCGCTCCAGGGAGAAAGATGACACATCCTGGGGGAGGACAGGGAAAAGAGAGCGGGATGGACGGAAGGATGGGGGGGAAGAGAGAACGAGATGTTAGATCATGTACCACTGAAGCTACATTTTTGCATTCATGTTTCCTCAAACTAATTTTCTGTGCTTTTTAAACTTCAAAACTATCCGTTTTCTCTCACACCGACCACCTTTCAAAGCTACACCCTCTTAACTATAGATCTGGTCTGCTATGTTGTTTTATCCTAAATGTATTGTCCTACCTACTGAAATTTAAATGCCACTTGAAAACTGCAGCTGAGTCTCATCATGCACGTGATACCACAGAAAGGCGAATCAGTTCATCTGGACACAACGTCTCATCACTCATCTAAGTCAGTGTTTCCCAACCCAGTCCTCAAGGACCCCCGATCCTGCAGGTTTTCATTGTAACCCTGCTTGTACTTACTCAACCAATCATCTCACAGCCCTTAATTATGCAGGGTGTGCAACATCTGACATAATTCATTGCTGATTGGTTGAATAACTACAAACAGGTACATATTCGGGGTTGCAAAGAAAATCTGCAGGATAGGGGGTCCTTGAGGACTGGGTTGGGAAACGCTGGTCTAAGTGACCTTTTCAGTCTCAACTGACTGCAGGTATCCCCACCCTTATAAACAATACAGTGGCATAACGACCGAAACCAACGATCGGTTTCATATGCAAATAGGAGACACGGCCATTGTAACTAGTTAATGGTCACTTGCACGGTCATTTGCATATGAAACAGATCGTTGGCTTCATTTGCATATGAAACAGATCGTTGGTTTCATATGCAAATGAAGCCAGCGATCGGTTTCGTCACTCCCTCTCACACTATTAAACACTTTTCTATAATGCTGTTTCAAGTCTCGGTGCATTCTGTGCCTTGTGTGTGTGTGTGTGTGTGTGTGTGCGCGTGTGCGGGTCTGTCTCTTTGGTTAAGAGCTTGGGTGTGAACAAGGGTGCGAACTTGTCAGACAGATTAACTTACAGCTCATCACACAGATCACAAACACTCACACTCATTTCAGCAGCGCTCAAACAAAACAAATCAGAGGGACGAAGACAGACAGATGGGGCACGCGCACGCGCACTCACCAGGAAGCAGCACTGGGGGTCGAAGGCGTAGGTGCCACACACATAGACGCGACCGTTCCCTAGGAACTCCAACAGACGGATGTAGTTGTTGCAGTCGACCTGTAGAGGGAGACAAACGCCAAGAAATGACGAACAGATTAGTTTCGTCTGTCCGGACTTTTAAATGACACATTCACAGGTTCAGCTTTTTAAAATATAAAATAGTGGGAACCCCACACATTTTCTCAGCACATCTGTGTTGCGTTTATTTTCCCACAACGTTATTGGTGGTCCTTACTTGTTCCCAGGGTTCTCAAACACGTCCACATGACGTCCATAACATAAACTGTCAAAACCTGCGTGATCAATAATCCGGGTTAGGAAATCACACAAAGTCGAACCGGTTCATCTGGACACAACTTCCTGGATGTACATCGCTTCTCCCAGGCTTTTGGTGACAGCAGGTCATAAATTAACGTCAAAGAAGGTCGAATCAGTTCGTCCGGATACAACGTTTCGATGAAACATCTGTCAATAAACGTTGTATCCAGACGAACTGATTCACCCTGCTTCGATTTCCTAACCTGGATTATTGAGCGTGCACCGAGACGGATATTAACATGTATTTATATTTATGTGGCATAAATCCTTCTTATTTTCCTCACTGCAAATAGGACAAACACAAGTGTTGTGCAATGCAGCACACATACTTCAATGGTAAAACTTGTTTATTTTACTACTGTTTGCTTTTTTATTTTTTACATAAAAAAAAAACAAAACACAATAGCAACAAGCACATCTCTCTGCCAGTCACGGGTTTAACGTTTTAGAGAAAGGCACCGGAAACTGAGACTTGCTGGAGAATCAACGACTCCAGTAAGAAACCAGAGAAGCCCACCGCTGATGGGGAGATATGAGACCCCCACGTTGGTACCATCAAAGACCACCCAGGAAAACACTCTCTCTCTCTCCCTTTCTCTCTCTGTCACACACAAACACACAGACACAAATCTTTACGCAGACATGTACTTGTGTAAACTGGCAGCAAAGACCAAACATTTACACAAAATCACAAAACACACAAAATGAATCACAAAGAAAGCTACAAAAATTGTGTACTGGTTGAGCATCTTCTCGTTCCCTCAAAAACACATGCATGAGCACACATACACACACACACACACACACACAGCTTTTATGGAAAATTACCATGAAACCATGACGTAAGCTTTTTTTGCCCAGCATGTGTGTGGCGTGTGTGTGTGTGTGTGTTTGTGTGTGTGTGTGTGTGTGTGTGTGTGTGTGTGTGTGTGTGTGTGTGTGTTTGTGTGTGTGTGTGTGTGCAGAGAGACCGCTGTCTCCCTGGATAATCTCTAGGTGTGAGTCATGCCCCATACCACCCAAGGGGACCTGCTCATCTCTGAAGCCCAGATCATGTCACCCAAATGGGCGAGGCCCCGGCCCCCGGCCCCGGCCCCCACCCCCTTGCTCTGCAATATTACAGCTCCATGTGTGAGGGGACGGGCAACAAGGAAGAGAGAGAGCGAGAGAGAGAGACCCATGCTGTCAGGCTGTCAACAGCAGGAGCAGCTTAACATAAATGGATTAGCTGTTGCATCGGCCTTGGTAGACATCGTTCATCCTAATCAGCCTTACCCAGAATATGGGAACGAGTAAAATTCTATTCTTTTCTATTCTATGTGCGTTTCATTGCCGGTTCGGTCTCTCTGCTCTAAGCGAGTCCAGGTCTGCAGTGTGAAAAGCCTCGGTGGTTTACGGGCGCAGCAACCGCAAGAAATCAAACGTCACTCCCACTCACACACTAAAGGCTTTTACGCTGATTGGCATGGAGCAAATCTGCAGAAATTATGGAGAACGATTGTGTGTGTGTGTGCGTGTGTGTGTTGTGTCCCGCTCTATGTTCTACTAGTGTCAGTCCTCTCTTTTCCTCTGAACATTGTGCGCTCTTCTCTGCAACCTCCTCAATCTCTCTAGCCGAGATGTAAAAATGGCCTTTTTACCTTATGGGCTGCATCTATACAGCGCTTCTCTAGTCTCCCCACCACGCAACACACTTTACAGCACACGCCTCACATTCATCCGTTCACACACACACATTCACACACTGACGGCAGAGGCTGCCATGCAAGGTGCCAACCTGCTCATCAGGAGCGGTTAGGGGGCTCGGGGTCTTGCTCGACGACACTTCGGCGTGCTCTCCGGAGGAGCCGGGCATCGATGGACCCGCCTTACCTCCTGAGCCATGCCGGCTTAGGACACTGTACCACGGTCTTTTACAGGCGATAACGCCGTACCCCCTACACAACAGTCAAACTGATTCAGCTAGCTACTATTAATGTTAATAGAACTGACAAATATTAACATACAAACTCTAATTCATGCAAACTAATGTCACTGTTGAGGCACATTCGAAGGTTGAAGCAGTGCTTGCTACGGAGACGAGCAAATAGCAGCCAGCCAGGGGACCTGTAATAAATACCGGAAGACACTTCCGACAGTGCCGGCCAGGCGAGTTGTCGGACCCTTGCAGACATTTTGAACCGCTGCCGCAGGGCATGTGTGCGGGGCCCCACACACTGGATTGTTATGTTTAGTTACAACCACACAACCTGGCTCTCTGATGTCCCGACACTTCCCCCGGTCTTCTTCTATAGTTGAAAGGTTGCTGGGACTGTGTGTTTAATGGCACCCTTGCAGGATGCAACAACAAAACATGCAACAACAAAAAAAACCCGCACACACCTGACACAACGTCGCGCACGACACGCGCACGACACGCGCGACTCTCTGGGTCAACTTCAAGGCGGCTTCCTGTCGAGTCCATTGTCTCGTCTCTCCGCTCTCATCTCACCCATCCTCCTCCTCTTCCTCCTCCTCCTCCTCCTCCTCCCCTGCACTTCAATTCTTTTTCTCTTTGCCTCTCCCAACTTATCTATTCAAAGCAACCCTCCTCATTATTTCTCCCTCGCTCAACTCCGTACCCCCCTCCCCCCCCTCTAAATCTTGCAAGACTCCCTCCTTAAAAAAAAAAAAAAACCCCAACCCCTCCTACTTCTCTCTGCCTCTTCTGTGAGGGTGCGTGCTCTGTTCAAGCGCAACAAAAAAAAGTGGCTTTCAGAGAGGCCGAAAGCCCCACGTGTATTTGCATTGCGGTTCACTTTGTCGAGAGCCGGCCTTTGCTGCATCTGAGGGCCGCCGTCGCGAGCCAGGCGTACGACATTTCCCCACACGGCTGACAAACATCGGCGACGTTTCGACAAAAATTTGCGTAAAGCGCACTCAAATGAGCACATGGCCGCATTGTTACGCCACCGACAGGAAACACTGTTGTTCTACCATTGGCACTGTTTAGAATGGATTTCAGGTTTCATAATGATAAAGTCCAATTAATTTACCACTGAAAAGGACACAAACTACACAAACAAGGACTGACAGTTCACATTTGGAAGACAATTACTTTGCAATACTGAGCAGGAACCTCTCCTTCTATCGGTCTCTTATTTTAGAGTAACATGTAAAATAAATAACTTCATCAATCTCTATTTAAGGAACAAAACAAAAATAACATGTAGAGCAATACATAAGAGTCATTACACAAATATAACTGAGACAGAGTTCATTTGTCTTCAAGCACATACAATTTAGTTGTACTGATCTTTGACAGGCCCGACCATTATCCCATTCAGGGTGTCTGCTCACTTTTACAGTACAAGTTTAATTACTTTTTAGACCTGTTTATACCTCTAAATGGAAAAAATAATGCCGTTTCCATGGCACACACACAAAAAAAATCGACAAACTACACAGTATACACTGCTGTGTAGTGCCTCCCTTGACCACTGGAAAAATTTGCTGGATGTCTCCGCAAAGCATCATTGGAAGGCTTCTTTCGCAAACTGTGCAATCCTTGGAAAGTGCTGATTCTAAAGATACCATTTCTTTTGTTCTACGATGAGTATTTGTGAAGTTTTAAGCGAACATACAAACATACAGTCTTGGCCACCGCCGCAAATCGCCACTAAATAAACTCAATTTTGCAAATAAATCAAATTTTTACTTGGTTTCTGAAATATTTTTTTGAACTGTGCAATCCTTGGAAAGTGCTGATTCTAAAGATACCACTTTTTTTGTTCTACGATGAGTATTTGTGAAGTTTTAAGCGAACATACAAACATACAGTCTTGGCCACCGCCGCAAATCGCCACTAAATAAACTCAATTTTGCAAATAAATCACCTTTTTACTTGGTTTCTGAAATATTTTTTGAACTGTGCAATCTTTGGAAAGTGCTGATTCTAAAGATACCACTTTTTTTGTTCTACGATGAGTATTGGTGAAGTTTTAAGCGAACATACAAACATACAGTCTTGGCCACCGCCGCAAATCGCCACTAAATAAACTCAATTTTGCAAATAAATCAAATTTTTACTTGGATTCTGAAATATTTTTTTGAACTGTGCAATCCTTGGAAAGTGCTGATTCTAAAGCAATTTTATTTGCAAATCAGCTGACGACAGCCTTCTCGTTAATTAACTAAAATACAACTATGGCGATAGACCCAGTAAAATGGGAAACAATGGTATCAAATACACGAGGAGGTGAAAAGTTGACAATGTAAACCAAACCCAAGTGTATTTCCTTTTCAGATCCTCTGTGGCACAATCTGGAGTTTCTTTTACCGTTTGTTGATGGACGCCATGTCTCTGTGGACATGTGCCGCAGCTCATCAGCCCTCTTATCCATTTCACCATCTAGCACTAGCAGCTGCACGCTCGCTTCCTTTGCTCGTCTCCTCAGTGTGTTGGGTTTAGTTATCAGTGGTGCCGTTTCTGTCCCTGCAGTATTCTCTGCTACGTCTGTGATGTTGTTTGCTTTCTCTCGGAGACTCGGTACCCACAGTGTTTCTGCCTTCAACGTGGCTGTCAGAGAAAACCTGCTGAATGCCGTCTGTTGACGGCTCGGCTGAACAGCGGTAGTTATGGAGCCTGCAGCTCGGGCGGATGCATTTGCAGCAGACAAATTAGCTCTTACGTAACCATGGGCAGCCAAGCTAGCAACGGGCTCAACGTGTGACTCCAGGGTCACAGTGCTTTCTCGAGTGCTAGCATAGCACACCGCTTGTGCTTCTTGGATTTCATATGAGAATGTAGTGCTTTACAACTCACTGTCACCGGTTTGAATGTTTTGCGACAACGTTCACACCCTGTCCTCCGATCATTTCAAATTGAATATACATTTACCCGTTTTCTTTTTGCTTGCCGCCTCATCTATCGCCATCTAGCGACTGCCTCCCAGTCCCACTGCATACGCGTTTTAGCGCAAACGTATTGTACATTGCTTGCAGCAATTGTCGTGCTGTTGTGGAATATAATATAAAACATAGAAACTGAATAAAAAATAAATATACTCATTCATTCTGCCCCGAAATAAAGTTAATACCTCGCCTCCTACAAGTCCAGACATTTTTAGACCGCAGTGGCGCACTGGTTAGTGCGGTCGCCTCACAGCAAGAAGGTCCTGGGTTTGAACCCAGCGGTGGTCCAACCTTGGGGGTCGTCCCGGGTCATCCTCTGTGTGGCGTTTGTATGTTCTCCCCGTGTCTGCGTGGGTTTCCTCCGGGCGCTCCGGTTTCCTCCCACAGTCCAAAGACATGCAGGTCAGGTGAATCGGCTGTACTAAATTGTCCCTAGGCATGAAAGTGTGTGTGTGTGTGCGTGCTCATGCATGCGTTTTTGAGGGAATGAGAAACTACTGAGCCAATACATAATTTTTGCTGCTGTCTTTATGATTCATTTTGTGTGTTTTGTGAGTTTGGGTAAATGCTTAGTCTTTGCTGCCAGTTTACACAAGAATGTGTCTGCGTAGAGATTTGTGAGTGTGTGTGTGTGTGTGTGTGTGTGTGTGTGTGTGTGTGTGTGTGTGTGTGTGTGTGTGTGTGTGTGTGTGTGTGTGTGTGTGTGTGCCACCGAATGACCGCTGGGATAGACTCCAGCATCCCCGCGACCCTGACAGTAGGATAAGCGGTTCAGATAATGGATGGATGGATGGAATTAAAAAAAGAAATTCAAGCCATTTTAAGACTTTTTAAGGCTCAGCGGGGACCCTAATCCTATTGGATTTTACCATATAGAAAATTTGACTGTGAAATCCTATTTTAGCCAGGGGTCATCCCGCCATTTTATTACACCTCTTCCCAACATACAGCGAGTGAGCGAATTCTAGCGGATGAAGCGCAGAAAATTGTCCAGATATACCACGAGCAATGTTACAAAGTCATTTATTCATAACGTAATTTTCTCAAGTTTTAATAAGCTCCTCAGTCATTTAATTTCCTTTGCCTTTAACTAATTAATGGCTTGTTTTACTGCTGACTTTTCTTTTTTTTTTGTGGATCCCCCCCCCCCTTTTCTCCCAAATTGTATTCGGCCAATTACCCTACTCTTCCAAGCTGTCCCGGTCGCTGCTCCACCCCCTATGCCGATCCCGGGAGGGCTGCAGACTACCACATGCCTTCTCCGATACATGTGGAGTTGCCAGCTGCTTCTTTTCACCTGACAGTGAGGAGTGTTTCCAGGGGGACTAGTGCGTGGGAGGATCACGCTATTCCCCCCAGTTCCCCCTCCCCCCAGAAAAGGCGCCCCCGACTGACCAGAGGATACCAACCACAAACTGCCTGGCACTTCACAGATGATGTCAGGAGAGCACTCCACAGTGTCGATCCCCGGAAGACCGCCGGCCCAAACGGTATTCCAGGGAGGGCACTCAGTTACTGTGCGGATCAGCTGGCGGAGGTTTTCAGTAACATCTTTAACCTCCTCTTGTCATTATGTATTGTCCCCCAAATGCTTTATGTCTGCCACTATTGTTCCTGTCCCCAAGAAAACATCTATCAGCGGCCTTAATGACTACAGACCTGTGGCACTCACCTCCACTGTAATGAAGTATTTTCAGAGGCTGGACCTAAAACATTAAATCTGCACTTGCACTCACTCTGGACCAAGACCAATTTACCTAGAGAGCCAACAGGTCAAAAGAGGATGCCATTAACACAGCTCTCCATACTACATTGACACATCTGGAGCACCCGGGAACATATGTGAGGATGTTTTTCACAGACTTTAGCTCTGCATTCAACACAATAATCCCCAGCAGAATGGTGATCAAGCTGCTCAAGCTGGGTGTCAGCCAGTCCACATGCAGATGGATTAAAGACTTTTTAACAAATCTTCCACAGACTGAGGCTGGGGGCACATCACGCATCGACCCTGACACTCAGCACTGGAGCTCCACAGGGCTACGTGCCGAGTCCTCTTCTCTATTCACTTCACACACATGACTGCACACCAACCCACAGTACAAATACCATAATAACATTTGTAGATGACACTACTGTGGTGGGACGAATACAGAATGGCAGTGAGTCTGCTTACAGGGAGGGATGAGGTCCAGTATGGTGCTCCAGCAACAACTTGGCACTCAACACCTCCAAAACAAAGGAGTTCATCATCAACTTTAGGAAACAGGAAGAGGAACCTGCTCCCTTATACATCAGAGGAGACACGGTGGAGACGGTAACCAGCTTCAAATTCCTTGGCGCACACATACCTCCCAGGACCTCACATGGACCGTCAACACAACTTCCCTAGTGAAGAAGGAACAGCAGCGGCTTTACTTTCTAAGGACACTGAGGAGAGCTAATTTGTCCCAGCCGCTGCTGGTGCCCTATCACTGCTCCATAGAAAGCATCCTCACTTACGGCATCTTAGTGTGGTGTGCCAGTTGCGCTGTGGCTGATAAGAAAGCTCTGCAGAGAGTGATTAAGTCAGCACAGAAAACCACTGGCACACAGCTTCCTTCACTTGAGGACATATACAGATCCCACTGCCTACGTCTGACCTCAAACATAATCGAGGACTCATCTCACCCAGGCAACCACCTTTTCACTCTGCTGCCCTCTGGGAGGCGCTATAGGTCTTTCAAGACCCATACTTCCAGACTTCTGAACAGTTTCTACCCAAGTGCCATTGAAGAACTGAACTCTGTTAACCAACTCTAAGGTTGCAATAACACCTGTACATTTTGGCATGTGCAATAAAATATGCTGACCCAGGTTCGTGCAATACACAGACTGACTATTTATCTAGTGTAACAGATATTACACTTGTTTTTACACTTATGTATACATTACCTATATGCTGATTGTGTCACAAATGTGTGTGTATTTGTATTTTGTTTATTTGTATATATTTTTTTTTTATTATTTTTTATTTTGTTTGCACCACTGGGGAGTTGCACTTAATTTTGTTTACAGCTGTGCAACGACAAATAAAGGCATTCATTCATTCAGGAGGAGCTAGTGCAGCAACCAGGACACACACCCACATCCGGTTTCCCACCCGCAGACACAACCAATTGTGTCTGTAGGACGCCCGACCAAGCCAGATTAACACGGGGATTCAATCTGGTGATCCCCGTGTTGGTAGGCAACGGAATAGATCGCTACGCTACCCGGACGCCCTGTATTACTGCTGACAGGAGGGGAAACAGAAATTTCAAGGACGTCAGCGTTGGTTTTGACCAATGAAAATAGGTTGGAGGTGGAGCAAGTGCATGAAACTTCGCAAGAACAGAGCCAGGGTGAGCGATTTTTACGACAAGTGCCAAGTCGCTTGCTTGTCGGCTGACACTCGGGGCATTTTAGAACATCTTCATCGGGAAAAACTGAAACAATCTGACGTTCACTCGTTTGCATCGCGTCCAGTTAGGGAACTGGAGTAAAGTCATCGTTCACAACAACGATTCTCTCCTCTGCCCTACTGTCTCACTGAAGAAAAAAGAAATAAGAATTTAAGCAAAAATAATAATGAAACCATGGATTTAGTCAAGAGACCCTCTTTCACAGGTAGGGTTACACCGTATATCCTCACTTCAGTTTGATTGCTTTTGTGACCTCCTAGTCCCTCGCCATAACCGCAAGTTTGATTGCTTTTGTAGTTATAATCACTGCTTGATGAGATGGAGCTGGAGTATACCGCTTTATCTAATGAAATGGTGATTCCTTAGACAGTTGCTGGACATCTGTGTCCCCATAAATGCACACACACACACACACACACACACACACACACACACACATACACACACACACACACATGCACCAGTTCCCGGCGAGGTCTTGGCGTTGGTCCCAGAACTGTGCTAATGGTATGGGGTCATGATTCAGACACAGGCTGGCTGTCTGTCTGTCTGTCTGTCATTGTCTCTACTGCACCACTCACAAGTCAGTCTCTAAACGCTTTGCTCAACTAGAGACGGAGGACAATCTCCCAACTTTCGTTGCTAAAAGTGGGTGGAAGCAATGAGAGAGTTTAAAAAAATCCCGCATTACAGAAACAATACTAAGTCTTTAGGCCCTTCATACTGGGGTGGTGACATGCAGAAGACCTCTTAGATGGTCCAAGACGGGTCTCCTTTCTGTCTCCAGAGTCAAGACTAAACGTGGAGAGGCAGCTATCTGTTTCTATGCGCCACATATCTGGAACAAACTCCCAGAAACTTGCAGGTCTGCTGCAACTCTCAGGTCTTTTGCTCAAGGCTGAAGACTTTCCTCTTTGCCACTCGCTGTCTTTTGGTGAATAAGGCTTGACGATTTTAATGATAATCTTGCACTGCACAGTAACTTTTACTCTCCTTTCACTGTTTTTTGGATTTTTTTTTTATTTGTTGCCTAATGTTACTTCTCTTGATGTATTTTGTGTGGAGCACTGTGAATCGCCTTGTTGCGGAGATGTGCTATATTGATAGAGTTGCCCTGCCTTGGTCAGGGGCACAGACGGAGGCGTTGGCTCTGACATGCATGTCTTCTGATGTCTTTTCGGCTACTCTGCAACAAATGGCTGGCATAAGCTTTCAGAGGATTTGAGACTTGCTCCGACACGGACTACTTTTAAATCCATATTAAAAACGTTCATGTCTACCACTGGTTTCTGCTAAACTGCAAACCTTGCACTTTGACTTTTGCAAAGTTGTAAATGTGGCATTACAATTTGATTTTATTCTTTATTTAAATGTCTTTTTATGAATTAGTTGTTAAATCCCTTTTTATAGTATAATGCTTTATTTTTAATTTTTATGCGAAGCACATTGAGTCTGCCATGTGTATAAAATCAAGCCATCCATCCATCATCTGAACCGCTTATCCTGCTCTCGGGGTCCCAGGGATGCTGGAGCCCAACCCCGCGGTTATTGGGCGGCAGGCGGGGAGACACCCTGGACAGGCCGCCAGTCCATCACAGGGCCCACACACACCCATTCATGCCTAGGGACAATTTAGTACGGCCAATTCACCTGACCTACATGTCTTTGGACTGTGGGAGGAAACCGGAGCACCCGGAGGAAACCCACACAGACACGGGGAGAACATGCAAACTCCACACAGAGGACGACCCGGGATGACCCCCAAGGTTGGACTACCGCGGGGCTCGAACCCAGGACCTTCTTGCTGTGAGGTGACCGCGCTAACCGCTGCGCCAGTGTGCCGCCCGTGTATAAAATGTGCTGTATAAATAAAGTTGGATTGCCTTGTAAACAATGTATGCATTAAAGGACGGCTCAGCCGCAGTCACTGAAGAAAACTCCTTCACATTTGTCGACGTTTGTCGCGTTTGTGGCGAAATATAGCCATCGGTTAAAATCGTACACAATCGAATAATCTAAAGTTGCTCGGGACATCTATTTTCAGTGTTTTAAAAGGCTCTCTCCGTGTTACAGAGTGATCCGCTGTATCGCCAGTTTGCTTCACTACGGAGGAGGATGGGGTGAGACATCGCTTCCGGTAAGGCGTGTCCTAGAGTTCCAAAGCGGTAGGCGTGGGTTTGTTAGCGGCCTTTCTCGTCGCCGTTGTAGCGTTTAGAAGTCCTCAGACACTGGTTGGCGGAGATCTCCAACTGTACGCAAATATCTGCGCATCCAAAATGATAAAAGCCACGCACACGTGTGTGCATACATGTGTGTGCATACGTGTGTGTGCATACGTGTGTGTGTATACGTGCTCATAGTTTAAACGCTTCACTTAAAACTGTTAAACCACAACTTCATCTAGATAAGATTTGAATAACACAGAGGGTTAAAAACATTTAGGGTTACTGAAATCGTACTCTGAGCACCACACGGTCTGAAATCGTACAGTATTCACCTCAGAATGAACACACTTCAGGCAGTAGACAGGCCCACATGGGTGGGCAAGACACAAGCATGTCCACTAACAAGAACAAATTGGTGAACAAGTCTAGTTCCCTCCGCTAGGGGCTGAGGGAACTACCAAAGTGCAACCTAGCTTGATGGAAATGCAACTCTCTGATTCTTTGATCGAAAAAAAAAAACAAGACGTTGGCGGTGTCATTTTAAGTGACTGGGTGTAAACCAGTCCAGTGTCGTGGCTGAAGGCTTGTACAGACATGAAAACACGTTTTGGTGAAGGACAGCTGTAACAACCAATCAAACGACACCATCCTGTCAATCACATACACACGCACACAATTGCTGTCCAACTCACCTGTGTCTTCCCCTTCGCGACGCAGGACTTCCTCTTCTCCTCGGGTACGTCCCAGATGATCTAGTGAGGGGCAGAAAGTAGAGCGAGTGAACGAGACAGATGAAGGCAGAAAGACAGTCGGATTCATAAACAGAAAGAGAGACAGGCACAATCTGCACCCGCTGGGTGGTGCAGGGACATCTGAAAAGCATCCTCATTCAGTGATGCTCCTGAAGATGACACTGATGAAGAAATACTGTCTATCGCTCGTGGTTAACATCAAACATGGCAATTTTGGGTTTAACATTTATCACCATTGATCGTCGAGGGGATTAAAAAGTGACGGCAGGGGCGGTCTAATCCTTTCGACGGATTAAATGAATCCTTCTGAGTGCAGGGAGTTTAATCAAAGTGCTTCGAGATGAACGTCGGGTGTGACACCGCTGTGCCGTTTGTATTGGAGCTTCAAAGAAAACATGGAAGTGTTTGTTCATCCAATTCAACTTGACGCTAATTGTCATAAAATGGACCGATGATGTGTCCTATTTATCTTTTACTGTCTTTTGCTCCACCATACATGTCATCGGCAGTCACTCGGGGTCGAGTATGACTGTCCTTTTGGGCGCCTGCGCATGACACCTTTTTACATGGAGTGGCTGATGCGCCTGCAGCCACTACACGGTCCTCGGCAGGGGGTGGCCAGAGTCCAATGGCATGGAGAACCAAGACAACTGGGGCCCACCCTCTGTTGACGCCTTCATCCGCCTTCACTGCCATTGTGACCTGGAGACATCTTCCACCAGTTCCGCCGTTGAGGTGTTTGTTGGATCGCGCTTCATCTGGAACCTCCTCCTTGACCTATCTGCCTTGGGTGACCCTACAGGAGCCAAGCTCTGGACGCCATAGCTCTTGGGATCATTGGTACACGCAAGCTTCTCTACCATGGCAAGGTGGTGATCCAGGAGATGGCCATACATTTACACACATGCACCCCCCCTTACCTTGCGTGGTGGTTGGTTCAGGTTGTTTGTGTCCACAGCCAATATGGCGTCCCTGGCACCCATGTAGAGCATGCCCGTGGACCGGTCCAAGAGGAAGGTGCTAAAATTGGCAATGCCACCGAACTGCGTCTGACTCAGCATGGTGTCCGATTCTGTTAAAACAGAGACAGAGAGAGAGAGAGAGAGAGAGAGAGAGAGAGAGAGAGAGAGAGAGAGAGAGAGAGAGAGAGAGAGAGAGAGGTGAGTGGTCATCACCACTGTTTTGAAGAAAACCAGAGGACCTGCTAAAAGGTCGGCAGGAGCGTGCACTGGTGCAACAAGCCAAAGACGGGAGGAAGTCAATTCACAGAGGGGAGGACGCGAGTGTGGCTGGTAGGGAGCTGTTTACACGGATGTAATCGATGTGGAAAAAGAGGCCACGGTGTCCCGCTGGGTTTTTACTGTGAACACCAAAATCATCGAGCTCACTCGGAAGAATTTCTAATGTTGTGAGTTACTCGACTTTAGAGCGGCAACTTTCTTCCACGCAAAATTAAGCCGCTTTCTGCCATTAAAGCAAATATACTCAACTTGAATGTACGTGAAGGATTTAAAAGAAAAAATGTCTCCCGCCACAAGTCAACATGTTCTTAATCTAATACACACACACACACACACACACACACGCTATTATTTTTCATATACACATATAAAGGCAAACTCTCACACAGTTCCACGAAACCATGTCTGTCTCTTTCTCTCTTCATCACCCTTCATCATCATCGTCATCATTTCAATTTCCCTTTTTTCCTGTTATTTCCCGAGTCATATTAATTCAGTATCAAGGCCGAGGCTGAGGCAAAAAGCAATAAACTAAATGATGCATCATCTTGACATGATACATAATGCATAACAAACTGTTACATAATACATGGTGTTTAATCTCTGTCAGTTCTGTTCTTACTTGCTCTCCACATGTTACATGAGCGGGACATATTTCATGTCTCAGGAGTTGTGCGTCTGTGTTTGCAGCTTTTGTTTGGTACCTTGTCCCCCCCCCCCTCCTCTGCTTCACGCCTACTGAAACCACATCCCACCATCCGCTAGGAACAAGGCTTATTTGATACACTATGTGTGTGTGTGTGTGTGTGTTTGAGCTCATATCACAGCTGTCTCCTCGGGAAATCCAGCTGTGTGCTGTACTTCTTTGGACTGGAAGTGGAAGTGAAAGTGTGTGTGTGTGTGTGTGTGTTGCCGTGTGAAGAATGCAGTATTTTCTTTTAAGTCATACAACGCAGACCTTTGTTTGCCCATGAGAATAAAGGCTTCACACAGAGAGAGAGACAGACAGACAGACAGAGAGAGAGAGACAGAGAGAGGTTTACTGACTAATGGATAGAGAGATAGTCTCAGTGACCCCAGTCTAGCCATAGAAAAAGGCAGACTAGGAAAATCATGGCTGCCAAGAGAGCAAAGACTATGTGGTCACTGTACGACAGGTGAGGTGGATCCAGAGGGGCACTTTCCCCTTCACTGTGACAGATACCATCTCTTTAGCAACACCTACTTTAACATTTTACCTGCACCCTCCCAGGGTTCCAACACTTAGGGGAAAGGGAGGGACTACCTGTCCTACTTGGACAGGGACAGACAGCAGCTCTTGCTGCCAAATACATCTCCGAGTGCCACCGTGCCAGGGACAGTGCGTCAACACCCCCATCATATACACCCGCCTTATGTGCACGTGCACACACACACGCACGCACGCACGCACACACACACACAGACACACACACCAGTTTTTTATCTCAGATGCACATATGTATTGTTGTTGTAATACCTTTGTATTCTGTACTTACTTTGTATTCTGTACTGTACTTTATATTCTGTACTTACTTTGTATTCTGTACTGTACTTTATATTCTGTACTTACTTTGTATTCTGTACTGCACTTTGTATTCTGTACTATACTTTATATTCTGTACTGCACTTTGTATTCTGTACTGCACTTTATATTCTGTACTGTACTTTATATTCTGTACTTACTTTGTATTCTGTACTGCACTTTGTATTCTGTACTATACTTTATATTCTGTACTGCACTTTGTATTCTGTACTGCACTTTATATTCTGTACTGTACTTTATATTCTGTACTGTACTTTAAATTCTGTACTGTAGTTTATATTCTGTACTGTACTTTAAATTCTGTACTGTACTTACTTTATATTCTGTACTGCACTTTATATTCTGTACTGTACTTTATATTCTGTACTGCACTTTGTATTCTGTACTATACTTTATATTCTGTACTGCACTTTGTATTCTGTACTGCACTTTAAATTCTGTACTGTACTTTATATTCTGTACTGTACTTTAAATTCTGTACTGTACTTTATATTCTGTACTGTACTTTATATTCTGTATTTTTTAGCTTCGACAATGCAATATGGTTTTTTTGTCATGCCAATAAAGCTCAATTGAATTGAATTGAAAGACAGTCGAGAGACAGAGCGAGAGACAGAGACAGAGACTGGTTTACTGACTAATGGATAGACAGAAAGAGAAAGACAGTAGGGAGAGAGAGAGAGAGAGAGAGAGAGAGAGAGAGAGAGAGAGAGTCATTTCTCAGTATAAGGACGTGACAGTTGACTTCTGAATGAATGACCCAGTTGACTGTGACTGTCAACTGGTTGATTGTGTGTGTGGGTAGGTGTGCATTTGTTTGTGTGTGTTTGTGTTATTGCCAACCGCAATAGACAAACACACACCCATGCAAGCACATAATACAAACAGGGACACACACAGACACACACACACAGACACACCCACACACAACAACAAACACTGTGGAACAGATAAACCCCTCTGGGGTAAATTATAGAGCTGTGGAATAAAGCCTCTAGTGTGGATAGGACAACTTGTGAAAACCAAAGAAAATACACAAGTGAACAACAAAACACAGAAGTTATTCCATACAACATGTTAATAATACAGATATAATATAATTAATAATATCCATCCATCCATTGTCCGAACCGCTTATCCTGCTCTCAGGGTCGCGGGGATGCTGGAGCCTATCCCAGCAGCCACTGGGCGGCAGGCGGGGAGACACCCTGGACAGGCTGCCAGGCCATCACACAGGGCCGACACACACACACACACACACACACACATTCATACCTAGAGGCAATGGCCGATTCAGCTGACCTACATGTCTTTGGACTGTGGGGGGAAACCAGAGCCCCCGGAGGAAACCCACGCAGACACGGGGAGAACATGCAAACTCCACACAGAGGACGACCCGGGAGCATATCGGCTCCCTCACGCCTCCTCTGGGCCGCCACACACAGTCTCACACCATCCCACTTCTGACACCAATGTAGCGAATTCAGGGGGGCAGCCAGGAACCGCCACAGCCGGGACACGAACCCGGGTCTCCCCCACGCCACGGGTGACTGCGCTAACCAGTCCACTAAAGGGTCCAACCCATTAGCCAACGGGCTAGCGAGTCTAGTCATTGGTGATCGTTACAGTAATAAACGACAAGCTTCGTGGAATCCCGGCACTTGCGTGGATATGAGTGTTTGCCGATCCTCCTCCTTCCCCACTTTCCAAGCTACGTCAGCCGAGAAACATGGACCCAAAACTGCTACAACGGCAAGAACTGTCTGACCCGGCAACCTGTATCGGAGAACGATTTCGGCCTCAGTTAAATCAGAAAGTGATATTATCCTTCTAAATATCCACTCAGGAGCACGCCCGGCGTGACGAGGCCTTCGCCCGGCATGACGAGGCCTTCGCCCGGCATGACAAGACCTTCGCCCGGCATGACGAGGCCTTCGCCTGCCTAGTCACTGCTGCCATGATCACTGGAGAGTCTGGACTCAGTTACCGCCGAGTCTCCGTAGATGCTAATAATTTCCCCCCTCCGTGTGGCTATTGGCGCTGGTTTTCTGCAATGACGCCCATTTGCGGAGACGGGGGCCAATTTTGCACCAAATGTATGCATGCTACCTCATTTAAATACGTGCAAATGGCACCGGAGCACCGAGATGCAGTGCAGTTAGGGGTGCATTTCACCCTGTGCGGGTAATTTGAGAAGTTCACGGTTTCTTTTTTGCCTCATTTGTGCAGGTTTATACCCACATACGCACAAGATCTCACATGAACACACACACACACATGTACTCAGACAAACATGAGCACACACACTGTGCTATTCTGTGAGTGGACGTGAGGAGGAGCCCGGGGTGAAAAATTAATAGAGGCAGAGCGTTTCCCTCCCAAATTTTATCCACAGTGTCCACATTTGGCAGCAGCGGATAAGAGGACCCAAACTGGGACAGTAGTCCTCTGTTCATATCAGCTTGGAAGTGACTCAAAGTGAAATGCCAGAGCAGTTGGAGGAACAGAATGTGGCACTGACATGGTTTTCTACTTAGGCCGTCTGTCTCTGTCTATCCGTCCATCTACTTGCCATCCTTTTCTAATTGTCCTCTTAAAGCTCGCTCTCTCTCTCTCTCTCTCTCTCCATCCACCCATCCTCCGCAATGCCCCTGAAGTCAACCTGCCTCCATTTCAAGCAAACCTTTCATCCTCAACGTCAGTTCTCATTCCTGCAGAAGCACTCTGTTCCCGCTAGCAGGAAGTGGTCCCACAGCCTGCTGAGCTCTGACTGGCTGACACAGGCAGACTCTACCTCCCTGAAAACCGACCAGAAATTGGGCGAAGATGTCAAATCTCAACAATGGCAAACCGGCAGTGCACACACACACACACACACACACACACACACACACACACACACACACACACACACACACACACACACTTTCACCTCCTGTCCAAAGGAGTACAGCACACAGCTGGACTTCCCAAGGAGACAGCTGTGATATGATCTCCAACACATGCGCGCACACACACAAACACACACTCCAAACACATGCCTTCACACAAACCAGCACACAAAGACACGCATAAAAATGCGGTGCACCAACATCAGACGTTTGCGACGTTAAGCGTTTGCGACATGAGCCAAAGGCAAGGACTTCAGAAGTGCCCTTGTGGTCATTACTGGCTTTCTATGACATGACAACTCAGAACGAGCACACACATGCACGCACACACGCACACACACACACGCACACACACACACGCACACACGCACACACACACGCACACACACACAGACTCAGTGTCGCAATGTGCTTTGCACCCTAATGTAGCGAAGGTTCCTAGAGCTACACCATCTGTCGCCTCAACACACAAACACACATACACACACACACACACACACACACAACATAGATATACACTAAAACCGAACATCCGAAGGTCTCACGCATGCGTGAGGGCAACAGGAAGAGAGAGATCAGAAATAAAGAGACAGAACTAAAGAGCTGAGCGAAAAGGAAAAGAGGGAAAAAGATGACAAATGTACAGTTCTTGCTGTTTCACCACTCATATGTCTGTATCTGTGTATATTGTGACAAAGCTGCTGAAAGTCATCCATGGTAAATGTGGTGTGATATGGACCCAAACTAATCAGCGGGCAACTAGTTTGGACAGCATGAACCCACAGCTAGCCGCACGTGTGTGTTTGTGTGTGTGTGTGCAATAAAGACATGATTGACCGCAACGTGACATCCTATTTATTGTGTCTACATCCTGCCGATGTATGCTTCTGTCTGGTGTGGGAAGATGGCCGCGCAAAAATACGTTTGCGGCGGCCTCACCCAGTACCGTCCACGCAGTGTCTTTGTCCACGTCTAAGTTTTGTCCTCGTGTGATGGCTGGGAGAGCTGGCGCTGGATCGGCTGGGAGAGCTTGGTCTGCCGGGTCCTGTGGGCCCAGGGACCACGGCCCTGCCCGGAGCTTTGCCCCAAGAGCAAACACCGAGAGAGGCCTGCACAGGACGCAGAAGCGGGACAGGCTAAGCTAACTGCTAGCCCATGCAGACTGGCAGTTCCGATAACACCGAGGACGGTCTGGCGGCGGCCTCGCCTAGCTTTGACTGTTTTTGGTGTCGTTGTGTGGAGACTGGGGAGGTGTGTTGAAGGTGTCTGACTGGGAGAGCTGGCGCTGGATCGGCTGGGAGAGCTTGGTCTGCCGGGTCCTGTGGGCCCAGGGACCACGGCCCTGCCCGGAGCTTTGCCCCAAGAGCAAACACCGAGAGAGGCCTGCACAGGACGCAGAAGCGGGACAGGCTAAGCTAACTGCTAGCCCATGCAGACTGGCAGTTCCGATAACACCGAGGACGGTCTGGCGGCGGCCTCGCCTAGCTTTGACTGTTTTTGGTGTCGTTGTGTGGAGACTGGGGAGGTGTGTTGAAGGTGTCTGACTGGGAGAGCTGGCGCTGGATCGGCTGGGAGAGCTTGGTCTGCTGGGTCCTGTGGGCCCAGGGACCACGGCCCTGCCCGGAGCTTTGCCCCAAGAGCAAACACCGAGAGAGGCCTGCACAGGACGCAGAAGCGGGACAGGCTAAGCTAACTGCTAGCCCATGCAGACTGGCAGTTCCGATAACACCGAGGACGGTCTGGTGGCGGCCTCGCCTAGCCTTGACTGTTTTTGGTGTCGTTGTGTGGAGACTGGGGAGGTGTGTTGAAGGTGTCTGACTGGGAGAGCTGGCGCTGGATCGGCTGGGAGAGCTTGGTCTGCCGGGTCCTGTGGGCCCAAGGACCACGGCCTTGACCACAGCTGTGCCCGAAGGGGAAACACCAAGGGCGGTCTGACAGGACGCGGAAGCGGGGCAGGCTAAGCTAACTGCTAGCCCATGCAGAGCGGCAGTTCTGACAGTCGTCCTGGCTGGCGTTCATTATCCTGGACAGTGATTTTATTTTGTTTAGTTTAGGTATATGTGTTAGTTTGGATATATGTGTTCTTGTAGTTCTGGATGTGCGTCTTTGTGTTGCACTGCTGTGGGCTGGGGGAAACCATGTTTCGTTTCATTTCATGTGCGCAAGTGCATGAAACGAAACGACAAAGAAAGTGTTTCTGACTCTCGATTCTCTGTGCAAGAGTGGAAGTTGTGGAAGGTTGCAGTGTCAGAAGGTAGGAAGGTTTCTGTTGTTGTTAAATGATCTGGTGAATCTCCAACTTCCCAACCAAGCGAACGGTCAAACGTCTTTCTCCGACAAGAAATCAGTGCGAGTTCACCGCTTCCATCGTAGAAGACTAAACTCTGCATCGCATGGCGGGTCCATCGTTTTGGACAACCCACAACGATGACGAGAGCGGCTGTGCCAAGTAAAAGACGGTGAATTTCAAGTTGGAAATTAATGACAGTAATGTGCCTAAAAACCCCTTCCTAACCTGGCAGACTAAAAAAAAAAAAGGGATCGGATATCTGGTAAAATATAAAGCAGCGACTGGAGTGTGAATAAATGAATAAGCAGTCTTAAAATATGACTCTCCACTTCCCCTCCCCTGCTATGAATCATTCATTTATTATACATTAAACATGACCGAGACGCAGCCGGGGACACACACCAGCACGGCCTGTGTGTGTGTGTCTCTCTGTGTGTGTGTGCATGTGTGTGTGTGTGTGTGTGTCTCTGTGTGTCTGCATGTGTGTGTGTGTGCCTGCGTGCAGCCTTTAGAGGTTTAATAACCTGGATGTTGCTCCAAGGGGAGCGACCCGGGTCTCTGCGGCTACAGGGCATTCTGGGAACTGGACAGACCAGGAAGTAATAAATTATACACCTCGCTCCTTAATCTGTCAATCAAAACTGATGAGATGGGGAAAAGGAGAGGAGAGGAGAAAGACAGATATTGACGGACGGAGGGGAGGCATTTGAACCAACATACATGCACACAGGGGGTCTGGTCATTATACAGCAAACAGCTGCAGGCTCAGTTAAACAAAATAAATACACAACTTGCAAAAAAAATTTTTTTTAAATTGTATGATTATCTCCCACAAGTGTCAGTTCTCTAACTCGTCTGACTGCATGTCATATGGTACATCACGTGTACATGAAGTAGGTGGGATTTTTACTTCTTTCCGCGCAAAATCTCAAATTTGGAAGACGGGGAGACAAATGGAAGGAGAAGACAACCATTGTCTAACCATGGCCATCCTTCTTTTTTTGTTTTTGTTGTCGGTACCAGGAAATGACGGGACTTCCAGCACGCGTTCTACAGGTTGTTTACTGCACAGACCAACATGTCCACCAGTGCAATGCGAACATGGTTTGCACCGCTTGGCATAAAAGATAAATGCAGTGTTTGCACATGACAGTGAGTGCTTTGAGTCTTACAGTACTGCGGATGTGTGTGTGTCTCTCTAATGTTTACTGAATACCCCCGCGACCCCCCTCACCGCCCCTTCACCCGGCCCCGCCTCCATTGTTCCTAAATGCTTCATTGTCTATGTATTGATTGATGACAGAGGTTAGCTATTAAGGCATATCCTGTCTTAAGAGCTGATTCTACTGTATGAGAGAGAGAGAGAGAGACACACACACACACACACACACAGAGACAGAGAGAGAGGGGAGAACGAGAGAGAGAGAGAGAGAGGAGAGAGCGAGGAGAGAGCATGAGAGAGACAGACAAGAGAGAGAGAGACACAGAGAGAGAGAGAGACAGAGAGAGAGAGAGAGAGGGGAGAACGAGAGAGAGAGAGAGGAGAGAGCAAGGAGAGAGCATGAGAGAGAGAGAGAGAGAGAGAGAGAGAGAGAGAGAGAGAGAGAGAGAGAGAGAGAGAGAGAGAGAGAGAGAGAGAGAGAGACACACACAGAGACAGAGAGAGAGGGGAGAACGAGAGAGAGAGGAGAGAGCAAGGAGAGAGAACACGAGAGAGTGAGAGAGGAGAGATAGAGGAGTGAGTGAGAGAAAGAGTGACAGAGACAGAGTGAGAGAGATGGAGAGAACGAGCGAGAGTGAGACAGCGAGCAGGAGAGAGAGAGAGAGAGAGAGAGAGAGAGAGAGAGAGAGAGAGAGAGAGAGAGAGAGAGAGAGAGAGCGAGAATGGAAGACAGAGAGTCAGTGTCTGAAAACTTTAATAGCCTTTGAAAACATGATGAAGAGGGAGGAAGCACGAGGAGAAAGAATGAAAGAGGAACGGCGTCTGGGGCTTAACAATTTGGATATTGAGGGATGAGAGATGGAGTAGGAGAAAGAAAGAGCGATTAACACATTGTGTTTGGTGATTCGACAGAAATATCTCTCTATAGATCCTTTGTTCCTCCGCCAACTGAGAGATGTAAACACCGTTTTATGTGTTTTAGTGTGTGTGTGTGCGTGTATGTGTGTGTGTGTGTGTGTGTGTGTGTGTGTGACACAGGCCTGCCCTTGTAGTGGTCATGCTCCATTTCAGCCTGTTCTCCGCCAATGAACGGGTCTTACAATGGCATGAAAGGCTCAAAGCGCTGCTAACCTCCCCCTGCACGTATGAACAGAACACTGTGATGTCACTTGTCTGCTGTTAGCATCAGTCACCAACGCACAAGTGTAGCGCCAGAACGCTGTCCGCTCCTCATGTTCCGCGCTCAAAGGACGAAAACCACAGGTGGGCGCTGGCTAACTGGTAGACAAAACAGCAACTGGAGTGAGAACATAGCCGTGGATATTTAACCCTGTAACTGCACGCGCTACTTTCAACATGACTCGTGCATAAATAGGGTGCATAGCATATACCGTGCACACTACCTAGCACACTTTCCATGATGAAATCAAATGTACTCTCATCTGAAGCCAGTTGTAAGTTCTGGTCTTTGAAACGTGGCTCACTGTGTTAATGCTGTGTTAGGATTACTACGGATGAGGGCTGGTGCTATATGACGATATACATCACGTGACGATAGAAAACGTCTACGGTTTCATATTAGGCTCCATCGCTTATTTCACTGTGTCGCAAATCACTTTACGGCAATGTTTTTTGTCATTTGGACGACCCTTTCGGCTCGTGGCACAGCACGGACGCAGGCAGGAAATTTGCATGAAGGCAGTACGGACAAACATGGAGGACAGTGGACGTGACGCAGAACGGGGTAATTCTGAACAGAAGGACTCCGGCCATTCAGGACAGAACAAGGACAGAACAATAATCAAAAATTAGTAAGTACCTTTTATTTGTCAAGTATGTAGTAATTCTAAATGTAATAAGAAAGAGGCCTTCCTATCATTATATGTATCGTTATCGTGATATGTATCGCTGTTGTGATATGAATGACCTATATCGTGATATATATATATATATATATATATATCGTTATCACGATATGAATGACCTATATCGTGACATGTATCATTATCGTGATAGGAATGACCTATATCGTGATATGAATGACCTATATCGTGATATATACCGATATCGCGATATGAATGACCTATATTGTGACGTGTATAATTATCGTGATACAAGTGACCTATATCATGATATATATCGTTATCATGATATAAATGACCTATATCGTGATATGCATCGTTATCGTGATTATGAATGACCTATATCGTGACATGTATAATTATCGTGATACAAGTGACCTATATCATGATATATATCGTTATCGTGATATGAATGACCTACATTGTGATATGTATCGCCATCGTGATATGAATTACCTATATCATGATATGTATCATTATCGCGATATGAATGACCTATATCATATGTATCATTACCGTGATAGAAATTACCTATATCATGATATATATCGTTATCGTGATATGCATCATCATCGTGATATGATTTACCTATATCGTGATATGTATCATTACCCCGATATAAATTACATATATCGTGATATGCATCATCATCGTGATATGATTTACCTATATTGTGATATGTATCATTACCCCAATATAAATGACATATATCGCGATATATATCGTTATCGCGATATGAATAACCTATATCGTGATGTGTATCGTTATCGTGATATGAGTGACCTACATCATGATAGGAGATTTTGGTCATATCTCACAGCCCTATAATGGCTCTTTGTGTCTTTTCAGACCAGACATGGAAATGGAAATGAGGTGAACCATGAAAAGGAAGCGAAATTCCCTGCAGTATCTGCAGCTGCGGTTTGCGATGCCTGTACCTCATAATGTGAGCGAGCTCCAGGATGGATCCCAGACAACCGCAAAGACATGCAAGTGGCCCCGTTGCAAGCCTGTATAAGGTCAGTGTTGAATATCTGCATGCTTTGTTCATGCAAAGAGCGCGTGCAGGCTTCGGAATTCAGTTCTGTGGTTACTCAGAGGAGTGGTCGTCTGCAGAGGCAGCGCAAGGCCTTCTTTATATCCCCCCCGCCTTCATTAGTGCACTTGACAAACAAGAAACCAGTTTGGGCAGCAGCTCAGCAGAGATCGGGGTGATGAAATGTTATTATCTATTAACTGCACATCCCTTCACATCAAAGCTCTCCCCCATCACAACCACAAGCTAGCCAGAGGTGAACGCACACAAAACGACCCTGACACACACAGTCAATGTTACGGTCTCCTCTGAGATGCCATGCACTGGGACACACACACACACACACACTCACACACACATGCGCTGGACCTCGGGGGACGAGGGATTACGAGACATTAAGAAAAAAGGGGTGAAGAGGTGAAGCAGGGGAATGGTTGTACGGGGAGAGAACGAAAGAAAGATGAATGAAAGATGAATGAAAGACAAATGAAAAAATGAAATGACAGACAAAGAAATGAACAATCGAAGGAAAGAAAGACAGAACATAAAAAGGAACAAAGGGAGGAAGAAAATAAACAAAGGAGAGAAGGGGGAGAAACAGAGAGATGAGGGATGGGGTAGATGGATGAGATGAGAAGGAAAGAGGGATGAGGAGGATGAAGGTGTGGTGGTAGTACAGTGTGGAGAGAAAAGGATGTCGGGGGGAGGAAGTGCCAGGTAGCAGAGTAATGTCCTATTAAAAAGAAAAAACATCTTTATTTCCTGTCCTTTCTCTCGTTTATCACTCCACCCCCCACCACCCCACCCCACCCCGGGGTGCTGCCATGTCCAGCAGTGGGTGTGCATGCTGTGTATAGGAATGCTCGTCTAATTAGACCAAGAGTCACTGACAACATTTTTAGGGGCAATTCCTTTGAGGAACATTATTTTCTTTCTCTCTCTCTCTCTCTCTCTCATGACCACCTCCTCATCTCCTCCTTTTTTCCAATTACCCACCCTCCTCTTCCTTTCACTTTTTCCCCTCCTTCTCTCTCTCTTTCGCTCCCCCATCTCTCACACCCACACTCCACCACCAACCCTTGACTCTCTCTCTCTCTCGCTCGCTCGCTCGCTCGCTCACTCCCCTCCATCTCTCCAGGCAAGGAGGCTCCTGGCTCTGGGTGATAAGCAGTAGCACTACTAATCAGGCTTGCCCTAAATTCACCCATGCCCCACAGGATTAGAGTGTGTGTGTGTGTGTGTGTGTGTGTGTGTTCAGATGCCTAGTGCATCCAGCATCCTGGCATCCAGGACCCTTTACACGGAGAAGTGAGTGATTGCGTGTGTGTGTGTTTATGTCTTCATGTGAGTTCCTATACGAATGAGTCACTGAATACACACTATCTTCTTACCATCT
>NC_079230.1:8853048-8898048 GCF_029633865.1 Lampris incognitus
CTTATCTGTCCCCCTACATTAATATTCACACCCTGATGTAAGGAGACTGCAATCCGTGACCCTGCACCACTCTAGTTAATATCTCTGTGTGTGTGTGTGTGTGTGTGTGTGTGTGTGTGTGTGTCTGTTATATGCGTGTGTATGTGTATTCTGGTGAATGCATTGTCCCATTTATGTTTGTGTTTTTGCATGCAGTCACGCTTGCATATGTATGTTGTGTGTATGCATGTGTATTTGTATAACCATACATGCTACAGTTGTGTGTGCTTACTTACATGCAATTTAACGAATGTGTGTGTGGTCGGTGTATGGGTGGGTCTCTCTACGAGGAATAATGTGTCAGCCATGGCTAGACACTAGGTTGTATGCATGTACGTGTTGGTGTGTGTGTGTGTGTGCCTACGTGCGTGCAGTGCACTCACGTGTGTGTGTGCTTGCAAGTAAGCGTGTGTGTGCGTGTGTGCATGCAGTGCAGTGCACGCATACGCATGTGTGTGTGTTTGTGTTCAATTTCTTAATGGAACCACCGACTGAACTGGAGAGGATAGGGGAGGGACATATGATGACAGAAAAGATGGAGGGAAAGTTCGTCAAGGAGAGAGGGGGTAAAGAAAGAGAAACAGACATGACAAGAAAGAGAAAAGGAGTCAGAAATACAACGGGGGAGGGGGAGGGAGAGAGACAGACAGAGGGCGACGAGAGCGAGGGAGGGGGGGAGGGAGAGAGAGAGAGAGAGAGGGAGAGAGAGGGAGAGGGAGAGAGAGTGACAGAGGGAAGGGGAGAGGGAGAGAGAGACAGATAGAGAGAGAGGGAGGGGAGAGAGAAAGGGGAGAGAGACAGAGGGAGAGAGCGACAGAGGGAGGGGGAGAGAGACAGAAAGAGACAGGTAGAGAGAGGGAGATGGAGAGAGAGGGAGGGGAGAAAGAGAGAGGGAGGGGGGAGAGAAAGGGGGGAGAGAGACAGAGGGATAGAGCGACAGAGGGAGGGGGAGAAAGAGAGAGGGAGAGGGAGGGACAGAGAGAAAGAGAGACAGACAGACGGACAGAGGGAGGGGGGGAGAGAGGAGGGGGAGAAAGAGAGAGGGAGAGGGAGGGACAGAGAGAAAGAGAGACGGACAGAGGGAGGGGGAGAAAGAGAGAGGGAGAGGGAGGGACAGAGAGAAAGAGAGACAGACAGACGGCCAGACGGACAGAGGGAGGGGGAGAGAGAGGGAGGGGGAGAAAGAGAGAGGGAGAGGGACAGAGAGGGAGGGGGAGAAAGAGAGGGAGAGGGAGGGACAGAGAGAAAGAGAGACAGACAGACAGACAGACAACGGACAGAGGAGGGGGAGAGAGAGGGAGGGGGAGAAAGAGAGAGGAGAGGGAGAGAGAGGGAGGGGGAGAAAGAGAGAGGGAGGGACAGAGAGAAAGAGAGACGGACAGAGGGAGGGGGAGAGAGAGGGAGGGGGAGAAAGAGAGAGGGAGATGGAGGGACAGAGAGAAAGAGAGACAGACAGACAGACAGACAGACAGACAGACGGACAGAGGGAGGGAGAGAGAGGGGGAGGGGGAGAAAGAGAGAGGGAGAGGGAGGGACAGAGAGAAAGAGAGAGAGAGACAGCCAGACGGACAGAGGGAGGGATGGAGAGAGAGAGAGCGAGAGAGAGAGAGAGAGAGAGAGAGAGAGTGATGGGTGACACAGAGGGAGGATGAGAGGGTGGACAGTCCAGCAGCATCCTGCAGTAGACGTGATTACGTGGCTCAGGGGCGTTGCTGAGTGGCTTGGTTACCAGATCACTTCTAAGCCGGGCGGACAACACAGACACAGACACGCTACACAGTCCGAATCCATTTTTATCAACCAAACAATTCCGCTTGCAGAAGGACTCTGGTTAGTAGGCCACAGAACCCACACAGGACTTAACACGAGATAATACAAATGTAGTTAATCCAAGCAGTCAAGGAAAATGAAAATTGTGGCTTTGTTGGGCTCGCAGTTTCTTCCCGAAGCGTGTCTACCACGTGTCCACAGAGTAGACACAATGTCTCGGTAAGGGCCCGGATACACGTAGCAGCTACTTCTGGTTATACTACTTCCTGGAGTCCGTTTGGAGTACGCGGTTCGCACATGCGCAGTAGATCGGCGTTACGTATTTCCGGGCAAAATGGCGACGTACAGGCAAGAGGCAGAGGAACTGATTTTTTTCCCCCCTTGTATTTAGCACGATTGGAGAGAAAAGAAAAAAGAGGAAAGCAAGAAAATTATGAATTATAATTATCTACATAGAATTACAATATAATATATTATATATGATATAACTATATATACGTATATGTATAATTTTAATGACGAATTGTAGAGGGTAACGACGGACCTTCTCAGACAGCCTCCCTTCAACGTCGGCGTTCATGCCTGTTTACCAGCGCATGCGCAGTTGCGCCCTTGTCCGCGCGGACACAAAAAAAAAATTGGAGGTACGCGGATGTCCGCGCGGACCCCACGCGTACACACTCTGATGATGAAATTTACATCACGCGGACCTCCGCGGACCGTGGCGTACTCGCGGACGCGGAAAGTATATCTTGCGCTTAAGACGGCGACTACGTCATAACAGCTGGACAGATGGAGGGGAAGACTTTGGGATCAGAGAGATGTGGAGGTGTGTCACCCGCTTCCGAAAATACAACCGATTTGTTTGTTTCCTGGCTGACGCATGCGTTCAATCAACACAGCGCTCATGCTGGCCCTGCCGTGCACTGCATCGAGAATCTGTGTGTGTGTGTGTGTGTGCGTGCGTGCGTGTGTGTGTGTGTGTGTGTGTTCCTCGAATTATGCTCCACAGTGGCAAACTTGTCTTTTATATATATATATGTGGGGGTGTGCGTGCGTGTGCGTGTAAGAGAGAGAACATGTGTGTGCGTGTAAGAGGGAGTGTGTGTCCCTTTTTTACAGAAGAGGCACACACACACACACATTCTCTCTCTCTCTCTCACACACACACACACACATTCTCTCTCTCTCTCTCTCACACACACACACACACGCATTCTCTCTCTCTCTCACACACACACACACACACACACACACACATTCTCTTACACACACACACACACATTCTCTCTCTCTCTCTCACACACACACACACACGCATTCTCTCTCTCTCTCTCACACACACACACACACACATTCTCTTACACACACACACACACACACACACATTCTCTCTCTTACACACACGCACACACACATTCTCTCTCTTACACACACACACACACATTCTCTCTCTTACACACACACACACACACATTCTCTCTCTTACACACACACACACACACACACACATTCTCTCTCTTACACACACATTCTCTCTCTTACACACACACACACACACACACACACATTCTCTCTCTTACTCTCACACACACACACACACACACACACACATTCTCTCTCTTACACACACATTCTCTCTCTTACACACACACACACACACACATTCTCTCTCTCTTACTCACACACACACACACACACACACACACACATTCTCTCTCTTACACACACACATACACACACACAACCGCTGAGTGCTCATTTAGTTAATGAAAAGGCAAGTTGGAGGAAGATTTAGAGTAAACACCACCGCCCCTTTCACCTCTTCCGTCGGTCCCAGTCCATCAACCATCCCGTCAACCCGAGGGGCGAAACCAAACCATCTCGCGCACAGCATCAGAAAATATGGCGCGGTACGTGAACGCGCTGTCGTGGCCCGCGGGGTGAGAGAAGAGCGCCGCCGTTCCTCCTCCTGTTGTTACCGGGTACTGCGCTGCTATCGCAGCACCGCTGCTAGCCACGTGATTACCACCCCACCCCCACCCCCATCACACAGTCCTGCTGACTACACAGGATGAACAGCCCCCCCACCCACTAACCCGCCACCGGTGGATCCGGCTCCCTGATTCAAGTTGGAAATGGAAAGAATTCCAATCAGCGCTCCCAAACTGCTGCAGCGAGCGCGGGTGCGGCGGGGAATTCTGTCTGGAAAATAAAGCCGGTGCAGAGGCCTTGCTCCCTCTGATGGACAGGCGTGTTCCCCATTGTGGCAAGTGATTTGTTTAAGCATCTACAATCAGGAGGCTCATTTTTATACAATGTTTGATTACTTTCTATTAACCAAGAATCAAGTGCTGGCTTATGATGGTAACTATTGTAGGTCATCGAGACACCGTCAGATTCTGGAGACCCAAAACAACGTCTCCATAAGAACATAACGCGACCCTGAGAGCAGGATAAGCGGTTCGGATCATGGCTGGCTGGCTGGCTGGCTGGCTGGATGGATGGCTGGCTGGATGGACGGATGGATGGATGGCTGGCTGGCTGGATGGCTGGATGGCTGGATGGATGGACGGATGGATGGACGGATGGCTGGCTGGATGGCTGGATGGCTGGATGGATGGACGGCTGGCTGGCTGGCTGGATGGATGGCTGGCTGGCTGGATGGACGGATGGATGGATGGCTGGCTGGCTGGCTGGATGGATGGATGGCTGGATGGATGGACGGATGGATGGACGGATGGATGGCAGGCTGGCTGGCTGGCTGGCTGGCTGGCTGGAGTGATGGCTGGATGGCTGGATGGATGGACGGACGGCTGGCTAGCTGGCTGGCTGGCTGTCTGGCTGGCTGGCTGGATGGATGGATGGCTGGCTGGATGGATGGATGGCTGGATGGCTGGATGGATGGCTGGATGGCTGGCTGGCTGGCTGGCTGGATGGCTGGCTGGATGGCTGGCTGGATGGATGGATGGATGGATGGATGGATGGATGGATGGATGGATGGATGGATGGATGGATGGCTGGCTGGCTGGCTGGATGGCTGGATGGATGGACGGATGGATGGCTGGCTGGATGGATGGCTGGCTGGATGGATGGATGGCTGGCTGGATGGATGGCTGGCTGGATGGATAGATGGACGGATGGATGGCTGGCTGTCTGACTGGCTGGCTGGATGGCTGGCTGGCTGGCTGGGTGGATGGACGGATGGATGGCTGGCTGGCTGGCTGGCTGGTGTACTATAGTGGGACGTGATCTAGAGATAAAGGCGTGGTGTAGGGTTCAGCTCCACAGCAGGTGGGATGAAGAAACGGAGGTGCTTCAGACAGGTTGCCTCAGTTGCTCCATGGACCACCTCAGCATACTGTTGTACCTATTTTAGTGATACTAACAACACACCGATTCACATCAGACTCGTAAGTACTGGACCTAGACTGATCGACTTTGAAAAACCACAGCACCCAGGGGGATCTGGGACACATCTGCACACGTTAGCTCTACTAACATGTGAGAAAGCGGTGATATCTGTGATCCGTCTCTCTTTTGCTGTGGGACATATAGGAGCACAGCTACGGATTGTAGAAGTCCTGCTTCCTACTATTTGCTTTCTACCAATGGCGACCAAAAGCCAGTTACTCTCTACTGATTTGTACTGAGAAACATCTGGGGGAGAATGAGCTTAGCTGGCCAGTTCAGCAGCTTTACTTGGTGTTGGGATTTTTATGCGGTCTATTATTATTTAACATCACACTGCTTGATTTAATTCTGCTGTCATATAAATATGTGGGGGTGGACGTAAACTCTGAGCCAACTATCCCTGCAAACAGCAAATAATGATGATGATGATTCTTCTTCTTCTGCCTCTTTTCCTTCCTCCTCTTCCTCTTCTTCCTCTTCGTCTCTTCCTCTTCTTCGTCTCTTCCTCCTCCTCTTCTTCCTCTTCCTCCTCCTCCTCATCTTCTTCCCCTTCGTCTCTTCCTCCTCTTCCTATTCCTCTTCTTATTCTTATTCTTCTTCTTCTTCTTCTGACTTGTTCCCTGTTTCTCAGGAGTCGCTCGCCAGTTTCCATCAGTACCCTGTGAGGGCACAGCATGGGGGCAGTTGTTGACCCGGGCCTCGGCCGATCCGGTATGGTCTCATCAATCTGCATACTGATTTGGCAAAATGTCATGTCGGATGCCAAATTAATGATGCTTAGATGATGCTAAAAATCAATGATTCACAACAAACACACACACACGCACACACGCACGCACACACACAGATACACAAATACACATGTTCAATGTTTCCCAAGGGTTCTGCCCCTTGTCTGATTTAAGGGATCGGTTCAAGTGTAATCAATTGGTATGGCTGGGAAAAAAAAACCCTCATCTTTCTGCGACCCAGACAATGTCTCTCACAACACACACACACACACACACACACACACACACACACACACACACACACACACACACACACACACACACACACACACACACACATCCCACTGTGCATGGAGCCCTGGTCACCTGCATGGAATATTACTAATAAATCGGGTTAATCGTGATGGAATAATACTGATGGATCTGATGATTCAAGTATGGCAATGGGTCATGACATGGTAGACTTCCTTTCTGGAGCATTGTGGGTAAACTCACTTCATAAATACAGGCAATTCGCAAAACCATTCATTCATTCATTCACTCGTTCAGTCGTTCACCCACCCATCCATCCATTAATTCAGCCATTCATTCATACATGTCACTTAATCCAGCTGAGGGTCACAGAGTGCTATAGACTATATCCCAGCATGCATTGGGTAGGGGATCAGGAGACGTCCTGGACACCACATGGTCCACAGACATGGTCACACTCGCATTCCCACCTCTTGGAAAAGTGGTGTGTAGTTCCCCCGCTGCCATGCATCCATATCTTCTGCAGGGGGGGAATAAATACTTATTTCCAAAGAACCAAACGATCCTCAGCAAGCTGCACACCTACTGTATCTGCCCCCCCCCCCCGGACCATGGTAAAACAATACCGCTAAGAATAATTACACGGCATTACTTTAACACAATTACACGTGAGTGATGATCTGGTGGGCTGATTCCATGGCAGATGGCGCCATCAATTATTGAGTCTGTGAAGACAGCACTGACTGCCCTCAATCACATTAAGTAGATTATGCCAACATCAAGTCCCCCATGATCCAGACCCCCTTCCTTAGATCAACATAAAACACCCCTCATCTCTCTCTCTCTCTCTCCCCCGCTCTCTCTCTCTCTCTCTCTCTCTCTCTCTCTAGGGGTCTCAGCCTCGTTCTCTCACGTCTTACTAGAAGCGTCATAGAAAGTGTTACCGAAACGGGTATCTAAAACACCTTTCTGTGTATATCTTTTCTATGCATATATGTATACAGTATATCTATCTATCTATCTATCTATCTATCTATCTATCTATCTATCTATCTATCTATCTATCTATCTATCTATCTATCTATCTATCTATCTATCTATCTATCTATCTATCTATCTATCTATCTATCTATCTATCTATCTATCTAACCAATCTGACTGTCTATCTATCTATCTATCTATCTATCTATCTATCTATCTATCTATCTATCTATCTATCTATCTATCTATCTATCTATCTATCTATCTATCTATCTATCTATCTATCTATCTATCTATCTATCTATCTATCTATCTATCTATCTATCTATCTATCCATCTAACCAATCTGACTGTCTATCTATCTATCTATCTATCTATCTATCTATCTATCTATCTATCTATCTATCTATCTATCTATCTATCTATCTATCTATCTATCTATCTATCTATCTATCTATCTATCTATCTATCTATCTATCTATCTATCTAACCAATCTGACTGTCTATCTATCTATCTATCTATCTATCTATCTATCTATCTATCTATCTATCTATCTATCTATCTATCTATCTATCTATCTATCTATCTATCTATCTATCTATCTATCTATCTATCTATCTATCTATCTATCTATCTATCTATCTATCTATCTATCTATCTATCTATCCATCTAACCAATCTGACTGTCTATCTATCTGTCTATCTGTCTATCTATCTATCTATCTATCTATCTATCTATCTATCTATCTATCTATCTATCTATCTATCTATCTATCTATCTATCTATCTATCTATCTATCTATCTATCTATCTATCTATCTATCTATCTATCTATCTATCTATCTATCTATCTATCTATCTATCTATCCATCTAACCAATCTGACTGTCTATCTATCTATCTATCTATCTATCTATCTATCTATCTATCTATCTATCTATCTATCTATCTATCTATCTATCTATCTATCTATCTATCTATCTATCTATCTATCTATCTATCTATCTATCTATCTATCTATCTATCTATCTATCTATCTATCTATCTATCTATCTATCTATCTCCCTTATTTTTACTGTCTCCATCCCACCCATGTCAAGAATATTGTTCCCAGTGGTTAAATAATATTAGCATCCCCTTAAATGTGTGGTGCACTTGTGCGTCTTACTTAAGCATGTATGTGCATGTGTGTGTGCATGTGTGTGTGTGTGTGTGTGTGTGTGTGTGTGTGCGCACACGTGTCCTCGTTTAATGTATGCAATCTGCAATCTGACCCAAATACCACGTATGGCGCTCTCTGAATGTGTCCTCAAGACTCCCATGGCCTCCTCTCTATCTCATGCTGGCATTCCCGACGTTCCCGTCGTTCCGCCCGGCGCAATGCAAATGTCCCCTTAATCCTGTTAAACCGCCCTAACTGCATGAGAGGAGAGAGAGAGAGAGAGAGAGAGAGAGAGAGAGAGAGAGAGAGAGAGAGAGAGAGAGAGAGAGAGAGAGAGAGAGAGAGAGAGCGAGCCGGGGGCAAGTGAAGACATTGTTCCCATGCGCCCCCCCCCCCCCCCATTGAGATCTAATTGAAGAAACAAGTGCTCAGCGGTATCTGAACCTCCTCATCTCACTGTGACATCAATACATGGCGTGCAGAAAAGGCCTTTTCCCTTTGGTCCTTAATGTGTAATCTGCAAAAAACACAAAACAAACACAAAAAACCCCCCAAAATCACCAGAAGAACAACTCTGGTGTTTCTTACTCTGGTCCATAAAGCCGCCTGTGCCCAGCTAACCGGTCTCCATGTTGTCTTAGATGGGCAGGAGAGAAGTCAATGGACTGCTTTCTATTTGACATGGTGACAGTGTGAGCATAAAAAAGAGCAAGAACTGGAATAGAGATAACA
Source organism: Lampris incognitus (assembly GCF_029633865.1). NCBI lineage: Eukaryota > Metazoa > Chordata > Actinopteri > Lampriformes > Lampridae > Lampris > Lampris incognitus. Next base: position 8,862,130 of record NC_079230.1, read on the forward strand.
TGTGGTGCATGGTGCATTAAGGGTGGGGTGAGTGTTTAGGGCCTGGCCTGAGCTTCCTTCTCCTGCTGAGGATGAAGCCCGGCTCATGACATGGCTCTGCTGCACCAGATCTCTTGTGCGTGGTTCAAAACAACCCGAAACTCCGACAAACTCTCGCTTTTCCTCGAGCGGCCCCTACACACACAACCGGCCGTGTCTGCCGGATGTGGGAAGCCGGATGTGGGTATGTGTCCTGGTCGCTGCACTAGCGCCTCCTCTGGTCGGTCGGGGGAGCCTGTCAGGGGGAGGAGGGGGAACTGGGGAGGGGGGGTAGACGTGACCCTCCCACGCGCTACCTCCCCCTGGGGAAACTCCTCCCTGTCAGGTGAAAAGAAGCGGAGGAGGCATGTGGTAGTCTGCAGCCCTCCGGCTCGGAAAAGTGGGGTAACTGGCCGGATACAATTGGGGGCAAAAGGGGGGGGGAAATCCCCCCCCCCAAAAAATCGAATTTTTCTGTCTTTCAGTCGTCACTCTGCTCTTCCACTGGATGAGGAGGAGCCCTCCTCCCCTCTGTGACATGGGGACGTTTGGACTTCGCCTCGTGGTAGTCGGTAGCGCCAAGAGGAGGAAGCGATATTTGCTAACGTACTAAAGTACAGATCAAATCTGTGTTCCCTCATATCAAATGGGCACGTGTGACCCTCTGGATACCTATTTTTTGGGGGGGGGCTCCTTGACATGAATCAGTTGGAGGAAGCTTGATTCTCCTCCGTCTTGCCTCTGACGTCTGTGACTATAAAACCTGTGGGAATATGTATCCAACAGGTCCATCCGATCTGTTACTGACAAAGAAACATGTGTGCTTAAATGTAACGGTTTGATGCACATTGTTCCTGGTGGTGTGTGAGGTTTTCCTGTTCCTGTGTGTGCGTGTGTGTGTGTGTGTGCGTGTGCGTGCGTGTTGAAAAGGGATGATGTGTGTACTAATGGCAGGCGAGGTGATCGGGGTCGTCATTAGCAAACGATTGGACCTGACCTGTGAGCAGAGAAACGTGTCCCGTTGTGTTCTGGCTGTTATTAATGTTTCCGGTTCCCGTCCGTCCACAAAGAGGCTCCTCAACGTGGACCGCCGCCGCGGATAAACGGCCTCTGGAGGGGGGTAAGAGAGGGCGGTGACCCTGTCACTTTGCATTTTAACTGGTCATTTTTTTCCCCATCGGTTGTTGCATCCTAAAGCTAAATGCTTCAGGCTTGTTGAGATTATTTCATGTTCCTCGCTGCAGGCAAAGATGTAACATGAAACACCGAAAGGTCACTGCACCACCCACACCCCACCCCACACCCCTCCGCCCCCAGACCCAAAAATATATTGATAACTGTGAGAATCTGTCAAACTGGTGGGACTGGTTGTACGGGTGTAGAGGTCTTACCACCACATCTACCCTGGAATAAAATATTCCTTATAAACAGCATCCCTGCTTCACCCCCCCCCCCCACTTCTTTGTGATTCATCCTGGGTAGTCAACAATTACCCCCCGAAAAAGGGTGTCATAAAGATGTGTATGTGCGTACATGGTGTACGTAAGCGTGTGTGTGCGGGTGCACGTGTGTGGAGGCGCACGCATGCTCATTAGCGCCGACTGCCAATAAGATCGCGGCGGGATCGGTGCCGCAACGAGGAGACGTGTTGATGCGCGTGTTTGACAGCGAAACACGTTTGCGCTCGCGTGCATCTTTGCGCGCGAGTGAGGTTTTGTGTATTCAGTGTGTGTGAGAGCGTAAGTGCGTCTAAGTGCCCACGCCCACGTTGAAACGCGAGATCCCCAAGCATCTGTGCGTCGGTGCTTCTGCACAGCGTGGGGGGGCAAGTCAGAGGGTGAAGACGTGCATCTCTTCCCAGTTCGCCCGCTCACGTGTGCGCGTTTGTGTGTAGGACACGGATAAGACTGCACGGGTGAGCGTAATGGCAGCGTTGTTGGCGTGAGGTTGTTAACGCGGCCATTTGTAGTTTGCTTTCGTCTCATGTCGTGAATTCTCGCAGGACACACTGAGCTGGTAGTACCGTGGGTTCGGCGATCGGGGTACACAGGATGCAAATACCACTAATCATGAAACATTACCAAACATCCATTGCAGGGGATTTGCAGCACCGCCAAGTATCCTTGCGGGACGACGACTGTGCGTGACAGCTTTTTACGCGGACGCGGTCCTTGGCAGAGGGTCACCAGAGTCCAATGGCACGGAGAACCAAGACGACTGGGGACCACCCTCTGCCGCAGCCTTCATCCGCCTTCACCGCCGTTGTGACCTGGAGACATCTTCCGCCGGTTCCGCGGTTGAGGTCTTTGTTGGATGGCACTTCATCTGGAACCTCCTCCTGGACCTTTCTGCCTTGGGTGACCCCACCAGGAGCCAAGCTCCGGACGGCATAGCTCTTGGGATCATTGGTACATGCAAGCTTCTCCACCACGGCGAGGTGGCAATCAGGAGAATGTATATATATATATATATATATATATATATATATATATTTGTGTGTCTCAGCACATGGCTGAAAATGAAAAGTTTGGTCTTGTCCTTTCAATTCACCCAGATTCAAGTTCAAGAAAAAAACAAAAACACCGGTACTCTTCTTTTCAGACCTAGCGTATCTTTGGTCATGAATCAGGGAGCCTGGACTAAAGAACAGCGTGATGTTGTTAACGAGGGCTTCTGATGTTCGTAAGCGTCTGACATAATATCACACCGAGTGTTCATTCATTTACAAAGGCAAAAACCCTTCTCTTTGTTGATATGACACTAAAAGGCTTTTGATTTCCTTAAATGAATACACATTGAAACACCGGGGGGGGGGGTTAACGGCCTACGTTGCTGAAGAGTGAAAGTCATCAGAGTAGCTGTTGGTTGAGAGCTGAGCACGAAGCTGACGATCGAGAGACGTTTACATCTCCATCACATTTCATTTAAAATCCCCAGTTAGTTAAGTGGACGTATTCGAACTTACTCACCCAGAGCCGTCCATGCAGGGTCTTTGTCCACATCTGCGTCTGGGTTTGTGTCTTCGTTTGACGGCCGGGAGAGCTGGCGCTGGATCGGCTGGGGGAGCCTGGGTCTGCTGCATCATGTGGGCCCAAGGACCACGGTCCTGCCTGGGGCTGCGCCCGGAGGGGAAACACCGAGGGCGGCCTGACAGGACGTGGAAGCGGGGCAGGCTAAGCTAACTGCTAGCCCATGCGGACCGGCAGTTCCGATAACACCGAGGGCGGTGTGGCGGCGGCCTCGCCTGGCGTTGACTGTTTTTGGTGTCGTGGGGAGGAGTGCGGGGAGGTGTGTCGAGGCTGTCTGGCTGGGGGGAGCCTGGTGTGCTGTGTCCAGTGGGGCCAAATACCGCGGCCCCTGTCCGGAGCCGTGCCCAAAGAGGAAACCCCGAGGGCGGTCTGACAGGAAACGGAAGTGAGGCAGGGTAAGCTAACTGCTAGCCCATGCAGACCGGCAGTTCCGACAGTCATCCTGGCTGGTCGTTTCATTTCGCACATGAAACGAAACGACAAATCAATGTTGCTGAATCCTGATTCAGTGGTGGTGTGGGACACCTCAGGGAACGTCTGCTGCAAATAAACACACCGCTGAGGGGGGGGGGTTGTTCTTTTTCTGTCAAATCGAACTTGAATGACATACAATAAATGGATGTTTGATACGTCAGTCTCATCTGACCGGTGTCCCCCACCTTCCAGCCATCTGACGCCATTCCCTCGTCCTCCTTCCTTCTCCTCCTCTCCTCCGTTAAGCAAACTGAAACGTGATATTATTGGGAGAAGTGGAATGAGAGGGGTGAAGAGGCAGAAGGAAGAGGAGGGGGGTTGGGACTCATGAAACAGGGAAAAGGAGAGCACAAGGCGTGGGGGAAGGGAGAGGGAAGAAAGATGGAGGAGGGGGGGTGGAGAAGAAAGGAGATAATTACTTGTCCCTTACATACAAATACATGGAAAGCAGGGGTGGAGAACAGGTAAAGGTAAGGTTCCCAATGAAGGGATGGATGAATGGATGGACCCTTACATACAAATACATGGAAAGCAGGGGTGGAGAACAGGTAAAGGTAAGGTTCCCAATGAAGGGATGGATGAATGGATGGACCCTTACATACAAATACATGGAAAGCAGGGGTGGAGAACAGGTAAAGGTAAGGTCCCCAATGAAGGGATGGATGAATGGATGGACCCTTACATACAAATACATGGAAAGCAGGGGTGGAAAACAGGTAAAGGTAAGGTCCCCAATGAAGGGATGGATGAATGGATGGACCCTTACATACAAATACATGGAAAGCAGGGGTGGAGAACAGGTAAAGGTAAGGTCCCCAATGAAGGGATGGATGAATGGATGGACCCTTACATACAAATACATGGAAAGCAGGGGTGGAGGACAGGTAAAGGTAAGGTTCCCAATGAAGGGATGGATGAATGGATGGAACCTTACATACAAATACATGGAAAGCAGGGGTGGAGAACAGGTAAAGGTAAGGTCCCCAATGAAGGGATGGATGAATGGATGGAACCTTACATACAAATACATGAAAAGCAGGGGTGGAGAACAGGTAAAGGCAAGGTCCCCAATGAAGGGGTGGATGAATGGATGGACCCTTACATACAAATACATGGAAAGCAGAGGTGGAGAACAGGTAAAGGTAAGGTCCCCAATGAAGGGATGGATGAATGGATGGACCCTTACATACAAATACATGGAAAGCAGGGGTGGAGAACAGGTAAAGGTAAGGTCCCCAATGAAGGGATGGATGAATGGATGGACCCTTACATACAAATACATGGAAAGCAGAGGTGGAGAACAGGTAAAGGTAAGGTCCCCAATGAAGGGATGGATGAATGGATGGACCCTTACATACAAATACATGGAAAGCAGAGGTGGAGAACAGGTAAAGGTAAGGTCCCCAATGAAGGGATGGATGAGAGGATGGATGGGAGGATGTTGCATGCAGCACTGATGCAAAGTGACTTGATGCACTAAACACGTGTAGTCTGTCTCAGGGTTAGCATGTAATATGAGGCAGATAGCAACCAGATGGTTACTGCCACTATTTTCCACACACGAGCGGCTCCGAGCCTTTATTTGTGTAAAAGTCGTCACGATCCTTGATGGGCTTGGTAGGCCAGAACACTACACGATACAGAGGGTCGACATGGAAGAGGATAACAAGCAGGGGAGTCGTATTCTCCATTCGATCCAGCGGCGTTTCGTTCAGCAGGTTGTTGTGGCGGAGCACTTCCCCACCCACGTGTAAGGGGATGTAGCTCAGTGGTAGAGCGCATGCTTCGCATGTATGAGGTCCTGGGTTCAATCCCCAGCATCTCCACTTATTGGCGATTCTTTATACACACGTGTGCAGCGCCGCTGCGTCACACGTCACAGCGGAAGCTGCGCCGCGGTCCCTCGGTTGACGGCTAAAGGAGAGAGCAGATGGGGAAAGAGGTGCAGAAACAGAGAAGGGGCTCGGCAGCGGGAGGGGAGAAGACAGCAAGTTGAATCAAATGGGACGGATGAGAAGATGGATGCTTATAGATGAGTATTAGATGGCTATAGGTTGATGCTATGGGTCTCAACTCCGTGCTACCTTGCACACAGTTGCTCAGCCAACCGGTCATATTACAGCACTTCGTCATGCCAAGCGTGCCAAACTGGACACAAATAAGTGTTAGAATATGATTGAGTACCTACAAGCTGGCCCATCTACGCAGGGTTACCGTGATAATCTGCACGATAGGAGGTACCCGAGGACTGGGCTGACAAACACTGGGTTAATATAAGGACCGGGGGGGGGGAGTGGGTAGACGTGGGGGGGGGTGTCAGTTTGGGCCTGGAGAGAATAAACCAACAGGAGGTCTATTAATAAAACACACGGTTCAATAACCAGCAAATGAATATGGATACGACGTTTCATCAGGGGGGGGGGGGAGGGGGAGGCCCGAGAGGGGCCTTTGTTTTTTAGGCTGTGCTTGCTCAAACAGTGAGGGAAAGACAGGAGGAGGGGTGGGGGGGGGGGGGAGTGGGCGTGGGAGGGGAAGAGGAGCGAGAGTGACATCTGTCCTCCCCCCGAACATCTGTTGACCAGTCAGGGTGCCACTTTGGCTCTGGAGAGGTTATAGAGAGAGGTGGCGGGAGCAGAGGAGATTAAAGATGAGATGAGATGAGGACATGGTAGGAAGAGAGGACATGGCTGACGACAGGGAGCAGAGGAGAGGGCTGATGAGAGAAGACAGGCGACCAATATCCTTCCGAGTGAACAGGTCGAGAGGAAGACACGGCTGGGTAATGGAAAAGCCATATAAGGCCGGTGCACGCAGTTGGGAGGATTTATGACAGGACACCAAGTCCCTTTTTTAGAAGACGCCTTCGTCTCCCCTAAGTCAGGGCTGAGCAGGCAGAGACGTAGAGGGGAAGAGATGGAGAGCAGACTGTAACTCAAAAGTCTGCTCGCTCTCACTGAAATATGCAAACCCCCCCCCCCTGTGTGCGCATGCGCGTGTATATGTGGCGCTTTAAATGGCCACAAACAATGCAATATTTGCATATTAATACGACGATTTCGAGTGACTATAGCGCATCCATCCAACCTATTATATATATAAATGTACTAGCAGGCGGTGACAAAGGCAGAGGAGGGCTGACCAGGGGATGTAGCTCAGTGGTAGAGCGCGTACTTTGCATGCATGAGGTCCTGGGTTCGAGCCCCAGCGTCTCCACGTCTTCCTATGAGAGCTGTGAGGTGCAGCAGCACACCCCGGTGCAGTGGGACGGGACCAACGCAGGGAAGGCGTTGCTCCACGTCATTCGTGCTGCTCTAAAACCACCAACTGTGGCACCTCTCAAGTCACGGCATCGGCTTGTTTTGCGCACAAATCCTCCTCTCAATTTCTTGGAGTGCTCTTGTGCCCTTCAAAGCCATAATCCCGAGGGTCACCCCGTTTACTTAATTTAGCCAAAAAAAAATTAAACGCAACACTTTGTTTTTCCACCCCATTTGTCACGAGTTGAAATAAATGACCCCTGTGGGAGTGCAGGAGTCGGAGAGATCGAGGCGAGTCGGTCCCGTCTACTCGCCACACAAAACGACGCCGACACAGCACGATCTCTCCTGGCAACCAGCTAACCAACCGCCAGGCCGCTGCACACATGGCCCCGCCCCGGAAACTCTAAGCGGCGCCTACGTCAGCACGCCGAACGTCTGCCTTAAAGGAGCAGCAGCCCCTGGCGAATCTACCCTCAATTGTGTACCGCCACAATCCCATATTTTTCTATGCCCTATATCAGCTTACTTCTCAGAGTATACATTTCATCTCTTGCCAACATAACCCACCTGTCCGACAGGTGTGACATCAACGTGCCGAATAAACAGCATGATCATCAGCAAACAGGTGTTTGTCGTGAATGGGTGAATAAAAGGACACTCTAAAATGTGCAGTGTTTGCTGCACAACATCGTGCCAAAGATGCCCCAGATGTCAAGTGATCATGCAGTTGTAGATAGCAGGAATGTCCCCTGGAGCTGTTGCCACAATATTGAATGTCCATCCTTCTCCCACAAGCCGCCTCCAGAGTCATAACCGTAGACCTCATGTGACCACACCAGCCCAGGACCACCACATCCAGCTTCTGCGTCTGTGGGGTCGTCTGAGACCACCCACACAGACAGCTGATGAAACAGCTGGTTTGTACGAGTCGATATCATTTGTATAGCCCATTATCACAAATTAAAAATGTGCCTCAGTGGGCTTTACAGCAACACAACATTCTGTCCTTAGACCCTCGCATCGGATAAGGAACATCTCTCTCTCTCTCTCTCTCTCTCTCTCTCTCTCTCTCTCTCTCTCTCTCTCTCTCTCTCTCTCTCTCTCTCTCTCTCTCTCTCTCTCTCTCTCTCTCTCTCTCTCTCTCTATATATATATATATATATATATATACATTTAACAGGGAGAAAAAAAAACAGGACGAAACCTCAGGGAGAGCAACAGAGGAAAGCTCTTTCTCCCAAGATGGACAGGTGTGCAACTGATGTTGTGTTTACACAATTTACACAATACAACATTGAAACTGGATAACAGAATTATATGGATTTATCAGATATATAGTAAGAAAATGTGATGAGGGGGGTGCCAAGCAGTGTCCAAGTGGCACCCCCCATCACCATGGAGACCTGGGAGGTGGACTACACGTGCAAACAGGGGAGACTCACATCCCACCATTCACATACTCAGAAGAAGGAAAAGAAAGGAGAATACATCATTCAGTCAACTGAAGAATATCTGCTCAAACTGTCAGAAACTGTCTCAGGGAGGTTCTTCTACTTTCTCGAGGGGACAAACGTTCGCCAGCAATGGCCCCTGGCATGCTGGAGTAGGGTCCTCTTCAGCGATGAATGCCGGTTTAAGCTTATCGGGCAGATGGGAGGCTGTGTGCATGGTGCTGTGAGGGTCATGGGCAGGCATATCGTAAGTACAAAAAAAGGTGGGTGCCATTCATCTGCCACCATCAACTCATGTTTCAGCATGGTAGTGCATGGCCACATGTTGCAAGGGTCTGAACTAAATATCTGGCAGCTGAAAGTGCCCCAGTTCTTCCATGGCCTCCATACTCAGACGTATCACCACACTGAGCATACCTGAGATGTTCTGCACCGGTTCAGCCGTCAGCGTTTACCAGTCCCCAGCAATATCAAACAACTTCGCACGGCCATTGAAGAGGAGTGGGACGACCCTCCACAAGCCACAGTAGACAACCTGATCAACTCTATGTGAAGGAGATGTTTTGTGCTGAATGAGGCAAATGGTGGTCACACCAGATACTGGCTCGTCATTCTGTTGCATTACCCCACCTTGTGCTTTGGGGGGGCATCTGTGACCAACCAAGACATATCTGTAGCTGACATTATGTGAAGTCTATAGATAAGTGCCTAATAAATCATTTTCAGCTGATGTATTTCCGTTTATGAACGTCGGCTTCATACAATCTTTGAAATAATTGAGTGTCGCATATACATTTTTCCTCATTAAAGGAGCTATAGGTGGCAGCCGATTTTTGGCAAATTTTTAAATTTCTTATTATATCTCGCCAGTAATCGATAGTACTTAAAAAAATAATACGTTTGACACCGAAATGGGGAAAATCCGTCGTTCCTGTAAGGGGCAGGAGCTAAAACAACGACATCCAATCAAACGAACGACCAAGTCAAACGATTGGAACGAGCGAGCTGTCTATCAAACCCTCAGTGACACGGCTGCCCACGCTGTTGCACGCGCATAGTTCCGACCACGGACGGACACGTCCTCTTCACCGGACGTTGTTTATATTCATTAAAATAATAAAGTTGGTTTACTCTTACGCGTGCGACATCCATTCGGTACAGCTAATTCGGCTCCGCTCGGAATGACGCTCGTCTCAGGCGAAACGCTTTCCCGTCAATCAGCGGGTGCGCCCGGCGCGTGCACGTGTTTTCGGGGCGTGGCTTTGGAGGCACCCTGATGCTTTTCTGGTTGGGAAAGGGCGGTGTCGAATTCGGTTTGAAAATATTTCCAAGTTCTGCCCAAAATCAACGGCCGCTTATCGCCCCTTGAACTATGGTATATTAGCAGAGGTACCTGCAGAAGCCACTCGGCTCAGCCCAGCGTGGAGGGAGGAGCCTTGAGGGAGGGAAAGAAGGAGACAGCGATGCCATTGGCTCACAGACGTCCAGGTGTATCACAGATACCTGTACAGGTGAGGCAGTTGTGGTCGTGTTTTGCATATATTTTTGTCTTTTATGGAATTTTTTTTGCACATATAAATATACTTATGGTGATTTTTGACGCACTACGAACGACTTAATAAGCACATTCAGTGCACACGAAGAGGAGCAGGCCTCATTCATAATATATCAATAACGCATTAGCTAAACATTTGCTGATGATTTTTTCATGGACATTTCGCAGTTAATCATTTATGGATGCTTACAGTATATCTGCTATGTTAACATAACACTAGCTAGCCATTTGCAAGGGTGTTTTAATGTTCTGTTCATGAATCATGACTTACTATGATCGTTATTAGCTTCTCTCTAATTGTGATGTTGGCTGAAATGAAATGGTTATGGCTGCTAGATTTCCAGTGATTATGTCTAGCTGATGATAAATTACATATACCCCCCCTCCACCCCCACCCCACCCCACCCCACCCCACCCCACCAGCCCCCGTGGCCTAGCTTGTGAGCCAGATGAAGCGCCAACCTGGTGAGAGTTGGGTCCAGGGGGATGGCACCTTCTCCTTTTCAGACCACAAAAAAGTCCTCCCACGGGAACGTGGACCGGATACGAGCCGCCTCCGGTGCCCGGGGAGGTGGACAGTAAGCTGGGCCTGCGCTGCCGGGGCAGAGCGCGTCACGTGGAAGCCAGGCTGGAGGAATGTTCGAGACGCTGTCGGAGGACATTTGGCTTTTTTTCCCCCTCTGCATCTACGAGCAGGTCACCTCTCAGGAGTGAATCTAACCTGACATTCGGGGGGTGGGGGTCCCGAGGGGGGTGGGGGTCCCCCTTGGGCAAAAATCCTGGAATCAACTCTTTTTAGTGCTGGAACGGGATGTGGGCATGCAGGAGTATCGCCAGTAAACGTCCAAAAGCATCAAATCAGGTGACTCAGTCTTGTCGTTCTTCATCCAGCCATCATTCGGCCTGGCTGGGAGTCTCGGCATCTCAGACAGGTCCGTGAGGTGTACTGCACCCAGACAGGTCCGTGAGGTGTACTGCACCCAGACAGGTCCGTGAGGTGTACTGCACCCAGACAGGTCCGTGAGGTGTACTGCACCCAGACAGGTCCGTGAGGTGCACTGCATCTGGATAGGTTCGATACTCGCACATGGATCAGGGAGATACGTTTGACTATTTGACTTTCAAATAAAATACCCTCAGAAGGTTGAGGATAACGGCCCTGTGCAGCGCATCATCCACCACCACACGCTCGACTCCACCCGGCGCCATGCTGGCTGGAGGCAGCTCCGCCTGGCCATTCATCTGCGATGGCCTGGCCCAATTGTATCTGACCAATTAGGTGAGGAGTTTCACCGGGGGGGGGGGTGTAGTGCGTGGGAGGATCACGCTATTCCCCCTCCCCCCCCCCCCGAACAGGCGCCCCGGCCGACCAGAGGAGGCGCTAGTGCAGCGACCAGGACACATACCCACACCCGGCTTCCGACCCGCAGACACGGCTCCGTGCGTAACTGTAGTCCACTGACTTCCGGTTTCTACTGCGGCGGTCATAGCAGTTTCCTGTTTGTTGGCGTGTGCTGTTGACAATGGCGCATTTCTCGCGATGCCTACGAGAGTTACCATGGATACATGTCAACAACCTGCTCCGAACTGTCGACAAACTTTCACCTGCACCTCCCGGCAAGTTTGGAGTTGTACATATCACGTTACGTCCACAGCTATGAGGGTGGGTATCCTCACTGTCAGCAGCACACGCCAACAAACAGGAAACTGGTATGACCGCTGCAGTAGAAACCGGAAGTCAGTGGACCACAGTGATGCACAGGGTCGGTGGTGTGTGCAGGAACGCCCGACCGAGCCAGAGGTTACACCAGGGGCGTAACCACGGGTGGGCCTGGCCTGTCACAGGCCCACCCATTTCAAGCCCAGGCCCACCCAATCACGCTGGCTTACAAGCACATAGGCCGGCCCCCTTTTACGTACGTAGAACTGCAAAATCTGAGCGCGCGTACCGTCACGCTCTGTATTTTCCACCGCTGCTAACTAGCCAATAGCCACCAGTTAGCCATAACTTATGGAATGGCGAAACAAAGTTCAATCTTCCGCTTTTTTAAAAAGCCACGGATGGAGGAGGAGGAAAGCCCACCTGCTCCAGCACCGACTGAGCCGCCCAATGAGAGTGAGATACCGCTGGAGAGAGGAGGCAGAGGAGGCTACAGCTTCTCCATTGCAGGCAGCTTCTCCTCCCCCCCCCCCCCCCGACGACGGTGAGGCGATTCCCTTGACCATGCCACCGCCAGATTTGTCTGCTGTGGATGAGCCACCCTCGCAGCCTAAAGTAGTGCTCCCCGCAACCAACATTTCAGGAAAATTACGTTCTTTTTCCCATAAGTGGTATGAAGAGTTTAAGTGGCTTGAATACAGCTCAGCAAGGAACGCTGTTTTCTGTAAGATGTGTAGGCCTTTCCCCGAGCCCCATATGGAAAACACGTTTTTTCGAAGCGGGTTTGTAGACTGGAAGCACCTCCGCCAGGCATGCTCGAAACATCAGGCTAGCAACCCCCCCCCCCACTGTATTGCACTTGGTAAATTTGAGGGTTTGGAATGGACCGTTTTCATTCAGGCACTGCGTCGTAAAGTGGAGAGGGGTCAGCGTTACCCATCCCTCATTGAAGTGCTGGACAGCTGCAACTCTGACGTTTTCCCAAACATTAACAGACTGTTAAGGGCAATGATCACCATTCTCCTGACTTCATGTACTGTTGCAAGACTCTTCTCCACTACAGGCCGTATCAAAACATGTCTAAGATCTTCCAGGCTAACTGCACGCCTCAACAATCTATCCCCGTTGTCCTTTGAAAGGGAACTTACTGACTCTTTGGACTATGATGAAATAATCTCGATCTTCAACGCTCGCCCTCGGCGTCTACACATTGTGCTGTAAAACGTGTACTATAGGCCTATAGCTTACATGTTGTATCATGATCTTTTAGACTGTTTTCCTCAGTGATGTTGAAATGGTTGTGCAGAGCCTGGCGAGAATGACTGGGGTGGTATTTGTTTAAGTGGGTTTTTATTAAAGTTTCAGTATGTTTCTTGGTCACGTACTAAAAACCTGTGTTATGTGTTTACTGCTGTAATGTGTTCGAATTTGCGTCTTGTTTGAAGGAGTATTGCTGGAAAATTTTGGCCCACCCATTTTCACTCAGGCCCACCTACAAAAATATTCCTGGTTACGCCGCTGGGTTACACGGGGATTCAGACCGGCGATCCCCGTGTTGGTAGGCAACGGAACAGACCGCAGTGCCACCCGGACCGGACCCGCTTTCTCGCTTTAAGATGAGTGTAGATCAGCAGAGAACACGGTAACGAGAGAGACTGAAATCATCCGTCTGTGATTAATGATGACAACACCAATCACAAGATACATTTGCCTTACCAGAATCCCCTTTTAATTAGAATACAAACATGCATCCATACCAGATCCCCCACCCCCCCCCCAAAAAAAAGAAAAGTGAAAAGAAAGGTAAAGAAAAGAGCTGTACCGGCTCTCCGAGTGCCCAGTTGTATCTGAACCCAGCCCCTTCCTGCCAGTTAATGCAGAGGGGCAGAACGATGAATATCCCCCACCTCACGAGGATGCTCCTCCTGCTTTGGATGCTCCGCTTCTCTGTTTCTTTTGGTTTTCTTCTCCCCTCGTGTGTCTCCTTGGGCATCTGTTTTGAGCTCCTTCAATTCCCCATAGAGGGAGTGGGGGAGGCGGGTGAGATGGGGGATGGGGTGGTGGGTGGTGGTGATGGGGGATGGAGGAGAGGAAAATAGGTGTGAATGAAAGACTGTATAACCCTCGCACTGATATACTGGCTAACATATATTCATATATATAAATGATACACACACACACACACACACACACACACGTACTGCCACATACTGACCCTCTTAACACAACTGCATCCATCCACAACCAGACACATAGACTCAAGCATGGACTCACACACACGCACACACACACACACACACACACACACACACACACACACACACACACACACACACACGTACTGCCACATACTGACCCTCTTAACACAATTGCATCCATCCACACACACAAACACACACACACACACACACTCACACACACACACACACACACACACACACACACACACACACACACACACACACACACACACACACACACACACACACACGTCTGGTGCCAGTCTACACCCATTCCCCAAATCCCATCTGAGGGCTCTAAGGGATTCAATTGGTGTAATTATATTTGCATAAGTCTGGCCTGTTTCACCTACACACACACACACACACACACACACACACACACACACACACACACACACACACACACACACACACACACACACACACAGAGCTCTAATCGGCAGGATAATGGAAGCTGGTCTCCCAGTAGTGCCTGAGGGGTCTGCCGTCCCTCCACTGTGGAGCAGAGCTGCTCTCCATACACTATTCACGCAGATAAAGAGGGGAGAATTTGCGAGCGGCTGAACTGCTGTGTTAACAATAGACTTTGGGGGTTAATGAGGTTAAGTGGGGTTTTTGTAGTCCTCGTTTTACGGTCGACTATGAGAAGCGCAACAACTCGTGTCGAGAAAAACGAGTGTGTGATGCTAAGGTTAACTTCTTAAGGTGGTTAAGAGGACATTTGTGGCTGCTCTTCCTCTATATCAGACAGCCCGGTGACGGCACAGAGGAAGTAAAGGTGAAGAAAGGTGGGGGAAGACATGCAGTGAAGGCCCGGAGACACACATCGACGGCACTGGCCAAGAAGAACAGAAGTTATTCCATGTTTTTTGGAGGGCACCGACTTTCTGGGAGTCTTTGTGCCGTGAGGGAGACGAACTCACACATAATGAGACGCTTGCTAACAAAGAGTAGCACAAAATAATGAGGGGGAGGAAGAAGGCTTGAAGTGGAAATGAACACAACATTTCCCCAAGTGTAATTTTTTTTTTTGGTCCTAAACTGTAACGCAGTTGATTATTAGGTCTTAATAATGAAGACAGAATGAATATAATCTACTTGGCCAGACTGAGCAATGAGAATTGGGAGCCATAGTTAGCAGCCAAGTGATGCAGCCTGAGATAATAATTAAAGTAGCTACTACAGATCTGCTGCTGTAGCTAAGACGGGCAATGGGTGGGGGATGCCTTGGGGTAGTCAAGTAAACTAAGGCTGTATCCTACAGATGATCATATGTAACACCATGTATATTGCTGTATTACAACTTCTCTGCATGTGTTAACTCAATGCCCCACAGCACAAAATCATTTGACAGCATCCAGAGAGCTGGCGTACGGTATTCGTTTCCAAGGTACTAACTCATCAGGGTCGAGTATGACCGGCCTCCCTCTGGGTCTTCAGGTGGGCGTAGAGGCCGATCCTGGAGCTACCTAATGGGAGGACGCCTGCACCTGACAGCTTTTTACATGGAGTGGCTGATGCACCTGCAGCCACCACACGGTCCTTGGCAGGGGGGTGGCCAGAGTCCAATGGCACGGAGAACCGAGACGGTTGGGGGCCACCCTCTGTTGCAGCCTTCATCCGCCTCCGCTACCGTTGTGACCTGGAGACATCTTCCACCAGTTCCGCCGTTGAAGTCTTTGTTGGATCGCGTTTCGTCTGGACCCTCCGCCTTGACATATCCGCCTTGGGTGACCTTACCAGGAGCCAAGCTCGGGGCGGCATAGCTCTGGGGATCATTGGTACACGCAAGCTTCTCCAAGTAAGACCAAAAGAGTTACTAGTAAGACCAAACAAGCACAAGTAAGACCAAAAGAGTTACTAGTAAGACCAAACAAGCACAAGTAAGACCAAAAGAGTTACTAGTAAGACCAAAAGAGTTACTAGTAAGACCAAACAAGCACAAGTAAGACCAAAAGAGTTACTAGGAAGACCAAACAAGCACAAGTAAGACCAAAAGAGTTACTAGGAAGACCAAACAAGCACAAGTAAGACCAAAAGAGTTACTAGGAAGACCAAAAGAGTTACTAGTAAGACCAAACAAGCACAAGTAAGACCAAAAGAGTTACTAGTAAGACCAAAAGAGTTACTAGTAAGACCAAACAAGCACAAGTAAGACCAAAAGAGTTACTAGTAAGACCAAACAAGCACAAGTAAGACCAAAAGAGTTACTAGTAAGACCAAAAGAGTTACTAGTAAGACCAAACAAGCACAAGTAAGACCAAAAGAGTTACTAGTAAGACCAAAAGAGTTACTAGTAAGACCAAACAAGCACAAGTAAGACCAAAAGAGTTACTAGGAAGACCAAAAGAGTTACTAGTAAGACCAGAAAAAGATGAAATATCAATGCATAAAAGATCATGTTTATCATATTTTTGCGCAACAAGTTTCAGTAAATGCCAGTGGTTAGTGCGGTCGCCTCACACCTAGAAGGTCATAGGTTCGAACCCCGGGATATTCCAACCTTGGGGGTCATCCCGGGTCGTCCTCTGTGTGGAATTTGCATGTTCCCACCGTGTCTGCGTGGGTTTCCTCCGGGTCCTCCGATTTCCTTCCACTGTCCAAAGACATGTCGGTCAGGTGAATACCTGACCTACATGTACCTACGGCCTTACTAAATTGTCCGTAGGGGTGTGTGTGTCGGCCCTGTGATGGCCTGGCGGCCTGTGCAGGGTGTCTCCCCGCCTGCCGCCCAATGACTGCTGGGATAGGCTCCAGCATCCCACGTTCTGAATTCGGATAAGCGGTTTGGGTAACGGATGGATGGATGGATGGATGGATAGTGTGTACTGTTGATACTCAACCATGTGACATGGACGGCCATTTGTATGCAGGTTTCTTTCCAACACTACACCGTCTGATTTTACACAATGACACCTTTTCAGCTGGACACAGGGAAATCAGAGGGTGTAGTGCCAGACTGGAATTAAATTGCGCCCTCACAGACATGGACATACACACACCCA
Organism: Lampris incognitus; assembly: GCF_029633865.1. NCBI lineage: Eukaryota > Metazoa > Chordata > Actinopteri > Lampriformes > Lampridae > Lampris > Lampris incognitus. The sequence continues at coordinate 8,878,825 of NC_079230.1, forward strand.
TACACACAGATGTATACATATATACACATGGCCCTCCAACTGGCTCTCTAACCGAGTACCGCTGTGCAATGCATACTGTCTGCACTGTAGTAAAAACACAAGAATGCTTTAGGAATTATTGTGAAATCATGATAAAAAAAAACCAGATGTACCGTAACCACATCTCTGTTTTCCTCCAACAATGCTTTGTGAACTGAGTCGGAGGATCTCGGACAAGCGTGTGACGGGCGAATGTATACACCGCTCTGCTTTTACACAACGCACTGTTGCGTTCTTCCAGCCTGTTTTATTCAACGGCCGCAGAAACCCCCGGCTGCCTTTTTGTTTTGCTAACCATATCTCCCTTCCCCCTCTCCCTCCCTCCCTCTCGCTCTCTCTCATTCATGAACCAACCTCACCTACGCGTTCCATCCCTCCCCCTCTCCTCCCTCCACTCCACATACATACGTACCGTAACCCTCAACTAAAAATGAAAGCCGACGCTCTCTCTCCATATCTGTCTCTCTCTCTCTTTTCCTTTGGCTGATGGTCCGTGGGCCTTTTGTTCATCCACCCGCTCATGTGGCCTCCTTCTGTTGCCACGGTAACTGCATGTATACATTCTGTTGCTCTGGGAGCCAAAAAGATGCAGGGAGTGATGGGGGGGGGGGGGAGAGGAGCAGGAAGGCAGATAGACAGGCAGACAGACAGAGAACAGAAGAGATGGATGGGTAACTGAGGGAGACCGAAAGGTGGAGAGAAAGAAAATCAGCCAGAATTTATTTTTGAAGTGGGGGGGGGGGGGTATGAGTGAAGGAGGGCATGGATAAAAAGAAGAAAAAAAATAGGGAAGGACTCAAGGAGGTATGAAGCAAGGAGGAAGGGAAATAAGAAAGAAGTACAGGAGAAGACAGGACGGGAGAGAAATGACAAATAGATAGGCGGGGAATGGAGGAATGAGGGACGTTATTAATACGTTTATTTTTGACAGTCTAGCCTGTAGTAATGATATACACGGGTTTAACCTCATGCTTATACAGAAGACACCCGCTGAATGTTTCACTGTAACGCCATTCAAATATTAGTGACCGTCCAGGTTGCACCTTCCATTTACATTGTAATTAAGAAAGTAACAACATTACCAACCTCTGGCTGCAAAGTGGTCTCATTCACCACCACTTCTATTCAATTCAATTACATATACATAACAAGAGAGAGAGGGAGAGCGAGAGAGAGACAGACGGAGAGAAAGAGAGAAAGGGAGAGAGATGAAGCAAGCTATATTTTGTAGCTATGCAATTAAACCATAATTAGCAAATCACATGAATACAGAGATGGGAGGGCTCTAATTAATTTCAGTGGGATTACACTGAATTCAAACATGGAAGAGTTTATCAACATTGTTAGCGTAACAGCTGTTTACATTAACAGCAGTGAATCACCGCAGTTGCAGGTAGCCTACGGTAGAGTAAAATAGCCATGAAGAGATGCAAAGGACAATTCTGTCCTACCAAGAAGCAGCAAAGGATAAAGGGACAGTTTTAAATGTATACTTTTGCAACACTTCTTTTTAACTTGAGCGTTTATAGTGGAGAAAGGCTTACTAGATGGGGTGGAGGTTGCAGGTGACAAGGTCAAAGGGGCAAACGTTGACCTTGGACCAGTTTGTGAACGATTTTAACCCGTCACACTGGGTTCAATCGTGATGTGCACCATAACCAGGCTTATTTACCAGGACATGTCACGGATACCAACAAGACGATAATATGGGGAAAGAAGAGAGAGGGAGAGGAAGGAGGAAACTGAAGAAGGAAGAGCAAAGAAAGAATGGAAGAAAGCAATGTAAAACGAGAGAGAAAGGCAAGGAGGGACTGAGTGATTGAGAGCGGAGGGGGGGGGGGGCAGATGAATACTACAGCCCTCCATCCTACCAGCATCCTCCTACACCCAGTTGTCTGTGTTTGTTGTATTTGGAAACCCAAAACCAGAAGACAACCAGCCATCTGCCATCTTGGCTCCAATCCAACGCCAACTGGTGGTGCCTCAGTGGCCTCCAGTTACCAGCCGTTGGAATAATGACGTCCTACTCTCTTGATATATATATATATATTATCCTTTATTTAACTAGAAAGGTCCCATTGAGATACAACATATCTTCTGCCAGGGAGCCCCGGTCAAGATGGGAAGAAAAATAAAATAAAAAGCTTTCATATAAAAGTACAAACAGGGTAAGATAACATCACAAAAACATACCAAAACAGAACAGACAGACACAAAACATACAGGGATCGGGGCTAAAAAGAATCATTGAGAATGTCAAAAGAGGGTAAAGATTCCAAGTTAAGTATACCTTACAGCTCATTCCTAGCTTGTGGGGTGTGAAAGGAAGAGGCAGATTTACCTAGCACTGTTCAGGTGGTTGGGACCATGAGGAGAATTTTCTCTGATGAGTTAGTGTTATAGCTACTGGGGCACTATGCCAGAAAACTGGACATGTACTGCAGTAATTTACCCAGTAAAGCTTTTGCAGTAAAAATTAACATATGGGTTTTTCTCATTATACACAGTGAAGTCCATTGAACCATTTCATATAAGGTACAACGATGTGTATGGACGCTTGCACCAGTTACAAAATGCAAGTCAGCATGATAGACTACATCCAGCTTTTTTTTTCTTTTTTTTTTTTTAAGAGATGAAGATGCATGCACATAAATGTCTGTGAATGTTCTCATTCATCCAGGTCATGGTTATCCCAAGGAGTTGAATCAAGTGCAACGGATATATACCAAGTCCAGTTGCACTTGATGCAACTCCTTTGGACATGCACATAAATGACATCACCATAGTCTGATACTGACAAAAAAGGTGCTTTGGACTAATATTTCTTTAGCAGTAAAAGGAGGTCAACTTGTCATCAAGCCATATGCCAAGGTATTTGTAAGAGGTAACCCTCTCTAGATAAATGTCATCTAGTGTTACGACTGTAGAGTCAATGGGTGATGAACGGGAATGTATAAAATTCATAAATTTGGTCTTTTTAAAGTTTAAAATTTTAATTCAACAAGTGATATCTGCAATATGTCAAACGCAGTCTGTAAAGAATCCATTGCCACTTTTAAATATATTGCCACAGTATAAATGATAGTATCATCTGCATAGAGGTGGACCTTTGCTGGATTTAGTCCTACACTAACATAATTTCCATAAACAGAAAATAAGATTGGTCCCAAGATAGATCTTTGAGGAACACCTCAATAAAACGGTCAAAAATACAGACAGCTAAACATAGTAGCAAATGACTCATATACAGTGAGAGGCTAACTTAAATTAAGCCAATTAATTTAAGTAAAAATAAGGACTACAGGTGATCCTAATATTTTTGTTTGTCAAAAAGCCTTTTAAAGAGCAATCCAAAAAATTGAAGTTTCTTTCACGTTTTTTATTGGCTGGCTGGTTACACTGAATCAGTGGGATACAATATATGTTCCCACCAAACCGCTAACCCTGCTGCTGCATTCACATGGAAACTGGGAGACAGTAAACAGCAGTTGGCAAAATGGAACAGGTAAAACCACAAACTGCACAACTAAACTACAAGGGTTGCTATGGTGATGTTGTATTGTTCGCAGAAAAAAATGGAATTGCACAAACTTGATTTGTGTTTGTTTCATTTGATTATATACAGTCATGTTGTCAGATCGTATACATATAAAATATTGTTGTCCAAATCCACCATCTTTTCTGTTTTGTGATGTGCCACGTAACATCCGTTTGTAAATTCCGTCACAGAGAACAGAAATAGTTGAAATATTTAAACTTTGGACAGCAGTGCTGTCTGCCATTGCCATTGTTGGCATAATCTGCTAGTGTCATCTAATTTTACCGCCCTGCTCTCAACCACAAAAATGACTTCCTGTTTGCCGTCTACCGTTTACCAAATTCAACGTGAACACAGCATTATCTTAACCCATTGTCCAATGCCAAAGAAAGCTAACTAACAGCCAGGTTTAGTTATCATGTGTGCTGTGGTTTAAGAGCACTGCTGGGTTTACTGTACTGTGTAGTTATGCTACTATGTGATGGGCCACATTTCAGCTACAGCCAACTTTCACAAAGTGATGAATGACAAAACGAGGTGACCACGGATGACTTACTCCATTCTCTGGCTGTAGATCAGGAATGGACTTCTGGTGGCTGGTTGGTCAAGTTAGCCAGAACTGTACAAGCACACTTAGTGACCTCCTTACAGTTGATGAGGACCCACTGGCTAGAAATGAGAGTGAGGAAATCAGTGATGAAAAGCCGGACGAGGAAGAGAAGGGAGTTATTAGTGCATGACCAAGCATTAGCACGTACACACACACGCTCACCCACACACGCACACGCACACACACACACACACACAGAGCTTTAGATAGATGACATGATCTACTGACCCCAGCCTATTGCTGCCCCCTCCAGATCGCTTGGCATCATTGTAAACACCCCATTTCACAGAATGGACACACACACAAATGTACACACACACACACACAGATACACAACAGGTAGTCCTCCGTTACAATAACACACACACACACACACACACACACACACACACACACACACACACACACACACACACAACTGGCAGTCCTCCATCATAATAATCTGCAAACACACTGGTGCATGTGCATATTTACACACCAACACATACAACGCCCCACACAGAAGTTACCGGATTTACAACTTGACTAAATAAACTGGGTGGAGGTTTTATTATTTGGTCCCAACTACTCTACAATATCTGTTTTTCATTTTAAATGTTTAAATTGAATGACTTTCATTTTGAGTTTATCTCCTTGTGTTTATGTCCTCAGTGAGTTTTGTGTCCTTTTGATCTTCAAATTGAGCAAAAACTAAACTGAGAAAAAGCAGCGAGTGAGGCAGTAAAGCATGGTAGTCCTAAACTCAGGTTTGTAAATAAATAAACCTAAACTTCATACTGCCTGGCTGGTTTAGGGGTGAAAATGGTGGGGGTGGAGAGAAGAAGTTGGGTGCTGGGTATTTTTGACCCAACACATTTGATTCAGTTCATCGGTGATGACGGTAAGCATATTTATTTTGATTAATCTCATGACCTCAGTCTCTTTAATTGAGACTAAATCTGCAGGGTCTGTTTAGCTGGACCCCTCGCTGTCTCTTCATTAGGTCAGAGGGGTAACGTGTGCTCTCTGTGTCCGTATAATGACAGATTACATGTGATTACACATGATAAATACAACATGTGACATGGTAAATACAACATGTGACATGATAAATACAACATGTGACATGGTAAATACAACATGTGACATGTGGGGGGGCCATATAATCTCCATACCATTATTTAGACAAGCAGTAAAAATCAGCATATTTTAATCTCACTGACACTGAGACAGATTAGCACTGTAAAACATAATGATCACATTACTGTGTGTGTGTGTGTGTGTGTGTGTGTGTGTGTGTGTGTGTGTGTGTGTGTGTGTGTGTGGATAAACTGATCTCATCTCATCCTTAACCAATTATAAATTCAGTGACGTACGTGTTCAGTCAGACTGAACAATAATTTAGTATTGTGTGTGTGTGTGTGTGTGTGTGTGTGTGTGTGTGCGTGTGTGTTTGTTTAAGAAAACAACAAATATTGTATGCATATCATCTTGTGAACATGTATATGTTGTGAATGATAGGTTTGTGTGCACACACGCTTGACTGTGAGCGTGTGTGTGAGAGGGCAGGATTATTTGTATATTGTGTATTTATATGGATACATGTTTGTTTGCATGAGTGTATGAGTGTGTGCAGGTGTATATGTGTATGTACTTTATATGCATGTTGTATGTCTATGAATACATGTGTGTACGTGCATGTTTGTTTGTCTGCATGTGTATGTGCACGCATGAGTACGTGTACATGTACATTTGTTTGTGTATGTGCATGCATGTGTGTGTGCACTTGCACATGTTTATTTGTATGTGTATGTGCATGCATGTGTGTGTGTGCACTTGCACATGTTTATTTGTACGTGTATGTGCATGCATGTGCATGCGTGTGTGTGTGTGTGTGTGTGTGTGTGTGTGTGTAGACTGGATTAAGGAGTCCATAATCTGCAAGATTAGTGCCAACGGATTGAGATTCAGATTAAATTCAACAGGACGTAGGGTGTGTTTCTTAACTCACAGAGCCCAGTGTGCCTGTGTGTGCTTTCTCACACGGGTGGTTGAGGTGACTGAAGGTCCTCCCTCAGCGTGGTGAAACTGGATGAAAATCTTTTTTTGAAAACCACCTACATTTGAAAGGAGGTCTTTTCACAGCCAAACTTTTGAAAGATTTGTGTGTATATGTGTGTGTGTGTGTGTGTGTGTATATGTTTGAGAGAGTGAGAAAATACAAAAATGTTTTTCCACACCTTCTATTTCGAAATGGATGAAATCCCCAACCAATTTAACAAGCACATCAACTTGTTCACACACACTCATATAAATATACAGAGTTGTGGTGATCAGGCAGCGTGTAATCAGAATGTTGCAGAGGAAAAAAGCCTCAGAGAGCTGTCACACTCGCTTCTAACAGCAATCTGTTTGATGCTGGCATGAGTGGATTAAAGAATATTAATATAAAGAGCAACATATTTATATACATCTCCACAACTCTCCTCAGCCCAGTTGTTAGAACAACAGAATATTCATATAAAGAGCAACATATTTATATACATCTCCACAGCTCTCCTCAGCCCAGATGTTAGAACAACAGCTGACTGATGAAAGTTTTTTCCAAACAGTCCAGCTTTCTGACAAACATGCAAGTTAACACATTCACATTTTATCATCAGAGTCGCCTCTGGTCTGGTTCTACCCTCTCACATGTATACAGGATATAAGGGGGTGTAGATGTAGAGGACGGCGATGGAGGGGTCCATGTATAAAGGATATAAAGGGGTGTAGGTGTAGAGGAAGGTGATGGAGGTGTCCATGTATAAAGGATATAAAGGGGTGTAGAAGTAGAGGACAGTGATGGAAGGGTCCATGTATAAAGGATATAAGGGGTGTAGATGTAGAGGACAGTGATGGAGGTGTCCATGTATAAAGGATATAAAGGGGTGTAGAAGCAGAGGACAGTGATGGTGGTGTCCATGTATAAAGGATATAAGGGGTGTAGATGTAGAGGACATTGATGGTGGTGTCCATGTATAAAGGATATAAAGGGGTGTAGGTGTAGAGGACGGTGATGGAGGTGCCCATGTATAAAGGATATAAAGGAGTGTAGAAGTAGAGGACAGTGATGGAGGGGTCCATGTATAAAGGATATAAGGGGTATAGATGTAGAGGACAGTGATGGTGGTGTCCATGTATAAAGGATATAAGGGGTGTAGATGTAGGGGACGGTGATGGAGATGCCCATGTATAAAGGATATAAGGGGTGTAGGTGTAGAGGGCATGATGGAGGTGTCCATGTATAAAGGATATAAAGGGGTGTAGGTGTAGGGGACGGTGATGGAGGTGTCCATGTATAAAGGATATAAGGGGTGTAGGTGTAGAGGACAGTGGTGGTGCAGCTTATCCCAGAGGAAAGGGGTCTTCTGTCTCAGGGCGGAGGTGTGATAAAATAAAATATTTTTTTTAGTAAAACACAAAATACACATCTACCTGCACTTTCCTCACCCCATCTTACTCCGATTCAAGTCTGACTTGCAGGAAAACCGGTTGAGTTTAACAAATCAACAACGTATGTGTATGAAATTACTGGAACCCCCCCCCCCACACACACACACACACACACACAGACACACACAGTCACACACAGAAACAAAGCTCGTCCCACCACCCTCCCTGTCCTCCTCACTTATGACCTTTCAGCTGGCACAACTACAAATAATTGTTCTTCCAAACGTCAGTGCCTTCCTCGCCCGCCCCCTCCCCCCCACCCCCCGCCGCCTTCTTCAGATTTGACCTTTAAATGCACTGTCAGGCATTTTCTACCCCTCACGCAGTCTTTCCCGAGACACACAAACAAAAACCGAACTCGCCCGTGGGCCGCTGCTCACAATCGCACAATCCACGTTGCCTGACATTTCCAGGAAGAGAGAGACGTCCATCCACAACCAGCATGGTGTGTGTGTGTATGTGTGTGTGTGTGTGTGTGTGTGTGCATGTTTGCAGCTGCAGGTGGAGCACCACATGCTAAGCAGTGGAAAGAGTCCTGCATTCAGCAGACACACACATCCAGCACATCATCTGGCACAACACTCCGTCGGTGTGACACTCAACAGTCGTTTCCACTGTCAGTAAGATGACTTGTTTTTCCACAGTGTCACCACAGTATGTAGGATAGGTCCGCAGACTTGCGGCTGGGTAGGTGGGTGCACATCAACACCAACTTTTGGGGCTGTAAGTCACCGCCTACGTCTTTCTGTAATGCAATTCGGGGAAGAAGAAAAAAAAACTGCAATTTTGCAAGGCAATAACCATTACTGTGTATATCCATCAGACCTACGACTAAAATCTTGCATAAAATTGACCAAATTTTGGGTTATCAGGAAATACCCCCCCCCCTAAAAAAAGAAAAAGGATTTGACCTTCAATCAAGCTGTCTCTCTCTTGTGCCGTGCGGTCATTTAAATTAAAGTTGGCGGGGACTGTCCCTGTAGTTCTGCACAATCAGCAAGTCTGTGGACGACAATAAGGAACTATATATATATATATATATATTATTAATTAATCCATCCATCCATCCATCCATTATCCGAACCGCTTATCCCGCTCTAAGGGTCGTGGGGATGCTGGAGCCTATCCCAGCAGTCATTGGGCGGCAGGTGGGGAGACACCCTGGACAGGCCACCAGACCATCAGAGGGCCCTTTATTAATCCCTGTGGGGAAATTCCTCTCCGCGTTTAACCCATCCTAGCTGTGTAGCTAGGAGCACTGGGCAGCCGCCGTGCAGCACCCGGGCACCAACTCCAGCTGGTCTTGCCGTGCCTCGGTCAGGGGCACAGACCGGAGTATTAACCCTAACATGCATGTCTTTTTTGATGGTGGGGAAAACTGGAGCACCCGGAGAAAACCCACCGCAGACACGGGGAGAACATGCAAACTCCACACAGAGGACGACCTGGGATGACCCCCAAGGTTGGACAACCCCGGGGCTCGAACCCAGGACCTTCTTGCTGTGAGGTGACAGTGCTAACCACTGCGCCACCGTGTGTATATATATATATATATATATGTGTGTATGTATGTATGTGTGTGTGTGTGTAAGCTATGGATGTAGGGGCATGTGTGCACATATGGGCATGCTGTAAGGTATGTCCCCACCAATTACCCCCACAGCCCTGGCTAATACTAAAGCGCACCCCTCAGTGCAGTGTCTGTGGGGATGTGTGCTGGCATGGCTAATACCATCTGACCACAGGTGGCCAAAGTGCCCACGTCTTCGGCTTTATCTCTCTGTATCAGTGGTCACCATCGGTTACAATCAAATCTTACTAAGAATAAGCGGGTTATAGGCTTGGATTTGTGCCACCGAGGGGGCTCTGATCCTCTTTTATTGACACCCCCAACCCCCCCACCCTGCGAAAAATACCCTCAGTATAGCGGGCCATGTTTCTGTCCTTAAAACAGGCAACGCTGCGGTGCTCTAATCTGCATATGAATGAGGGCTGCGTGGTGCACAGCATCGCTGTCCATCTGTAAAACTCTTTCTGTTGGTGCATCTTCACCAAAAATATCAAAACCCCGAGGGCGCCCATGTACTTTTAGGGAGCGGGACCATACGTGGCTTTCTGGTCCAGCGGGACCAGAGTGTGCTGGTGCTGATGGCTCCCTGAAGGCGGCGACGGGAAGATCCCTGGTGCACTTACTGCATCCCACTTTGGCTGCCTTGCCCCAGGCCGAGTCACATCTCTCTTAGTGACAGAAATTAAACCAGCCGAGAGACTCTCGGTGTTCTGACCTGTTCGTGAAGCTAAAACTGAAAAAAAAGGAAGCATGATTTTCATATTAAACATCACCGGGAGATGCAGATGGCCTTGCTGAAAGGTTAAATGAGCAGGCAGTCAGCAGCACTCCAACTCTATCAAGAACAGTGCTATGTCAATATGAGCAATCTCTGCATACGGCTGAAATCAATACATCGACTCTGTCTGTGCTAATGTAGGACGAAGCGTTCGATAGGCCTGACTGCAGAGTACATGAACAGCAGTGCCGCATCAGCATCAGCCAATGAAAACCACAGAAATACAAAAATTACAACTGATATTTAGATTTAAATCTGTTATAAAAAGCCCCTTGAGGCAAATTTGTAATTTGTGATATTGGGCTATACGAGTAAAATTGACTTGACCTTCTCGGGTAGGTGGATGTAAAGGAGTCAAGATGAAGCCGAGAAGATGGTCACTTTTTGATGACCTACTGAAAGACTGAATCAGGCAGCTGCATAGTCGATATAACGTGAGGCACTGTTGTGGCACAACTAGAAGATCTGAGTATCTCAGCATGTACTAACATACTGTACAAGCCTGTGGACCCAACACACACACACACACACACACACCCACACATATCATCAGCGGTCACTCGGGGTCGAGTATGACCGCCCTCCCTCGGGGTCCCTCTGGGTCTTCAGGTGGGCGTAGAGGCCAATCCTGGAGCCGCATAATGGAGGACACCCGCACATGACAGCTTTTTACGTGGAGTGGCTGATGCTCCTGCAGCCACCACACGGTCCTTGGCCGGGGGTGGACAGAGTCCAATGGCATGGAGAACCAAGACGATTGGGGACCACCCTCTGTTGCAGCCTTCATGCGCCTTCACTGCTGTTGTGAACTGGAGACATCTTCCACCAGCTCCGCTGTTGAGGTCTTTGTTGGATCACACTTCATCTGGAACCTCCTCCTTGACCTATCTGCCTTGGGTGACCCTACCAGGAGCCAAGCTGCGGATGGCATAGCTCTGGGGATCATTAGTACACGCAAGCTTCTCCACCACGGCAAGGTGGCGATCCAGGAGAAGACACACACACACACACACACTAAATACACAGACATGTTGATCCAGTTCTGTAGGATAAATGCTATTTCTATTTAGCCTTCCCAGTTGATAACGTCATAATTTGCATTAAAATCTTCCATGGCGACCCGTTAAATGTCAGCTAAATGTTTCTTGTCACACAAAAAAAAGAAATAAAATCTCGTATCAGCTGAACATGAAGACCACCTCGCACATCAGCTGTCAGTCACATGCTGATGTTTTATCACATCTCCAGCCTTTTACGACAGCAACATTAGCGTCACAGCTAGCCGCCAGCTAGCCCAAATCAGCCGCCGCTATCAGAAGGGGGCCCTGCAGAGCTCACTGTTGGTGTCTCTTGCTTTCAAATGGTGTGTGACTGTAGCGTAACGCTTGTGGTTTTTGACACGTTTGCTTGGGATGGGGGCAGAATACCCAAAATAGTGACCGCCCTTGTAGAAACCCAGTGAGGCCACTCATGGCAGCCTCATTTTGTTTGGAAATTATATCCATACGAAGACAAAAGGATCTATGGAGACTATCTAATATTCTGCATCTTGTTTTTTTTTCAGGATGCAATCATGGCTGTTTGAAAATGATCCTTTTAATTGATTCACATATAAATTGATATTAAAGTGAACTACTGCATTAACAGCTAATGTAAGGAGTTGCTGCAGGGTAACGGCGTGTCGGGCGGCATGGTGGCCCACTGGTTAGCACTGTTGCCTCACAGCAAGAAGGTCCTAGGTTCGAACCCCAGGCCATCCCAGGTCCTTTCTGTGTGGAGTTTGCATGTTCTCCCTGTGTCTGTGTGGGCAAGTGTGTAAACAAGAAAGGGCTCAGAGGGGCACCCCGGAGGCTCACCTGGTGGAGCACATACCACATAAGGCTGAGTCCTTACCGCAGCGGCCTGGGTTCGAATCCAGCCCAGGCCCTTTGCTGCATGTCATCCCTTCTCTCGCCCTTGCCTTTCCTGTCTCTCTCTTGACTATCGCTATCAAACAAAGGTGGATAATGCCAGTAAAAAAAAAAAAATCTTCTGCCATCTCTCCTAAACATCTCCATGCCTCCACAGGTATGTTATCAGGACCAACTGCCTTTCCACTCTTCATCCTCTTCATAGCTGCCCTCACTTCCTCCTTGCTAATCCTCTGCACTTCCCGATTCACTATCCCCCACATCATCCAAACTTCTCTCTCTTTCATTTTCTTCATTCATCAGCTCCTCAAAGTACTCCTTGCACCTTCTCTTCTCTCCTCACTTGTCAGCACATTTCCACCTCTATCCTTCATCAACCTAACCTGCTGCACATCCCTCCCAGCTCGGTCCCTCTGTCTAGCCAATTGGTACAAGTCCTTTTCTCCTTCCTTAGTGTCCAACCTCTCATACAACTCACCATACGCGTTTCCTTTGCCACCTCTCTCTTCACCTTACGCCACATCTCCTTGTACTCCTGTCTACTTTCTTCATCTCTCTGACTATCCCACTTCTTATTCGCCAACCTCATCCTCCATATACTTTCCTGTACTTCCTGATCCCACTACCAAGTCTCCTTGTCTTCCTTCCTCTGTCCTGATGACACACCAAGTACCTTCCTAGCTGTCTCCCTCACTATTTCTGCAGTGGTTGTCCAGCCATCAGGCAACTCTTCACTATCACCCAGTGTCTGTCTTAAATCCTCCCTGAACGCCACACAACAGTCCTCCTTCAACTTCCACCATTTGATCCTTGGCTCTGCCTTCACTCGTTTCCTCTTAATCACCAAAGTCATCCTGCAGACCTGCCTAGCTATGTTCTCCTCTGTCACCACCTTGCAGTCTCCAATCGCTTTCAGATCGCAACTCCTACATTAGATATAGTCCACTAGGCGTCTGGGTAGCATAGTAGTCTATTCTGTTGCCTACCAACATGGGGATCGCTGGTTCAAATCCCCGTGTTACCTCCAGCTTGGGTCAGACATCCCTACAGACACAATTGGCTGTGTCTGCGGGCGGGAAGCCGGATGTGGGGATGTGTCCTGGCTGCTGCACTAGCGCCTCCTCTGGTCAGTTGGGGCGCCTGCTCGGGGGTGAAGGGGAACTGAGGGGAACAGTGTGATCCTCCCACGCGCTACGTCCCCCTGGCGAAACTCATCACTGTATCACTGTCAGGTGAAAAGAAGCGGCTGGTGACTCCACATGTATGGGAGGAGGCATGTGGTAGTCTGCAACCCTCCCCGGATCGCCAGAGGGAGTGGAGCAGTGACCGGGACGGCTCAGAAAATAGGGTAATTGGCCAAGTACAATTGGGGAGAAAAAGAGGGTAAAAAAAGCAACAAAAAATTATATATATATATATATATATATATATATATATATATATATATAGTCCACCCGTGTGCACTTTCCTCCACTCTTATGTCACCCTGTGTTGCTACCTCTTCTTGAAGTATCCACAGCCATTTTCCATCCTTTCCGCAAAATCCACCACAATCTGTCCTTCCACATTTCTCTCCCTGACACCATACCTACCCATCACCTACCCATCACCTCTGTTCCCTTCAGCAACATGCCCATTGAATAGATGGGGAGTGGCTAATGACAACAAAAAAATCTATGTGGCCAACAAACAGTGCAACACCATGATGGAAATGCATTGTTGGCTAAACTTCGCTTGCACGTATTTTGTGATTGCCAATCTCTAGTGGCGTCAGTGGCTCAGGAGGTACAGCAGGTCAGCTGGTAACTGGGGGGGTTACCGGTTCGATCCTCAGCTCCTCCTTGCAAAAATGTGGAGGTGTCCCTGAGCAAGACACCTAACCCCTAACTGCTCCCAGTGAGCTGGCTGACACCTTGTATGGTTGACACTGCCATCGGAGCACGTGTGGGTGGATGTGAGGCATTGATTGACGGTAAAGGCATTAATTGATTGTAAAGTGCTTTGAGTGGCTGCTGCAGCTAGAAGAGTGCTATTTAAAATGCAGCCCATTTACTGACGATCAGAATAAAGCACAAAGCCTACATTACCACGATGGGTTTAGGACTTGAGTTGGTTACAACGTCCACTGACCTTATACTGCAGAAGACACAGTACATAAAACCCATGTATTAAAATCTGTGATTAAAGCTACATTTAAACATAAACCTCATATCAATTGGTTTGGATGTTAAGAGAATTTGACACAAACAACCAAATGTTGATCAACGTCATCTGTCCAGACAGGCGCAGAATCAAGACAAACATAATCACAGGCTGTGAACCAGGAAGATCAGGCTTTAGAGTCACTACGAGCCGTAATAATACACATAAGAGTACAATCATAATCAGCTCTAAAGCCCCTTTGACCTCTCCTGAAATCCCCGGAAATGAGGCAGACAACACCCCCAAAACATTTCCTACGTGGTCAGCTTAAGCGACAACACTGGTGGTGTACAAATCCAGTATTGTACACGACAGAGTTTCAAGTCCCTGTTTAGCTTATTAGGATGCTGCATCAAGATGCTTCCTGAGGGTCTCGTCTGCCATACCTGCTGGTCAACCCCGACAGCTGTGCTTCTTCCTACCCCTACCTGAGTCTTCCTACCCCTGCCTGCCTGATTCTTCCTACCCCTACCTGAGTCTTCCTACCCCTATCTGTCTTATTCTTCCTACCCCTACTTGCCTTATTCTTCCTACCCCTACTTGCCTTATTCTTCCTACCCCTACCTGCCTTATTCTTCCTACCCCTACCTGAGTCTTCCTACCCCTGCCTGCCCGATTCTTCCTACCCCTACCTGAGTCTTCCTACCCCTATCTGTCTTATTCTTCCTACCCCTACTTGCCTTATTCTTCCTACCCCTACCTGCCTTGTTCTTCCTACCCCTACCATCCTTATTCTTCCTACACCTACCTGCCTTATTCTTCCTATCCCTACCTGCCTTATTCTTCCTACCCCTACCCGCCTTATTCTTCCTATCCCTACCTGCCTTGTTCTTCCTACCCCTACCTGCCTTATTCTTCCTACCCCTACCTGCCTTGTTCTTCCTACCCCTGCCTGCCTGATTCTTCCTACCCCTACCTGCCTTATTCTTCCTACCCCTACCATCCTTATTCTTCCTACCCCTACCTGCCTTATTCTTCCTACCCCTACCATCCTTATTCTTCCTACCCCTACCTGCCTTATTCTTCCTACCCCTACCTGCCTTGTTCTTCCTACCCCTACCATCCTTATTCTTCCTACACCTACCTGCCTTATTCTTCCTACCCCTACCTGCCTTGTTCTTCCTACCCCTACCATCCTTATTCTTCCTACACCTACCTGCCTTATTCTTCCTATCCCTACCTGCCTTATTCTTCCTACCCCTACCTGCCTTATTCTTCCTATCCCTACCTGCCTTGTTCTTCCTACCCCTACCTGCCTTGTTCTTCCTACCCCTACCTGCCTTCCTACCCCTACCATCCTTATTCTTCCTACCCCTACCATCCTTGTTCTTCCTACTCCTACCTGCCTTATTCTTCCTACCCCTACCTGCCTTGTTCCTCCTACCCCTACCATCCTTATTCTTCCTACCCCTACCTGCCTTATTCTTCCTACCCCTACCTGCCTTGTTCTTCCTACCCCTGCCTGCCTGATTCTTCCTACCCCTACCTGCCTTATTCTTCCTACCCCTACCTGCCTTATTCTTCCTACCCCTACCTGCCTTGTTCCTCCTACCCCTACCTGCCTTATTCTTCCTACCCCTACCATCCTTGTTCTTCCTACCCCTACCTGCCTTGTTCTTCCTACCCCTACCTGCCTTATTCTTCCTACCCCTACCTGCCTTATTCTTCCTACCCCTACCTGCCTTGTTCCTCCTACCCCTACCTGCCTTGTTCTTCCTACCCCTACCATCCTTATTCTTCCTACCCCTACCATCCATGTTCTTCCTACCCCTACCTGCCTTGTTCTTCCTACCCCTACCTGCCTTGTTCTTCCTACACCTACCTGCCTTGTTCTTCCTACCCCTACCCGCCTTGTTCTTCCTACCCCTACCTGCCTTATTCTTCCACGTTCGATTACTGAGGAGAAAATGTAAAACGCTATGCATACAACAAAGGCATTGAGCTTTCAGACATTTGTGGAGAAACGATAGTCTTAAGTTTGCCAGTGATGGAAAGCATCAAAAATGAGATTTGTTGGCACGTAAATCTGCAGGGCTGTAACTCAAGGTCCTGCAACCGGTAGTGTACACCACAGTCATGTTTCTCCACAAATGTAAAGCAAATTGGAAGTGAGTTTTTAAAATGTTAAACAAGTTCAAATGCAAAGCTGTCCCCCCCCTTTTTTTTCCTCCCCGATTCGATTTGGCCAATGACCCTGCTCTTCCGAGCCATCCCGGTCGCTGCTCCACCCACTCTGCCGATCCGGAGGAGGGCTGCAGACGACCACGTCTCCGCCGATAAATGTGGAGTCACCAGCCGCTTCTTTTCACCTGACAGTGAGGCGTTTCGCCAGAGGGATGTAGCACATGGGAGGATCATGCTATTCCCCCCAGGTCCCCCTCCGCCCCGAACAGGCGCCTCGGCCAACCAGAGGGGGCGCTAGTGCGGCAGGACACATACCCACATCCGGCTCCCCACCCACAAACACGGCCTATTGAGTCTGTAGGGACGCCCCACCAAGCCAGAGGTAACATGGGGATTCGAACCTGCGATACCTGTGTTGATAGGCAATGGAATATACCGCTATGCTACCCGGACGCCCCTAATGATTGGGGGGGGGGAACTGTTTACATCAAATTTTATCACATAATCCCTTCATCAGTACACATACTTTTCCAATCTATCCTCACCTTCACCTGGGTCATTTGCTCTTGCTACAGTCTGGTGACTTTTATTAATTAAACGTTTCTATTGTAATTACTTTCAGAACCCCGCCCCCCCCCACTGTGATCACAGAATAATTCACATTTTACAATGGGCCCCCCAATTACTCACCACACACACACTCTTTCACCAATGAGGGGTGCTGGGGGACAGGCCCTGGTACTACTGGGAGTGCTACATCACCAGTCGTATGAAGGGATTAGCTAGGAGGACACTGACAAGTGGTGTGCTGAGGGTTCACTGCTGTACTTCACTGGACACTGCTAACCCATGTCCTCTGGACTCACTGGTGATACTGGGGGGAGGAAGGCAGATGTGTGTGTGTGTGTGTGTGTGTGCTCCACTCACCACCAAAACAACCTTCTCTGACCTCAAAGCATCAGTCTAATCCCCAAGGAGGAGCCCCTTATGTCCCTATGCACCCCTAAACACACACACACACACACACACTAGAGCGAGCTTACAGCTCCACCATCATACAGAAAAACACACGGTGAGCGCGACCACGCACACATCAGTGCACACACACTAGCGAGCTACAAGAGAGACCCACAAGTGCACAGACGGTTAAACCGAGTCCGTTTTATGTGTGTGTTGTTAAGGCTGTCTGACCAGGCGGCTCATGAGACACGCTCCCTGCAGCCTGCGAACACTGCCTCTTGACTGCAACCCAGCCAGGGGTGTGTGTGTGTGTGTGTGTGTGTGTGTGTGTGTGTGTGTGTGTCTCAAAAGGGAGAGTTGAGGACAACCGCCAACAATGATATCGGCTCAGATGTCCGCCCACCTGCCGTGTTGGACTCCCTAACCCAACTGTAAATCTCTCTCTTCTACCTCCTACAGCACTACAAGAGAAGAGAAGAGAAGAGGAGACAAGACGAGACAAGAGGGGGAGCGGACGAATATGTCGTCTGGTGGGTGATGGATGTCAGGGAGAAACAGGGGTATATGAAGGAGTGGAAACAGAGAAGTAATGTGCTTAGCCTGGTGAGTGAGGGATACTATGATATACTATCCTGTCTCCTGTCCTCCCCTGTGAGAGAGAGAGAGAGACAGACAGAAAGACACACACACAGACACACACACACACACACATCCACGGCACGGTGGCGCAGTGGTTAGCACAGTCCCAGCAAGAAGGTCCTGGGTTCGAGCCCCCGGGGTAGTCCAACCTTGGGGGTCGTCCCGGGTCGTCCTCTGTATGGAGTTTGCACGGTCTCCCCGTGTCTGCGTGGGTTTCCTCCGGGGGCTCCGGTTTCCTCCCGCAGTCCAAAGACATGTAGGTCAGGTGAATCGGCCATATTGTCCCTAGGTATGAATGTGTGTGTGTGTGTGGGGGCCCTGTGATGGCCTGGCGGCCTGTCCAGGGCGTCTCCCCGCCTGCCGCCCAATGACTGCTGGGATAGGCTCCAGCATCAAACGGGACCCTGCGGGCAGGATAAGCGCTTGCCGGGCTTCCTGTGCGGCCTGTGTGTATCATCTCTAAGGTCTAAGGAGGTGTCGAGGGAGTCCGTTGGGTTCTTGTTAGCCTCAACTGAAACCTTTAGCCCATCGGTTGTGATTATGCTACACATTTTCTTTTTTTATTCGCTCGGCTTCTCTTGCCGGTTCGCTGCAGACTGCCCGCCCGTCGTCCCTATATAGCCCGACGTTCATGTCTAGGACCTGTAGCCGAGACAAGTCCACTAGCTCACAAGTCTCTGTCCTATCGAAGACGCCCATGGTCCCATGGTACACATATGATATATATCATGTGTGTGTGTGTGTGTGTGTGTATTCAGGGGAGGACAGGATAGCACGAGAGAAGGAAAAAAGTGAGAGAGAAGAAAGAGTGAGTGGGCAGAGATCAGAAGGGTCGAGCGAGACCTCCGAGACCTGTTCTCTTTTAAGATCTTTCCGTCTCCTTCTGAGCTACCTTCTTTTTCCGAGACTCTTCCCTTTCTTCTGTTCTTTGAAGAGCCACCGCTCTTCCTGGAAAAGAAAAGTCTTACGACATTTCTCCCACCTCTTCCGCTTTCCTCCCTCTGCTCTTCTCAGAGAATCCAAATAGAAATCTCTTTCTCTCTCTCACTCTGTCTGTCTCACTCACTCTGTCTGTCTCTCTCACTCTTGTCTGTCTCTCTCTCACTCTGTCTGTCTCTCTCACTCTGTCTGTCTCTCTCCCTCTGTCTGTCTCTCTCTCACTCTGTCTGTCTCTCTCACTCTGTCTGTCTCTCTCTCACTCTGTCTGTCTCTCTCACTCTTGTCTGTCTGTCTCTCTCACTCTGTCTGTCTCTCTCTCACCCTGTCTGTCTCTCTCTCACTCTGTCTGTCTCTCTCACTCTGTCTGTCTCTCTCACTCTTGTCTGTCTCTCTCTCACTCTGTCTGTCTCTCACTCTGTCTCTCTCTCTCACTCTTGTCTG
>NC_079230.1:8900548-9000935 GCF_029633865.1 Lampris incognitus
CTCTCTGGAACAATACCTACCACCTCCAAAAAGAATTAGGATCATAAATGCTTTAGTTTTCGGTCCCGCTATCTACACTAACTAACACACACACACACACACACTAACACCACACACACACACATTCCGAAAATATGGGAGTTGATTTGTTTATTTGCACTAATCTGGGTGAGAAAAGGGCAAGGATTGACTCCACGCCGCTAATCACAGGCGCCACATCTGAACGGATGAAATCATCTGAACTACAAGCGCTTCTCTTCCTCCATTACCACCCCCCCCCGCCCATCTCTGATTGCCAGCTCACCAATAACACGGCACCTAGAGGGGTATGAGAGGGAGCGAGAGAGAGTTGGGGAGAAGCCAGAAGAGACAGACTAGTCGAGTGCAAGATCTAGAAGAGTTTCGTCGCCGTATATCTGGTCTAACACACAAAGCTCAAAGTCTTCCGGAGACGGAGAAAGGGGAGATGCTCCTCAGTGCCACCGAGCCGAGAAGTCCCGTTTCTGACTCTCGGTAAGCTATCTCAAAAACACATGGGTGGACTCTCGTGAGGTCACGTGGGCTTTAGGTGGAGGAACAACTGATTGGGTTTGGAAGGTGATATTCTTCCTACTTTTTGAGATGTTTAACTTTTTCTCGTGGGAAATTTCCCCATAGAAATGGACAGGGGGGCGTTTGGGTGTAATTGGTTTACGTTCGGCCGCTCGGCCTTGGCGGAGGTTGGCGCCCGCCGACAGCTCTTGTTAGTATATATTGTCTGTTACGCCTCCCTGGGACCACGTTTCTGTCCCTCCGATGAGGCCTCACATAACAACGGAAACTCTCGCTACTCAAGACACTGATATTTCTCGACACTCTTTGCCTTCGTACTTGTAGACTGTTGAATTGCACCGATCAGCCTAAACGTTAAAACTACCCGCCTAATAGAATAGAATAGAATAGAATACTCTCTATTAGTCATTTTGTACATTCTTACACAAATGAAGTTTAATTACTGCATTTAACCCATCCTAGCCGTGTAGCTAGGAGCAGTGGGCAGCCGCCGTGCAGCACCCGGGGACCAACTCCAGTTATTTCTTCCTATTGCCTTGGTCAGGGGCACAGAGAGGAGTATTAACCCTAGCTAGCATTCATGTCTTTTTGATGTTGGGGGAAACCAGAGTGACCAGAGGAAACCCACGCAGACATGGGAAGAACCTGCAAACTCCACACAGAAAGGACCTGGGATGGCCTGGGGTTCGAACCTAGGACCTTCCTGCTGTGAGGCAACAGCGCTCACCACTGGGCCACCATGCTGGCTACAATATTGTGTAGGTCCCCATCGTGCCGCCAAAGCATCTCTGATCCATCGAGGCATGGACTCCACAAGACCTCTGAAGGTGTCCTCTGGTATCTGGCACCAAGATCCTTTAAGTCCTGCAAGTTGTGAGGTGGGGCCTCCATGGATTGGACTTGTGTTTCCGGCACATCCCACAGATCAGATTGAGATGTGGGGATTTTGGAGGCCAAAGCAACACCTTGAACTCTTTGTCATGTTCCTCAAACCATTCCTGAACAAGTTTTGCAGTGTGGCAGGACACATTGCCCTGCTGAAAGAGGCCACTGCCATCAAGGAATACCGTTGCCCTGGAGGGGTGTACTTGGTCTGCAACGATGTTTAGGTAGGTGGCACGTGTCAAAGTAACGTCCACATGAATACCAGGACCCAAGGTTTCCCAGCAGAACATTGCAGAGAGCATCGCACTGCCTCCACCAACTTGCCTTCTTCCCATAGTGCATCCTGGTGCCATCTCTTCCCCAGGAAAACAACGCATATGCACCTGCCCATCCACATGATGTAAAAGAGACCATGATTCATCAGACCAGGCCACCTTCTTCCACTGCTCCATGGTCCAGTTCTGATGCTCACATGCCCATTGTAGGGGCTTTTGGTGGTGGACAGGGGTCATCATGGGCACTACGACCGGTCTGCAGCAATGCACCCCATACGCAGCAAGCTGTGATGCACTGTGTGTTCTGACGCCTGTCTAGCGTAGCCAGCTTTGACGTTTTCAGCAATTTCAGCTACAGGAGATCTTCTGTGGGATATAATGAGATGTTATTCACTTCACCTGTAAGTGGTATTAATGTTTTGGCTGATAAGTGTATATCCTTTGTGTTCTTTATCGAAGCATCCCGTCAAGTTCCTCATATGTGCAACCTTAACTTGGCAAACCTGATTTGAGAGGAAGGCCTCACTGAAGATCTCTGTGGTTATTGTTACTGAGCGATGAGATGTGAGGACATGGTGTACACATTACACTTCTCAGGTAGCTCAGTTTTGAGTTTAGCTCCTACTTGATTTCACTGTTAACCTTCATAGTTTTTACAGTTTTACAGTCTTTCGATTTAAGAAGTGCAGAAGAAACCTGACCCCCCCCCCCCCATTTTCTCCCCAATTATACCCGGGCAATTACTCCACTCTTCTGAGCCATCCCGGTCTCTGCTCCACCCCCCTCTGCAGATCCGGGGAGGGCTGCAGACTACCACGTCTCCTCCAATACATGTGGAGTCGCCAGCCGCTTCTTTTCACCTGACAGTGAGGAGTTTCACCAGGGGGATGTAGCACGTAGGAGGATCACGCTATTCCCCTCAGTTCCCCCTCCCCCCTGAATAGGCGCCCCAACCGACCAGAGGAGGCGCTAGTACAGCGACCAGGACACATACCCACATTCAGCTTCCCACCCGCAGACACGGCCAATTGTGTCTGTAGGGACGCCCGACCAAGCCGGAGGTAACACGGGGATTCGAACCGGCGATCCTCGTGTTGGTAGGCAACGGATGAGACCGCTATATGCTACCCGGACGCCCCTTATTTGCCACTAACATCACTGAATAGCTGAAATGTTTGGCCGTTATCTCTGTACCTACCTTAATCTTTCACTTCCAATGTATTTGCTGTTTATGTAAATGGCAGCGAATGTATTAAAACTTATTCTAGCGTCCCACCTAGCGTAGCCTCCCCCCAACTCCCCCCCCCCCCGCACGAGAGAGTCACCCAAAAGACCGATATTCAAATGTAAATACAGAGATACTCAATGTGCCTGGATCATCTTATTTTTGCCCCCGCGAGGCGTTTGTGTCGTCTTCTCCCCTCTGAGGATCCTTTTCTTCCTGTCCTGTCATCAGTTCGAACCTCGGTGCCGCGTCAGCGGGAGGAGGCTCCAGATGGAAGGAGGCGCTGGTTATAATGGGAATGAGCGCTTGTGGAAAACTCATCACCTCCTTCATTTTCTTTTCCTTTAGAGGGCTTTTCATTTTAATATGCGACCACTTTTTTATTATCTTGTTTTCTTTGTTGAGGCGCTCGCTCTTGGCTTAACCTTGCCCCCCCACCCCCACTTCATTATTATTAAAATCTGTTCCTTACTTTGCTGCGTTTCAGCATGTTCCCTCTTCCGCTAATCGTATTTCATTGTGGTTTACATTGTTGTTTGCTGCAACTGTGCGTCGAGGCAGAGAAATGGGTCTGACCGTTTGTGTTTTCTTTCCCCAAAGCCGGAGCATCCTTAGGACGGATAAGGACATCTTCTGTACACGCATGCGGCGAGACAAATACACGCAGGGACACACACGGGCAGACATCCAGAGGGAGATAAGAAAACACAAGTCAGGGTGACCGTCAATTATGCTGTGTGTGTGCGTGTGTGCGAGCACCAGGTCAGTGAATAGAGTAACTGGGGCGAGACTGATTGTTAATTACTGTGTTGGATGTTGGTGGCATGGGGAGAGAGAGTGCGATAATGACAGAGCTGACAAGAGAGAGGGTTGTCAAAAAAAGGTGTGTGTGTGTGTGTGTGTCTTCTCCCGGATCGCCACCTTGCCGTGGTGGGGAAGCTTGCGTGTACCAATGATCCCAAGAGCTGTGCTGTCCGGAGCTTGGCCCCGGTAGGGTCGCGCAAGGCAGGTAGGTCAAGGGGGAGGTTCCAGATGAAGCGCGATCCAACAAAGACCTCAACAGTGGAACTGGTGGAAGATGTCTCCAGGTCACAATGGTAGTGAAGGCTGCAGCAGAGGGTGGTCCCCAATCGTCTTGGTTCTCCATGCCATTGGTCTCTGGCCAACCCCTTCCTGCCAAGGGCCGCATATGGTGGCTGCAGGAGCATCAGCCGCTCCATGTAAAAAGCTGTCATGTGCTGGCATCCTCCCGTTATGCGGCTCCAGTATCAGCCTCTACACCCGCCTGAGGACCCAGAGAGACATCATACTTGACCCCGAGTGACCGCCGATGATGAGGATTTGTGTGTGTGTTCTTGTTCAGCTATATTTGTGAGGATCAGTTTGAGTTTTTCACCATAAGAATGAAGACATTTTCCGGGCGTCCAGGTAGCGTGGCGGTCTATTCCGTTGCCTACCAACACGAGGATCGCCGGTTGGAATCCCCGTGTTACCTCCGGCTGGGTCGGGCATCCCTACAAACACAATTTGGCGTGTCTGCGGGTGGGAAGCCGGATGTGGGTATGTGTCCTGGTCGCCGCAGTAGCGCCTCCTCTGGTCGGTTGGGGCACCTGTTCAGGGGAGAGGGGGAACTGGGGGGTAGCGTGATCCTCCCACGTGTTACGTCCCCCTGGTGAAACTCCTCACTGACAGGTGAAAAGAAGCGGCTGGCGACTCCACATGTATCGGGGGAGGCATGTGGTAGTCTGCAGCCCTCCCCGGATCTGCAGGGGGGGGTGGAGCAGCGACCGGGACGGCTCAGAAGCGTCGGGTAGTTGGCCGGACATTATTGGGGGGAAAAGGGGTGGGGGGGGGGACTACTGGTGAAGAAAAGTCATGGATTGCACCTGTACGAGTAGGGCAAGGGTTGAGGATGGGGTTAGGGAATGATGAATGTAGTCAATGAGGGTCCTCACAGGTATCGAAGAACAAATGTGTACTTGTATACATGTGTGTGTGTACCTTACAAACATACATATGCACACACATACTTACACCAGCAAATGTTCCCTCGACACACACACACACACACACACACACACACACACACACACACACCCCAACACCTGGCACACACACACGTGTGTACGTCAAGCGAGAGGAAGGAGCAAAGAAAATTCCACTTTCGCTGAAGTGAGTTGAACTTCTGCCCTTTTCAAGAACATTCCATGCCACGGTAGGCGTGTGACATACCCAAGAAGACAAAACATTTGACGGCTGACCTCTTGAACAGCTTCCAGCGACACCTTCCCTGTTGCTAAGCAGAAACAGGAAGCAGGTATCGCCGGACCGTGAGCAGGCAGGAAGTGAGGAGGAGACCCTGAGGGCTAGCTTCCTGTTTGAAAAACAACAACAGAGTTAAACATCCACCGCTGCAGAGTAGGGACCTGCTCCCCGGCCTCAGCTGCAGCCTTCACACTTCCTAAAAAAAAAAGATTCATACAAGTCCCTCCTCATGAGCGTCTAGAATTTAAATATTTTTGAACATCAGCTGTCCTGGTTGGGGGGTGGGGGGGCCACACACACAAAGGCTGATTGAAAAGTGCTTTGAGGATAAAGGCAACAAGGACACTGTTATCACATATCTTGCCTCGCTACTGGAGGTCAGCGGAGACATTCAGACAGAGCCGGCCTTCATGAGGCCTCCCTGTGAAGCCAAGCTACATGCCACATAACTGGCAGGATAAGTCATACGCACATCTCAGTTTGAGGGCACCGTAAAGCTGCCTTTTCTGTGATCTTGAGAACTCATAAACCACAACTTAGAAATTAATAATTGTTTTTAGAAAATAAATCAATTGAATAATAATTTGTCGGTTTTGGGGGGGGGGGGACTTGAGGAACTGCAAATTTGAATCAGTTTTTTTTATTATTTTTTTAGGAAAATATGAAATATGGCATCGTTCCAAGTAATAACATCAGTCCTGTATGAAATCTCAACAATTTTTTTTCCCTCCCCAATTGTATCTGGCCAATCACCCCACTCGCCAATCACCCCACTCTTCTGAGCCGTCCCGGTCACTGCTCCACCCCCTCTGCCGATCCGGGGAGGGCTGCTGACTACCACATTCCTCCTCCCATACATGTGGAGTCGCCAGCGGCTTCTTTTCACCTGACAGTGAGGAGTTTCGCCAGGGGGACGTAGCGCGTGGGAGGATCACGCTATTCCCAACAGTTCCCCCTCCCTCCCGAACAGGCGCCCCGACCGACCAGAAGAGGCGCTAGTTCAGCGACCAGGACACATACTCACATCCGGCTTCCCACCCGCAGACACGGCTACAATTGCGTCTGTAGGGACGCCCGACCAAGCCAGAGGTAACACAGGGATTCGAACTGCCGATCTCCGTATTGGTAGGCAACAGAATAGACCGCCACGCCACCTGGACGCCAAATCTCAACAATTCTGTTCAAATATCGCAATATCCACATTTCTTGAAAAAGGAATCTGCACAAATTGCACCCCTGCTGGTTGAACTCCATCATGGGGTGTGCAGTTTTCAAAGCCTATACATCCAAATACTTTAATGTAGCAATCCCGATTCCCGAGTGACAGCAACATCAGGAAGAAAGAGCATGAGAAGTTGAGAAATACCAAGGGCTGAGGGAAGAACTAGATTGGATGTGGAAGGGGAAATCCACAGTAGCCCCAGTGGTAATTGCAGCATTAGGGGCTGTGACCCCCAAACTGAGTGACTCCAGCAGATTCCAGGAGCAACATCTGAGGCCTCTGTCCAGAAGAATGCAGTCCTAGGAACAGCTAACATATTGTGCAGAACCCTCAAACTTCCAGGCCTCTGGTAGAGGACCCCAGCTTGAGGAAGACACACACCACCCGGAAAAGGGTGAGAGGGAGATTCTTTTTTTTTTTTACCATCGTCATCAGCAGTCACTCAGGGTTGAGTACAACCGTCCTCCCTCTGGGTCCTCAGGTGGGCGTGGAGGCTGATCCTGGAGCCACATAATGGGGGGACGCCTGCGCTTGACAGCTTTTTACATGGAGAGACTGATGCGCCTTCAGCCACCACATAGTCCTTGGCAGGGAGTAGCCAGAGTCCTATGGCACGGAGAACCAAGACAAGCGAGGACCACCCTCTGTTGCAGCCTTCATCCACCTTCACTGCCACTGTGACATGGAGACATCTTCCGCCAGTTCCACCATTGAGGTCTTTGTTGGATCACGCTTCATCTGGAACCTCACTCTTGACCTATCCACCTTGGGTGACCTTACCAGGAGCCAAGCTCCGGATGGCATAGCTCTTGGGATAATTGATACACACAAGCTTCCCCACCACGGCAAGGTGGCAATCGAGGAGAAGGTTTTTTTTTCTATGCTTATTATCACATACCTTTGAGAACAATTTCGTGTTGCCAGCTATCGCCTAGAGTCTGAATGGGGTGATGCCATTTTCATTTCTAAGCGGTTCTGTCACTCACAAAGCTAAATCTGTTAGCGGTGGGTGACAGAGAGGGGGCGGCTCCATTACAAAGCTCATGTTAGAAACTGTCTGACAGGTGCATTGAGTTGGCTAAAATGGATCGGCCCTTGGGAAGCCTGAAGCCCTCTCCTTTCAGAGGCATTCTTATGAAACTGTAAAGCATTTTAATGGAACCGTCATGCTGAGGAGCCTCCTGGACAGCCAGTCAGAGAGACAAACAACGAAAAGGAGAAAGCGAG
The DNA here is from genome assembly GCF_029633865.1 of Lampris incognitus. Taxonomy (NCBI): domain Eukaryota; kingdom Metazoa; phylum Chordata; class Actinopteri; order Lampriformes; family Lampridae; genus Lampris; species Lampris incognitus. The sequence continues at coordinate 8,908,200 of NC_079230.1, forward strand.
AGAGACGGAGAGAGAGAGACAGATATTGTCCTTGAAACTCCAAGAATTGGACGTGCATTGGTGAAACTGGGGGCAATCATTTTCATCACACAACCATAAGTTGATCAAAGAATGTGATCAATGAGCTTGATCCAAACACAAATGTGTAATTTTTGGGATCCCCCCCCCTTTTCTCCCCAACTGTACCCAGCCAATTACCCCTCTCTTTCGAGCTATCCCGGTCACTGCTCCACCCCCTCTGCCGATCCAGGGAGGGCTGCAGACTATCACATGCCCCCTCCCATACATGTGGAGTCGCCAGCCGCTTCTTTTCACCTGACAGTGAGGAGTTTCACCAGGGGGGCGTAGCGCGTGGGAGGATCACGGTATTCCCCCAGTTCCCCCTCCCCCCTGAACAGGCACCCCGACCGACCAGAGGAGGCGCTAGTGCAGTTAACAGGACACATACCCACCTCCGGCTTCCCACCCGCAGACACGGCCAATTGTGTCTGTAGGGATGCCCGACCAAACCGGAGGTAACACGGGGATTCGAACCAGTGATCCCCCTGTTTGGAGGCTACGGAATAGACCGCCACGCTACCTGGACGCCCCAAACATAATATGTTGACTAAACATTCTCAAAGCCTTTGCTTTTATATCATCAGTACAGTATTCGACAGATTTTCCATCACAGGCTGGCTCTGAGAATAAAAAGGCCATAAGATCTGACATGGTGTAAAGCAGCAGTGGGTGGCGAACCATGTGCCATGGAGACCCATGTGTATGCAGGTTTTCCTTCCAGCCGGACTCCACACCAGGTGATTTCACTGATACATTCTTCCTCTTTGGTTGAAGGGTTGCTAATCAGTGAAATCACCAGGAGTGGAGTCTGGCTGTAATGAAAACCTGCATACACATGGCTCTCCATGGCACATGGTTAGCCGCCATGGTGTAAAGAGTCTATCAGGAATTGAGTCAACAGACTGCAATGGTGTTCCCCCTCGAATGGACCATAAAAATCATAAATGGATGAGGAAAGTGGCGATGCTTCATTTCTGGTTGCAACTAAAAATCAAATTCTCCCTGGTGTGTCTTATACCTGCACCCTTTTTTCAACCATATAAATGAAAAAAGGTAATGTGCATGGTAATACGTACAGCAATCAAACTACCATCAGCACCATGACTAGAGTGTGTCACAGTTTTGAAATGTCATTTTGTGAGATTACAGATAAAAGTGTCATTCTGCAGTGCCTCTCCAGGGTTTAAAAGGATTGAGATTTCATTTCATATCTCACTGTGTATCTCTGCAGCCGGATGTGGCGGCCGCACTGACGATGAATCATGTGAAGATGTGCTGCAGGGGTTATGGGGTCTCTGTGTAAAGCGGGTGTTGGGTTCCTGTTCCAGAGACATGTGTCATTTCAAAACCTCATTTTTCGTTTTCTTGCCCACTTTCCTGTTCTATCGTGCTCTTCTGACATTTTCGGAATTACAACATAACTCATCTGGTAAAACGTCATTTCAGTGGTTTTGTTGGAAATGAAGATCTTGTGGTTTGACAAGCCTTCTTTTTTTCCGTTTTTAGTTGACCACTTTTAGTCAGCGCACACACACACACACACACACACACACACACACACACACACACACACACACACTTAAGACATGACCTTGGCATACTGAATCATAGTCAAGGTCATGGTTATTATACTGTAGCTTTGCTATCTTATTAAATATAACCTCAGTTCACCGAAACAAGTTAGACAGGCTCGAGAAGACAGATGAGCGCCGCTGAACTTCAGTGAAGGCAAGAACACAAGTTGGACGAGGGAGGAAGAAGAGGATGGATTGAGGAGGACAATTCCAAAGAACGCAGATGAAATGGATGTGAGACATAAACAGGAGTCTTAAATCCCTGCCACAGGTACAGGGAGTATACCCACCTCTTTTTCTGTCAATTCACAGTATAATTGCCTATCAGCCAAAAAGCCATTGAAATATATCCAAGCAGTAGCTCACGACAGGCCATGGCATCGCATTAGGCCGAACAACAGCGGTTATCTGTGATATAATCCTAATATATCCTGGACTGGAGGGAGCCACTGCTTTCATATTACTGTTACCAAGTACGGCAATATGAAAGACCATTTTTATCAACGTGTTCATACAGCATTGTTCTTACAAAGAACTAGGCCCTCCTGGCTGCCTGCACATAGTGCAAGGTGGTTGCTATGTAACCTACTTGCTTCTTTATCCTTTTTTTTAATCACAGATTGATTTCATCATTTGGCTATTGATTTGTATGTTGCCATTTATTGTGCAACCACTGACAAACTGTCTAATTTTCCCCACTCCACACGCGGAGTGATACTGAATTGTGTAAAGGAATTACACATCATCGCCGTTGTATGCAGTGCTAACCGCTGCTGTCTCACAGTAAGAAGGTCCTGGGTTCGAACCCCAGGCCGTCCCAGGTCCTTTCTGTGTGGAGTTTGCATGTTCTTCCTGTGCCTGCGGTGGGTTTTCTCCGGGTGCTCCGGTTTCCTCCCACCATCAAAAAGACATGCATGTTAGGGTTAATACTGCTTTCTGTGCCCCTGAGCAAGGCAAAAGGAAAAAATAACTAGAGTTGGTCCCCGGGTGCTGCACGGCAGCTGCCCACTTGCCCCTAGCTACACAGCTAGTATGGGTTAAATGCAGTAATTAAATTTCATTTGTGTATGTACCTATGTACAAAATGACTAATGAAGCATATTCTGTTCTATTACATCACGGCTAACAACCAATCAGATTGCTTGGTTTGAGCTATCCATTTTGTAAAGGATAGCATAACCACTTACTTTCTCAGTCGCAGTACGCCTACCTCCTCAACGATATCTACACCACTGACAGGCAGGGAAATGCATTCATGTCCCACTTTGCACAATCAACTAGATTGGTAGGGCTTCTTTAAACACTGGGAGAAAAACATCCCCCCTCATTTCTGGATACTAATTTCAAGTAGAGTCATAGAAAGTACATTGATTGTAATTATTAAGGTGGGGTAAGCCACTTCAAAAGAGGTTGGCTACTTCTATATACACACCACATGGACAAAAGTGTGTGCACACTCGAACAACTAACCCATATGTGCTTGTTGAACATCTTCCAAAAGCATGGGCATTCATATGGAGTTTGGACTCCCTGTGCTGCTATACCAGCCTCCACTACTCTGGAAAGGCTTTCCACCAGATTTTGGAACATGGATGTAGGGATTCACTCCCATTCAGCCACAAGAGCATTAGGGAGGTCAGGCACTGATGTTGGGAAGAAGGTCTGGCTCACAGTTGGCATTCTAATTCATCCCAAAGGTTTTGGATGGGGTTGAGGTCAGGGTTCTGAGCAGGCCAGTCAAGTTCTTCCACACCAAACCAGGTCTTTACGGACCTCACTTTGTGCACGGGATATTGTCATGCTGAAACAGCAAAGGGCCTTCCCCATCTGTTGCCATAAAGCTGGAAGCCCACAATTCTCTAGAATGTCATTGTATGCTGTTGCATTAAGAAATTCATTCACTGGAAGTAAGGGGCTGAGCCCAATCCATGAAAAACACCCCTGGACCATTATTCCTCCTCCGCCAAACTTTACAGTTGGCAGTATGCATACGGGCAGGAAGCGTTCTCCTCATCCGCCACACCCACATTGGTCCATCAGACTGCCAGATAGTGAAGTGTGATTCATCGCTTCAGAGAACATGTTTCTACTGCTTCAGAGTCCAATGGTGGTGTGCTTTACACCACAACAGCTGATGCTTGGCATTGCCCATAGTGATTTTAGGATTGTGTGCAGCTGCTCGGCCATGGAAACCCATTTTATGAATCTCCCGATAAACAGTTCTTGTGCTGACGTTGCTTCCAGAGGCAGTTTGGAATTCGGTAGTGAATGTTGCAACCAAGGACCTTTTTTACATGCTTCAGCTCTTGGTGGTCCCATTCTGTGGTCTTGTGTGGCCTACTGCTTCACAGCTTAACTATTGGTGCTCTCAGACGTTTCCCCTTCAGAATGACAGACATCTAGTTGACCGAGGCAGATTGATTAGGGTAGAAATTTGACCAACTGACTTGTTTGTTAGAAAGGTGGCATCCTTTGACAGTACCATGCTGAAAGTCACTGAGCTCTTCAGTACCACCCATTCTACTGCCAAAGTTTGTCTATAGAGATTACATGGCTGTGTGCTTGATTTAGTGCACCTGTTAGCGATGGGTATGGCTGAAAAAGGCAAATCTACGAATTAGAAGGTGCGTCCACATGCCTCTGGCCATCAACTTCATTGCGAGTCACTGACAGTTCATTCATTTTCTATGGAGCTGAGTGGTGTTTGACGTGTAGTCAATGTTATGCGAGTGACTGATTTATGTCAAAAGCATCTGACCACTTTTCAAAAATTTGCAGGCATCACCCATGAAGTCATTTAGATTTATAATTCTTTGAGTTTCCCTTTTGACATGAAAAAATGAATGAATATTTAACTTGCAGTGACTGAAATTGAAAAGCTGATCACCGCTAACCAAAGTTACCCTGTGCTTTACAACATTCAGCTAAAAGAACTGCAATAAGTGCTTTAAAAACAACACACGGAGAACAGTTTCTGCTACTGTAGGCATTGAAGCGAAGTGGTTATTTTGAGAGTTTGTAATGGCAGTTGCTACTCAGGGTAAAACACTTCCCATCGGGGGCGTACAGGTAGCGGTCTACTCCGTTGCCTTCCAACACGTGGATCGCTGGTTCGAATTCCTGTGTTACTTCCAACTAGGCTGGGAGTCCCTAAGGCACAATTGGCCATGTCTGCGGGTAGGAAGCCAGATGTGGGTATGTGTCCTGATCACTGCACTAGCGCTTCCTCTGGTCGATCCGGGCGCCTGTTGGGGGGGGGGGGGGGCGGGGCGGGGGACAGCATGATCCTCTCACGAGCCACATCCCCTTGGTGAAACTCCTCACTGTCAGGTGAAAAGAAGCGGCTTGGTGACACTTCAAATGTATCGGAGGAGGCATGCGGTAGTCTGCAGCCCTCCCCAGATCAGCAGAGGGGGTGGAACAGCGACTCAAATGGGTCGGAAGAGTGGGGTAATTGGACGGTTACAGTTTGAAAAAAAAAAAGGGGGGGGGGGACTCAAAAATATTTACTTCCCTTCAATCCAAAAGCTGTGTTTACACGCCTTAATAACAAAGATACACGGAACCTTAATCACCGCCCATAGTAAATGAGTTAGTTCAGCAACTCGTCAACTAAATTGATGGATGTGTGACTTGCAACGTTAGGGTCAGCATGTACACATTAATCTAATTATATATTATACCAATACCATTTAATATGTGATAAACTACAACACTGGTGTACTGTTCTCACCTACCATCTACAACTTCTCATTCTCTCTTCCTCTGCTGTCAGCTTGGCTCTGTTCCTACTGTTTGCACCCGTCCGATCATCCTTCATATTTCTGTGGCCTTTATCCAGACACTTGTTTGCTTATCTGTGACATATTGATGCTGCCACTTCCTGTAGCACACTCACCTTTATTCTTGACAGTAGAAGATGAAGTCAGCAGACATTGGGAGGAGGTTCGTCAGAGGGATGTGGTCGATCGATTGATGCAGAGGAAAAACGGAGGAAGGCTGGATGGCAGAGAGATAGAAACAGGGTAGGAGAATATCAGATATTTTTGAGTTGCATGTGTTTTCAATCATGTGTATCCCATCATACAAAATTATATAATAGAATAGCCTTTATTTTACCCCCAAAATAAAATAATCTTCCTCAGCTGCGTGTCATATGATCGCTCGCTGCTATCTTTCTCTTGTTGGCAAACATACACACAACACAAAAACATATACACTCACAATAAGAGGAAAACAGCCAAAGGCATAGCGGATGAGTGGTACATGAAACGAGATGAAGACAAGGCGCACCGAGAGATGACTATAAGTTTGTTGTTTCCACTTGACTGATGTCAAAAGTTCATGATGATGTCCTGTAGCAGCAATAACAAGCATGACGTGACAGTGGGTTTTTACACCACAACCCTAAAAGACAGGCTTTATGGATGCCCTGATACGGGACACAGTCTGCTGGAGGGTGGGTCCGTTGATGCTACATAAAGATGCCACCGCACTAGATTCACTGGTCTATAGTGGAAAAATCTCTGTGGAATTTCCCTTAACTAAACAGGTGACCATAATTCTTCACTTATCTACTTGAGCACAAATTAAGATCCCAAATTTCCACTTCAACAAATTTAAAGATGGCCGACACAGGACTGGCAACGGCATCTCAGCCATCTTTAATGTCATAACAAAGGCAATGTTTGGGTAAGCGCCTGTCAAGGGGAGAGCAGGAACAGGACCCAAATCGAGAGAGCGGGGGCAGGCTGGGATAAAGCAAGGCTTTAATAAGACAAGGTACTTACAGACAGACGGGATAGGTACCAAAGATACGGAAGGCGTGACGAAGCAGGCCAACGTGGGCTAAACAAGGGACACGTTTTACTTATAAACCAAGGCAATCAGGAGGGAATATATCCCTACATGGGGAGCCAAATAAGGGAATGGGGAACAGGTGAGCCTTAGAAATAACACATGACAAAAACACAACTATTACAGCGCCGATGATACCGAAGACGGTCCATGGCCAGAGGGTTTGTCTGGCCTCTTCCCTTGAATGGGTTATTACATGTTGTGGAATACCCAATTAGTGCAGACTTGCAATTCTTCCATTTCCCGTATTTTGGTCAATGCAGCAGTTCCGAGCACAGGTCATTCAGTTACCTTGAATATTTGAGGACTGTCGCTGCAAAACAGAGTCCTGCACTTCTGAAATCCATTCCCATGCAAAACTCTGTCCGCCCCGCTACCCGTATCCCGCAAACCACCCGACACATTAGTTAAATTCACGCTACCCGACCCAAAAGTTCGTACATAAAAGGTAGAAAGCACACTGGATTTTGCATGTTTTTCTGTGGGGCAGAGACAGAATTATTTTTTTCTTTTTGATTCTCTCCAGTTGCACCCGTCCACTACCTCACTCTTCCGAGCTCCCGGTCGCTGTTCCACCCCCTATGCCGATCCGGGGAGGGCTGCGGACCACATGCCTCCTCCCATACATGTGGAGTCGCCAGCTGCTTCTTTTCCCCTGACAGTGAGGAGTTTCGCCGGATGGACATAACACGTGGGAGGATCATGCTATTCCCCGCGAACAGGCGCCCTGATCAACGAGAGGAGGCGTTAGTGCAGCGACCAGGACACATACCCACGTCCGGCTTACCACCTGCAGACACAGCCAGTTGTGTCTGTAGGGACGCCCGACCAAGCCGGAGGTAACACTGGGATTCCAACCGCCGATCCCCGTGTTGGTAGGCAACGGAATAGACCGCTACACTACCCAGCTATGACAGCCACATACCTCAAAGCCCAGCAGAAAGTTCTGAGTTCAGTTTTCCCAACTTCTGCTGTCATTGTGACCGAGCAAACCAGATGCTGATTTACTGAGTCAACATTGTTGCAGTTTGGTGCAGGTGCACCCATTTCTGGTTCTTAAAAAATACAAAAAGTATCGCAACATGAACATGCGACATGAAGCTTTGGGAGCTATGTATTAGCCATATATTTTGTGGGCCACCTGTCGGGTACCCACAGGTACCCAACCCATTGCAGGACTCTGGTGCAAAATGAACATAATCCCAGACACCTGCTCATCTAAAAACATCGTCAACATGACAGAAGAGCACATTCCAAGCTGCTACACCAGTCATCTCTTTCATACTCACGCGCTGCACGTTTTTCCCCTAACTTGGCTTTTTTTTCTTTTTTTTTTTTGGTCTTGGATGTTGCTTTTTTCCACAGTCGGGTTTTTCAAAATGCATATGAGTATATTCTAAAGGTCCTCGACCAAGCCAATATTGGTGTTAAACCATTCACAAACTCCCCAGACTCGTTTTCCCTCGACTGAGATCGGTCTGCTAATGTGAATTATCACATTAAGGGCAGAAGCATGATGTTCACAAGATTTCACTTCAGTCTGATGCAGCCGCTGCTGGGTGCAAGTCAGCAGATCGACAGAGGAACAGCCTCTGAAAAGATCAGCTGCCTGGTGAATGTTGTGGCGTGGCGGGAAAACACTGTACAGACGAGTTTTTTAGATAAACCACAGAAAAGCTGTCCACGTACAGCTGTCCACGTGTGTGGGTGTGTGTGTGTGTGTGTATTTCAGCAGGTCAGAGAGATGGAGGCTCGGATATGCTGCCAAGCTGAAACGCTGAAGAATATATGATAAACCATCTATCCAGCCATCCATTATCCAAACCACTCATCCTGTTCTCAGGATGCTGGAGCCTATCCCAGCAGTCACTGGGCGGCAGGCGGGGAGACACCCTGGACAGGCCGCCAGGCCATCACACAGGGCAGTGTCCGACAGCAGTGGCATGGTGGATACTTAAACATCACCCCATGAAAAAAAAGTTTAAAAATGTAAAAACAGATGAACAAAAATTAAGTGTTATGTAACACTAATGTATTTTATATCTAGTTTTTTCCAATAATTCTTTACATTTTTCTTTCATCACCTTACTTTAATCATTTTTATCGCAATCCTTGTTTTACTGGCTCTAATTCACTCCGTTTTAATTATGCTCTTGTGATTTTATCCTGGCAATGTTTTACCTTGTTCTGTGGAGCGGATCTGGCATTATTTCCTATATTTTTATTGTATTTTGTTGTTTTATCTGGACTATGTGCATTATTTTACCCTGTTGTGTAAGGCAACTTGTAACATTGTTTAGAAAGGTGCGATATAAATAAAGTTTATTATTATTATTATTATCAAAGACTGCATTTACATGGACTTGAGTATCCCGGTTATGAAGCTTCTCCCGGTTTTGATCACTTTCAGGATATGGCGTTAACATGGAACACAGAGAAATCTTGTTATTAATTTCCCCATAGACATGATAAATACTAGTAACTTGGTTACTGGTTAAGTCAAGCCAAATCAAGTCAATTCTATTTGTATAGCCCAATATCACAAATTACAAATTCGCCTCAGGTGGCTTTACAACAACACAACATCCTGTCCTTAGACCCTCGCAACGAATAAGGAACAACTCCCTAAAAAAGCCCTTTCACAGGGAGAAAAAATAGGAAAAAACCTCAGGGAGAGCAACAGAGGAGGGCTCTCTCTCCCAAGATGGACAGACATGCAATGGATGTTGTGTGTACAGAGTAAAACACAATTTACAGAATAGAACATTGGAAGAGGATAACAGAATCATAATGGAATTATAAGATGATGCCAAGCAGTGTCCAGATGCCACCAAAACAGCCCAGGATCTGAGCCACGTGACCACGCTCACCATGTAGACTGGAGCACATACTACACATGCACACAGGGGAGACTCACATCACACCATTCGCATAGGCAGGAGAACAGACAAGAAAAAACAATCACACATCAGACTGAGAGAGGGATATAACATTGAAACAGTACGGCCACTCATCTGTATAGCAATGGAAATTTAGTCCATGGCTGCGTATAATTTGGCCAAGAGAGAGAAACGTAGAGGGCCAAGAACCGAGCCCTGAGGTACACCATATTTAATGTCAGAGAATTCTGATGTAATATTATTAAAGCAGAAAACACTATGTTCTTCCAGATAAGTAGGACTTGAGCAAAGAGAGAGCTAAGCCAGAGACACTAAAATTACAATTTATACAGTGATCAATGGTGTCAAAGGCTGCACTGAGGTCCAGTAGTAGAAGCACAGAAGTGGAATCAGAGTCTATAGCTAGTAAAAGATCATTCACCACTCTGGTTAGAGCAGTTTCAGTGGAGTGACAGGCCCTGAAAGCTGATTGAAAAAGTTCATATCGATGGTTTTCTTCTATATGGGTCAAAAGTTGTTAACACACAACTCTCTCTTAGTACTTCAGAAATGGACGGCAGATTAGAGACTGGCTGATAGTTATTAAGAGACCCTGGATCGAAGTGCAGTTTTTTAAGTAGAGGTTTGACTATAGCTCTCTTAAAACTGCTGGGAACAGTGTCAGTCATAAGTGATAAATCAACAATGTCTAGCATTGTAGGTCCCAGGAAAGGCCAGGGGTCTTTAAAATGTTTTGCTGGTAAAGGGTCAACTAGGCAAGTAGTTGGTTTAGAAGCTGACATGAGCTTAGTCAAAGTATCAAGAGAGATAGTCTCAAAAACTGTAACAACAGGGACTATCAGTGGCTAATTGTATAGATATGAATTTGGTAAGACAGGATCTACAGGAGTAGCTGGAGTTGAAGAACTAATTTTGTTTATAATCTCATCAACCTTATTGCAGAAAAAGTCTAGAAACCCATGGGCCATGAATGGTGAGCAGCAAAATGACAGCTGCTTTTTAGTAAATTTAGCTTGCGGATGACATTGTGATCTGTAGTGAGAGTAGGGTGCAGGTTGAGGAGAGCTTGGAGAGGTGGAGGTATGCACTGGAGAGAAGAGGAATGAAAGTCAGTAGGAGCAAGACGGAATACCTATGCATGAATGAGAAGGAGGACAGTGGAATGGTGAGGATGCAAGGAGTAGAGGTGATGAAGGCGTATGAGGTAAATACTTGGGGTCAACTGTCCAAGGTAAAGGGAAGTGCAGAAGAGAGGTGAAGAAGAGAGTGCAGGCAGGGTGGAGTGGGTGGAGAAGAGTGTCAAGAGTGATTTGCGAAAGAAGGGTACCAGCAAGAGTTAAAGGGAAGGTTTACAAGATGGTTGTGAGACCAGTTATGTTGTATGGTTTGGAGACAGTGGCACTGATGAAAAGACAGGAGGTGGAGCTGGAGGTGGCAGAGTTGAAGATGATAAGAATTTCATTGGGAGTGATGAAGAAGGAGAGGATAAGAAATGAGTATATTAGAGGGACAGCTCAAGTTGGACGGTTTGAAGACAAAGCAAGAAAGGCAAGATTGAGATGATTTGGACATGTGTAGAGCAGAGATGCTGGGTATATTGAGAGAAGGATGCTGAATATGGAGCTGCCAGGGAAGAGGAAAAGAGGAAGGCCAAAGAGGAGGTTTATGGATGTGGTGAGGGAGGACATGCAAGTGGCTGGTGTGACAGAGGAAGATGCAGAAGACAGGAGGAAATGGAAACAGATGATCCGCTGTGGCGACCCCTAAGTAGTAGTAGTAGCTACAATGTCAAAGAGAAATCTGAGATTATATTTATTAATATTGATTAAGCAAGAGGTGCTGCTTTCACAGCAGATAAAGCATGCTTGTATTTTGAAAAACACTCGTGTATTTTGAAAAACACTCATGCCAAGATGGGTAAAAAACTTCCAATTTTCAAAAAAACTTCCAAAGATTGCTTCACCCTATCATTATACTGTACAAACACCAAACACACACACACACACACACACACACACACACACACACACACACACACACACCATTTACTATAGTAATTTATCAAGCTGGAACTACTTAAGGACCAATCAAGAGATCTGGTCCATCTTTCATTTATGGTTTCCATGGCAACAGACCTGTTGAACCTCTTAACGCTTGATTAACGGTGGAGTGAGTACATTATAATGGAATAGCAAGAGGAGCACTTTGTTGTACCACATAAACACACCAAGCTTAATGTGTTGTTCTCTCGCTCTCTCTCTCGCTCTCTCTGTCTGGTCTCTTTCACATTCACGCTCTATAAGCACAGGCCGAACATCTGAAGTCATTAAAAGTGGGCAATTTGCATCAGTACACAAAGAGAATAAAGCATTAAGCTCCGTCTATTTTGAGCTAGCCTAGCGCCTAGCCTACTTTTTTCCTTTGTATCACCGAGTAGCTTTTTAGCCCGGGGCAATTAGGCAATACCACCAACCACGTCAGCGGATGCATTGAATGTAAATCCGCCTTTGAAAAATAAACCAATAGACAGATTTTTTTCCACTCTGCCTTTCAATCTTCTCTCTTACTTTTTCTTCTTTTTTTTTCCTCACCACAGTTTCCCTTTTTCCTTTCACTCTTGATGAAGTGAGTGAGAGAAGAGATTACAGCTAAAATCCGCTCCTTGGCCCTCTCAATTTCATTCAATCACACTCACACTCACACACACACACACACACACACACACACACACACACACACCTAAAAACTCAGCATTGATGTTTCATCTGAGAGTTTCTGAATAGCGGCGTTTGGAGGGTCTCATTTCCATGACAACAGGCCGAGGGATTAGGGGAAAAGACTGTCATTCCAGGGAAATTGTCACAGCACCTTGATTTGGAAGTGGCACTTATGGAGGACAGCAGGAGGAGGCGAGGAAGGAAGGGGCTCAGGCGAGTGAGAAAAGGCATTCAGTCGAGGTTGAGTTTTGAACAAGAAAAAGGGGGGGTGGGGAGAAGCGGAGGGATGACGGCTCGTCCAAAGGTTTTGCTGAGGGATGCTAGACTTCTACCGGTTTACCAATCCAGTGTCATGGACAAAACGTTCAGATACAACTTGTTTGCAGTTCCCAAATTATGTCGATTGCCAGTTACTTCACATGCATACGATGCATGTCAACTAGTCTCTGAGGGCCAGATGTGACGAGGGCCAGACGTGGCTATGTCAGTTCACGACAAGAATACACATATATACTTACACACTGTGTACATATACCGATGAGCCAAAACATTATGACCAATCACATGTGAACCAAATAACGTTAATCTTCTCAAAACAAGGGCACCTGTCAAGGTCTGGGTAGATTAGATGGTGAGCCAACAATCAGTTCTCGTAGCCAATGTGTTGGATGTAGGAGCAATGGGCAGAAATAAAGACCTGACAAACTTTGACAAGGGCCAAATTGTTATGGCCATACAACTGGGTCAGAGCATCTCTGAAACAGCAAGGCTTGTAGGGTGCTCCCGGTCAGCGGGGGTGAGTACCTACTGACAGTGGTCCGAGGAGGAACAAACCACAAACTGGCAATGGGGTGTTGGGCGCCCGAGGTTCATCGATGCATGAGGGCAGTGAAGGCTATCCCATCTGGTCCGAACCGACAAAAGGTCTACTGTGACACAAGTCGCAGAAATATTTAATGATGGTTATGGGAGGAATGTGTCAGAACACACAGTCCATCACAGCTTGCTTAGTATGGGGCTGTGTAGACCGTCAGAGTGCCCATGTTGACCCCTGTCCACTGTCAAAAGTGCCGACAATGGGCACACAAGCGTCAGAACTGGACCATGGAGCAGTGGAAGAAGGTCACCTGGTCTGATGAGTCCCATTTTATTTTAGATCACATTGAGGGCTGTGTACGTGTGCACTGTTTACCTGGGGAAGAGATGGCACCAGTAATGTTTTGCTGGGAAACCCTTGGTCATGTGGACATCAATTTGATATGCGCCATCTACCTAAACATTGTTATAGACCAGGTATACCCCTTCATGGCAATGGTATTCCCTGATGGCAGTGGCCTCTTTCAGCAGGATAATGTGACCTGCCACACTGAACACATTGTTCGAGAATGGTTTAAGGAACATAATCAAGTGTTCAAGGTGTTGTTGCCCTGGCCTCCAAATTCCCCAGATCTCAATCCAACCGAGCATCTGTGGGATGTACTGGACGAACAAGTCCGATCCATGGCGGCTCCACCTCGCAACTTACAGGACTTGAGAGGATCTGCTGCTAATGTTTTGGTGCCAGATACCACAGGACACCTTCAGGGGTTTTGTAGAGTCCATGCCTCGACGGGTTGGCGGTGCTTTGGCAGAACACTGAGAACCAACAGCATATTAGGCTGATGTTTTTGCTCATCAGTGTATATAGCTGGCCATGTGAGACTACATGCCAACATATCATATCCCATTCTGTCAGATCCATACAACGCATGTCCATGTATTGCTGAATGAGGATGAAGTTATGGATATCAACTCAGATCTGTGAGACTGGGCTCCTGTTTACTCGCAGCCGCAGGGCACTCTGAATGAGAGCACCAGCTAATGCCCACATTGTTTATGTAATGGTAAAGATTTGAGGGGGCGTAGACAAGCAACGAGGAGAAGCATCAGTGGAAAAACAAGAAGAAAATCTGGGGAGTGCAGAGAGCGAGAGAGTGAAATGGGGGAAGGGGCAGGAAATTTTAATGAGGATGCAAGGATTAACACACAATTTGAAATGGATTAATTTTGTTTTATCTCCAAACCCCCCGACCCCCACCCTTTTAGGGACTGAGAAAAAGACATTGACTTTCCATTGAAGTGTTCACGATTGTAACTGCACAAATGCTGCTGAATGGGGTTTCATGGATTTAAGGGCGTAAAACACAGCCTAGTTAGCCGTGGCGACTTTAATTAAATTCAATTTGACAGGGTAGGTCATGTTTCCCTTCAGAACAGCCTCATTGGGTGTCCGGGTAGCATAGCGGTCTATTCCGTTGCCTACCAACACAGGGATTGCCAGTTCGAATCCTCATGTTGCCTCTGGCTTGGTCAGCCACCCCTACAGACACAATTGGCCATGTCTGCGGGTGGGAAACCAGATGTGGGTAGGTGTCCTGGTCGCTACACTAGCGCCTCCTCTGGTTGGTCGGGGCGTCTGTTCGGGTGGGAGGGGGAACTGGGGGGAATAGTGTGGTCCTCCCATGCGCTACGTACGTCCCCCTGGCGAAACTCCTCACTGTCAGGTGAAAAGAAGCGGCTGGAGACTCCACATGTATCAGAGGAGGCATGTGGTAGCCCACAGCCCTCCCTGGATTGGCAGAGGGGGTGGAGCAGTGACCAGGACAACTCGGAAGAGTGGGGTAATTTTCCAAGTACAATTGGGGAGAAAGAGGGGGCGGCCTCATTCCAATCTGCAAATTTGTTTATCAGCCCACAGAAAAGTAAATGGAGTTGGAATTAGAGGAAATAAACCCGTGACAGACGGCCTATTTTCAAATATGTACAACCAATCACATGGGTCGACACATTGGAGCCAATTAGCCAGTGAAGGTTTATTTACATGGCACATTTCGTATGTAAAAAAGCAGGGCATGCACCACAGGGAATGACTGCATGCACTGGTTTGGGTTGGAGAGCGATACTGGTAGAGAGAGACTGGTTATGAAATGATGAGAGAGAGGGTAGCGGTGTAAGAGAAATTGGGAATCAGGAACACTTTGTCGTTTCACTTCATGTACTTGAGTACATGAAATGAAACGAAATATCATTTCCCCCAGCCCACAGCAGAGCAACACAAAGACAAAAAAACATATTCAAAAATTACAAGAACACATATATCCAAATTAAGAACACATATGTCCAAACTAAAGACATATGTCCAAACTAAAGACATATCCAAACTAAGAACACATATATCCAAACTAAAGACATATGTCCAAACTAAAGACATATCCAAACTAAGAACACATATATCCAAACTAAACTCATATATCCAAAATAAACACATATGTCCAAACTAAGCACCAGCCAGGATGACTGTCAAACCTACCGGTCTGCATGGGCTAGCAGTTAGCTTAGCCTGCTCCGCTTCCGCATCCTGTCAGACCACCCTTGGTGGTTCCTTCTCGGACACAGCTCTGGCAGGGCCGTGGTCCTTGGGCTCACCTGACGCAGCAGACCAGGCTCCCCCAGCCAATCCAACGCCAGCTCTCCCAGTCAGACACCTTCGACACACCTCCCCGCACTCCACAAGACAACACCAAAAACACAGTCAATGCTAGGTGAGGCCGCCGCCAGACCGCCCTCAGTGTTATCGGAACTGCCGGTCTGCATGGGCTAGCAGTTAGCTTAGCTTGCCCCACTTCCGCGTCCTGTCAGACCGCCCTTGGTGTTTCCTCTTCAGGCACAGCTCTGGGCAGGGCCGTGGTCCTTGGGTCCACAGTACACAGCAGACTAAGCTGAAAGACATAGACATTTAAAGTGTGTCAAGTGTGTAATATGTGTAAAAATGGGGAGAGTATTTGCGGTAAAGGCTAGCTAGAGGAGAGCAATGCTGCTCTCAAAAAAGGACCGTGATATTTTTGTAATGTTGTAATGGATTATTGCATAAAGACATCTTTTGTAATGTGTTTTGCCATAATATAAGAGGAACAAGCTGTCACTATACAAGACTCAAATACAAATACAAATTTACAGACTGCAACTAAAAAAGCTACGTCATTAACTACAACAGTTAGCTGCAGTAGTAGTAGTTAGTAAGTTGCATTAGGAAGTTGTGTAAATTAATATTTGATTTGAAAACCTCAGTATGGCCTGTCTTCAATCTTGTAATTTATTGATATACCGCCCGCAAGGACGACGAGACCTTTGACTTTCAAGACATGTCAATATATTCTCCACAACATTTGGCCAGTAGGTGTTACCAGTGCAGAGGGACAACAGCTGTGATTTTGGTGTTGAAATTCTGCATACTTGTTTGAGATATTTAACCCTTTTGTGAAAAATGTACGTACAGAATGAATGAATGAATGAATTTCTGGTATCCTCTATAGTGGAGAGGGTTGACGATGTCACGTTTCAATTTTCTCAACAGTTTTTTTTGTGTTTAATGAAGATTTCTTGAACACTGTATTTTAGCATATCACTTCAACACATATGAATCTGATTATATTAAAACTACTCATGTTCATCTCTTCCTCTTATCAGTATAGGATTGATTGACTTGACTACATTTGAGCAACTTTGACAATATTCCAAATTGTGTCAAACAATGTTTGCACCGAAAAACCAATTAACTCACTACAAAGTTGGGGGGGGTTTCCACTTCAAACATGTTTCTGAGTCAAAATGTGGATTTGGACTGGGTGCAGTGGGAGAGAGCTCGCTGGGAGGAAGAACCCAGTTTCCAGCCCCCAAACATAATTTTGACCATGAAAAATTCATGGCTGCCTTTGTGTAACTGTAGTGATGCTACACAAAGCTGGACTGAAGTCAAGTTAAAGCAACACGTTGACATTTTCAATTTCCATCATTTTTCCTTCACCTAATCTCTCTGTGACAGGTGGACTGGCTGCAACAAACTTTATGGTCAAAATTCAAAACGGGGCCCAAGAGCAAGTTTGCATTGCTTGAGCAACATTGCATTAAGATTTTTCTATCACCATTTTGATGTACTTTGCCAACTCTAAACTACTGCCTTTTTCTACTTATGTTTTGCTGTATATTATAATCCCACACCATTCACTGGGTCTCAGAGAATCAAATATAGTGTTTACTATTCATGTACTTGTCCTACTTTTTATCGCTCAGGAATAATGTCCCTAAAGGGACTGTTTCTCCATATTTTCTTTAAGAAAAGGTGGGTTCTGGGTACCGATCCAAAGGTGGCAACCACCATCACCATGGAGACCTGGGAGGGAGACAGACTGCATGTGCACACCAGGGAGACTCACATCACACCACTCATACACAGAAGAAGAGAAAGCAGAAGACATCATTCAGAGAGTGAGAAAAGAGAACAGTTTGCAATAGTCAATAATCTATATACTATAATCTCAAACCAACCCGCAATGCAGTACAGGTTGTGAAGTATTCAATTTAACGGCAACTAATTGTAGGCGAAGGCAAAAAGATGAGTTTTAAGTTTGGATTTAAAGGACTCAACAGACTCTGATTGTCTGATGGCAGCAGGCAGGTTATTCCACCAAGAATAATGGCGCAGTGGTTAGCGCTGTCGCTGCACAGCAAGAAGGTCCTGGGTTCGAACCCCAGGGTTTGTCCAACCTTGAGGGTCATCCCAGGTTGTCCTCTGTGTGGAGTTTGCATGTTCTCCACATGTCTGTGGTGGGTTTTCTCGAGGTGCTCTTGTTTCCCCGACGATCAAAAAGACATGCATGTTAGGGTTAATACTCCTGTCTGTGCCCCTGAGCAAGGCAATAGGAAAAAATAACTGGAGTTGGTCCCTGAGTGCTGCACAGTGGCTGCCCACTGCTCCTAGTTACACAGCTAGGATGGGTTAAATGCAGAGTAAAATTTTTTTCAATAAAGAATCTCAAAATCAGAAAAAAAAGAACAGGGCCTGAAAGGGTTTCTTCCAATTTTACTCCCTGTTAAAGGCTCTTTTTTTTTTTCAGGGAGTCGTTCCTTATCTGATGCGAGAGTCTAAGGACAGGATGTTGTATTGTAAATCCCCCAGAGGCAAATTTGTAATTTGTGATTTTGTGATATTGGGCTATACAAATAAAACTGACTTGACCTGACTTAGAGGCACCCCGTCTCTACCTGTCTATCTTTCAGTGACTGTCTAAGACTTAAATCCATGTCAGTGCAATGTCAACATCATCTTCATCTCTACACGTCTGCTGTCTTTGATCACTTCAGCTGAAACTGTGAAGAGATGCATTCTGCACTGCCCACCAGTTGCCTTAACTGCATCTGTGAACCACTGCAGTTTCACGGTTAGTGTCATTGGGTTGAAAACCATTACCTCTGTACATGAAATAAGAATGTCAGCTGTCCATTAAATTCTAGATAAGCTCTACGTATGTAAGGTTTCTGAATAACGCCGATAACGTGGCAAAGTGCCACACAGTGGGCCATATGAGGATGCATGCCTGCACCTCAACATGAATCTTTGAATGGCGATCAACAGTAGATAAAACAACTCATGAATATGTTAACACGTGTCCCAGTAAACAGCCCCTCCATCCGTCTGCACATACACACAAACACACACATGCGGACACACGCTCTCATACGCACACAAAAGCACACGTGTCAGTGACATGATCATTATACAGCCCTGAGGAAGCCATTGAGCTGGCAGACACACAAAGGGAGCGGTGACATCGTTGCCATGATCTCCCTGGCTCTGGTGTCACTTCATGCATATACGAGAGAGAGAGACAGAGACAGAGACAGAGACAGAGATACAGAGGGCTGACATCACAGCTTCCAGCTGTACATATGTGCAAAGTACATCCCAGCAACTCAACTAGCAAAGTAGGTCATTAAGACAGAATCAACAAGTTGAAGTTCAACAATTATATATTATATTCAATGTTTTGGCAAATACTTGTGGAGTCGCCAGCCGCTTCTTTTCACCTGACAGGGAGGAGTTTCACCAGGGGGACGTAGCGCGTGGGAGGATCACACTACCCCCCCCCCCGAACAGGCGCCCCGACCGACCAGAGGAGGCGCTAGTGCAGCAAGCAGGGCACATACCCACATCTGGCTTCCCACCAACAGACACGGCCAATTGTCTCTGTAGGGACGCCCGACCAAGCCGCAGGTAACACGAGGATTCGAACCGGTAATCCCTGTGTTGGTAGGCAATGGAACAGACCGTTATGCTATCCGGACGTCGACACATGCTCTAAACTACAAGTATCCAAAGGCATCTATCAGCGAGAATCTGCGTAATGTTAGCGTTTCAGATCTACTTCCAGGATCTACTTTTTACATTTTGCTACAATAACGGTTTTTAGCCTTTGGGGGACACTACAGGCCGTCATTAATGGTTGAATATTCCTTTACTCCCACGGAGGCATGTGTGTTACAAAATGAAAAGCTTAAAAAAAAAAATAATTAAGTGGCAGCAGTCCAGTCACCTTCCAGTATTTCTGCAGACAGGATGAGAAGGCAGAGACACAGGCTGGAAATGTTCTGGCGAGAATCAGAGCGTGACAAACAAGGCCACTTTCCTGACTCGGGAGACAGTGTACAGACCTGCTCGACTAGCTCGAGCTCAGGGATGCTGAAAATCTTGTACAAAAACAGCACAAATCATGACTCTGCAGGAGCTCGGCAGCTACAACCCTGAAGACAAGTCGTCTTGGTTTGATTTACTAAAGCTGTGGTAACTGCAGCGGTATTCCAAAAAAACAGCTCCAAATCACATAATTGACATTATGACGGCTATAAATGTTGTTGTATCTGCTGTAAAGTTCTTTTGCTAACATGCTTTGCTTTATCTTAAAGATTCTGACTTGCCTTTTTTATTGAGGCTGCTATGACGAAGACCTAAAAACTATGCAAATATGCAACCTTATCATTTTTCCTGTTGAGTCCTACCTGACGGTAACACACAGTAAGCAGACATTTCAGATAAGGATGTACGAATGGGTTCGCGATTTGGATATTCACGGATTAACTAGCGATTTGAACATGCCAGCGATAGAACGTTTCAAAAAGACCATTTGTTTGCATGTAAATATTCAGGAGCACAGCTTTAGGTTTAAATAAAGGCAACAATAGACACAGGCTCAGCCATTTGCATAATGTCGGGCCATCTCGCCTGACACATATAAAGCCTATAGCCTGGTCTTGTTGGTCTTGTCGTTTTCCTGAATGAGAGATAATATGTTGGTGACTGGAGCCAAGCAGAGCGGAGGAGCGCATCAACGGATCTCAAGAGGGGGTCATGTGACCCCTCGGCGGATCCTATAAGAGACCATACTGTACTGTGAATGCTCAGCAGTGTAGTGCTATATACAAGCTGTTTGTTCCTACAGCTGTGAGGCTCCGTGACAACATCCCCTTCCCGGGGCCTTGACACATGATCGTTATATTCCTCTCCTCATCCCGCCTTATCTACTGCACGTGGGTCATCATCTCAAAATCAGTGTTGTACATCGCTGGGAAATGCAATATGATGAATGCGCAGTTGGATCACATTCAACTCTCATAACAATAATCGTGATCCTTATTAACGGCATTCTTCTTGTTTCTGCTTTTTCCTCATACTACCCTTATTTTTTCCCTTTTTCTCCCCAATGCGACCCTTATTTGAAAGGTTATTTGAACTCCTGACTTCTATTTGTGATGGTTCCTAAGATTTGTTCCCGATATCCTGGGCAGGATATTGGGCGTTCGGTCGCATGTGTGTTTGCATCTGTCCTCAGCTTATCTCACATACTGCTGAACTTATCAGCGTAATATTCTTTGAGCACAGTTATGATTGTTATCAAGAACCTCTTGTGGTTTCGGTGATTCAAAACCTTTGAACGTTTGTTCTCGCTACCGCTGCTCCCTCTCTTCATTCACTCTGTAGCTCGCTCAAAACAGGTGCCCCGGCCGACCAGAGGAGGCGCTAGTGCAGCGACCAGGACACATACCCACATCCGGCTTCCCACCTCTTATCTTTATTTTCATAATATAATACAATAAAGCGGGGTAAATTGTTTATGCTTGCGCATGCATGACTCACATCTACGGTTGACTCAGATCGGGCAGCAACATGATCAAAAGTTATTAAAAGAATTTTGATAATCCAAAAAATGCGAAAGTTATAAAGGAACAACTTCCTCTAGGTTGCAGTCAAAACAGGAAGTGTTGCATGTTCTTGTCGCGGCCAAATCTGAGTCAACCATAGATGTGTCGTGCATGCATGAAGTCAACCATAGATGTGTCGTGCATGCATGAGTGTAAACAGTTTCCCCAGCTTTATTATATTATGAAAATGAAGACAGGGTTAGGGTCAGACCGAAATGGTCATATAGCAACCTTTTCTTTTTGGGAAGTGCAAGCTCACATCAGATTTGGTTGCATTCATGTGAAGGTCCACCTAGGGAGCTGCACATCCACAGACTGACAGGCAAAGCGTTTTTATTTGCTAGATTTTTTTAGACTAAGCGCTGCATATTAAAAACTTTTTTTTGTCATATTTCCCATTCAGTCGACTTGGGCGCTGGCCAAAAGTCTTATAATGGCAGGAAAAACATTGGTTTTTCTGTCTGTGTGTGTGTGCATGTATCTGTCCACTGCTAATATCACATACTACTGGGCCTGCCAGGTTAATAATGTCTGTCAACAGTTATGACTGTATGACCAAGGACCTCTCATGGTTGCAGGGATTTACAACCTTCGAAAAACCTGTTTTATATCACAGCTGAGTGCTAACTCCTCAGCTGGTTTGTCGTCTAAGTCTGAGCACCGGAGAAGAGGAGATCTGCACTCTGTATGGAGTGACCTCTTCTAGCTGTTTTTTTTTATTATTATTTTTACTGTTTATCAGTTAGGTAGGATATTTATGGATACTTATTGGCCTGTTATTTTAATTTCAAGTGTGGGATACTCTTGACCTTTCAGTTTACTACTGAAGACATTATTTTTGATGGGTACCTTTGCCCATTATAATTTGTATGGTTTGTACGTCCCTGGTGATGTTGCTTTTTTTTCTCACGTTGAGTCTGTTTGCTGCTACATTAAAGAAAGTTGCCTCCAGGGGTAAATAAAATTTACCCTACCATAACTTATCTTATCTTGCCCCACATTATTCTGTCTCTATGTCTAAAGAAAATATTTTAATGACATGGGGCAGGCATGTCCACCTTCATTCAGCCTCTTATTTCAGCTTGTGTGGAGCCATAAGATGAAAAATTACAGAGAAAATTCATTCTTCTCCAACAGAATGTTGTATCATCCTTTTGTTTTGCAAGAAAAATGCAGGAAATTGAGTTATTATTTTCTGTTTATTTCTTTTTGCATTCAAGCATCACGGGATATTTCTGGTTTTCCCGGCCCAGATGGATGAGGCTTCGCCATACATAAAGGCTCAAAGTCGGTAATGTCTTGCATTACGCAAGTGATAAGTGGTGACAGTTAGAAATCATCCTGCACACAAGACTACCAGGAGCTGACTACATAATGGGAACAATCAGGACATAAACAGAATGACATTGAAGCCACAGTTTCAGCCCTCCAGACAACATGTCCCAGCCTTGGTAACTGTAAGCTCTTCCAGGCAAGTTTCCATGGGGGTGGACAGCATCAGTCAGGCCATGTGGTCCATTAAGAACACTGAGTCACTGATCAGACCCTGGTCACAAGACCATCAGGAGCTACTGGATGTTCTGTACCTAATCTGATATGCCTTCCGTCCCGCTGTGATTACGTCTGCAAAAGCCCATTACTGTATTTTTTCCAGCACCCTTTTATGCAACTAATAGCAACGGATAGCCTCCCTTTCTATGGAGTCTTGTATAAGTTTCAAATATTCGGACTCTCGGACTCTTTTCAAGGGTCAGCTCCAAGAGGACATGGATAATGGAGATGGAAAATGTATGTTTTTGGGGTTTTTTTTGGTCAACACAGCATACTACGATAGGCTTGCATATGCACTATATATATATATATATATATATATATATATATATATATATATATATATTATTTTATTTTTTTTTTCTTCAATTTTCCCCCTTTTTCTCCCCAATTGTATCCAGCCAATTACCCCATTCCTCTGAGTCATCCTGATCGTTGCTCTACCCCCTCTGCCAATCCGGGGAGGGCTGCAGACTACCACATACCTCCTCTGATAAATGTGGAGTCACCAGCTGCTTCTTTTCACCTGACAGTGAGAAGTTTTGCCAGTGGGACGTAGCGCAAGGAGGATCACGCTATTCCCCCCAGCTGCCCCCGAACAGGCACCCCGACCGGCCAGAGGAGGTGCTAGTGCAGCGACCAGAACACATACCCACATCCAGCCTCCCACCCGCAGACACGGCCAATTGTGTCTGTAGGGATGTCCGACCAAGCCGGAGGTAACATGGGGATTCAACCCATCGATCCCCGTGTTGGTAGGCAACGGAATAGACCGCTACGCCACCCGGACGGAGATTTTTTTTTTTTTTTTTGGTAAACACAACATAATACAATAGGCTTGCATACGCACAAATGAATATGAGCGAATAATCAGGGCACCAGAAAGACAAAATAGACCAGTAGGGCCAGACACCACAACATGAAATGAATAGCTGGTTGGAAGTGCATATTTTTACTTTAAGTAAGAGGCCTCTCTGAATCCATGTTTGGTCACTAAACATACGTTTGCCACAACATAGACGTATATATACAAACCAAGATATGCAGAGTAGGAGAGTGTCCAAAACTGTTTTCTGTTTCACTCAGAGGCTTTCAACTGATACAACCATCCTTACACACACACACGCACACGCACACACACATGCACACACACACATCCCCCACAATCCCCGGCATACTTACACACACACACCACATGCACGCGCACACAAACATGCAGATACACTGTTCAAGCATCCCCCTGTTCTGGATTACAGCCTTCGTCAAACCAGGGAACTCTGGGACGGATGCAACGTGTTGAGAATCAGGGGCCTCTGGCCTCTGATCTTTTTACGGCGCCTACTGATGATGTCACTACTTAAACACCCGTGAATCCGTCCAACCCTCACTTCAAAATGTGTCCATGTGTAAGGCGTCCGGGTGGTGTGGCGGTCTATTCCGTTGCCTACCAACACGGTGATCGCCGGGTCGAATCCCCATGTTACCTCTGGCTTGGTCGGGCGTCCCTACAGACACAATTGGCTGTGTCTGCAGGTGGGAAGCCGGATGTGGGTATGTGTCCTGGTCGCTGCACTAGCGCCTCCTCTGGTCGGTCGGGGCGCCTGTTTGGTGGGGAGGGAGAACGGGGGGGGGGGACCGTGTGATCCTCCCACGCGCTACGTCCCCCTGGCAAAACTCCTCACTGTCAGGTGAAAAGAAGCGGCTGGTGACTCCACATGTACGGTAGGAGGCATGTGGTAGTCTGCAGCCCTCCCCGGAACGACAGAGCGGGTGGAGCAGCGACCGGGATGGCTCGGAAGAGTGGGGTAATTGACCGGATACAATTGGGGAGGGGAAAAAAAGGGGGGGGGATGTGTCTACGTGCATGTGGACTTGAGAGTGTCGCTTCCGGTCTGAAACGGAGAGACATTTAACGATGCTGATAGGCACATGACCTTCTCATAAGACGATGCCATGGTTCAAGAAAGAGACGGATCACTCTGGACCATGGAAATCAGGCGAGCTGGTTTGCGTCCTCCTCACTACTTCTGTTACTGCACCCACAAGAACATGATGTGACGTGACGTGATGGGGTACCTGAACAGTACATGGCACGACTGTTCTTTTCATCTGCATGCCATAATTAGTTTTCTGCACGTCTCGTTTTTAATCAAAACCTCTGGGCGTGAATCTCAGGTCACACCTTAACCTGCCAGCGCTGATCAGTGTGCATATTAACGCACATACACCCAGAGAAAATAAGTCTGCCCAAATGGAAGGAAACAGCACTTTGCATCACCTTAATCCAGGTTCATGTCCTTCGCAGTAAGAGTGTAGTTCTATCGTAATCTTTAGTGTAGGCTGAAGATACTCGCTACTTCAGACCAGCTTAATCCACATCTAGAAACAAGTGACGCAACCAAAACCCTCAAGACCGCAAAGCAAAAGCGAGCAAAATGCAAAATAATGCACTGAAACCATCTGTCTAGACTTTCCACCACAGTACCAACTCAGCGTGCCAACTGTCCCCACACACACACACACACACACACACACACACACACACTTGGGAAAAAAAATTCCATCAAAATCCTTTTCCCACCCAGGTTAGTGCAAATAAACAAACATCTTATAGTCAACTCTTCTAAACCCCAAACACACACTAACACACACACACACTAACACAGACACACACACAAACATAGACACACACACACAAACCCAGATGCACATTTCGAACAGCAGCAATTCCCAGCCTTCTCATAAGTCATCACCGTAAACCCAAACAGCTCCTCCACAACAAGAGAATCAGACTAACGTAAACACAGACCCACATGAAGACCAGAACAATCTGGCTCGCACTGCTGAGCCAACCTGGACTCGTGGCAAAAACTCACTTTTCCTTCTTCAGGATGCAAATCTCCATCGATTTCAAGGGCGATCAGCCTTCACCTTGAAACCCCATGAGACCAGCTGTCACAACCAGAATCCAGTCTCACAACCAGAATCCAGCACCGAACATCACCTGATGGAAGCAACGCACGTTTGTGACCGAAACAAATCACAGGCAGGAATGAAAAGACATTATTGGATTTATATTAAAATGAAAGCCTGTGGGGTGTCCGAGTAGCGTAGCACACTATTCCGTTGCCTAGCAACGCGAGGATCACCGGTTCGAATCCCCATGTTACCTTCGGCTTGGTCGGGCGTCCCTACAGACACAACTGGCCGTGTCTGCGGGTGGGAAGCCGGATGTGGGTATGTGTCCTGGTCGCTGCACTAGCGCCTCCTCTGGTCGGTCGGGGTGCCCGTTCGTGGGGGAGGGGGAACTGGCGGGAACAGCTTGATCCCCCCCACGCGCTACGTCCCCCTGGTGAAACTCCTCACTGTCAGGTGAAAAGAAGCAGCTGGTGCCACCGCATGTATGGGAGGAGGCATGTGGTGGTCCGCAGCCCTCCCCGGATTGGTAGAGGGGGGTGGAGCAGCAACCGCGACAGCTCAAAAGAGTGGGGTAAGTACAATTGGGGAGAAAAGGAACAACAACAACAAAAAAAGAAAAAAAGAAAGCCTGCATCAACAGTGGAGTCTGCATTGGATGGTCCAGGATATCTCTCCCCCCCCCCCCCCCCCCGTGCTGCTGGGAGTTGGTCCAGCCCCCAGGCCCCGTAACACAGAGAGAGATGGTGTAGAGATTCCACGAATGAAAGAAGGAATTAGCATATTAAAATTGAAGTTAGTCAGTTGTTACTGACAACAGGTCCCCAGAGGTGCCAACACCGTACGGTTGATAAACCCTTCGGTGGTGCGGCGCAATTAAACTTGGAAATCTTTGTACCAAAAGTCTGCTTATTGTTGGATGCCTTTATTAAACATGACATTTAAATTCCAGTGAAGGCAGAAGAGACGAGACTGAGTCTACAGTCTGCATGCCGGCAGGTGGTGGGGGAAAATCCTTTTACAGCCCCATTTCGGGTGTCTTTCCGCTTGTATTGGTCCTTGAGGCTTGGTGCCCTAAATTGAAATAGCATTTAGATTCGTCAGAGATCAGGGCGCTCAGGTAGCATAGCGGTCTATTCCACTGCCTACTAACACGAGGCTCGCCGATTCGAATCCCCATGTTACCTTCGGCTTGGTCGGGCGTCCCTACAGACACAATTGGCCGTATCTGCAGGTGGGAAGCCGGATACGGGTATGTGTCCTGGTCGCTGCACTAACTAGCGCCTCCTCTGGTCGGTCAGGGTGCCTGTTTAGGGGGGGGGTAACTGGGGGGGAAGAGCGTGACCCTCCCATGCGCTACGTCCCCCTGGTGAAACTCCTCACTGTCAGGTGTAAAGAAGCGGCTGGCGACCCCACATGTATTGGAGGAGGCAAGTGGTAGTCTGCAGCCCTCCCTGGATCGGCGGGGGGGGGGGGCAGCGACCGGGACGGCTCGGAAGAGTGGGGTAATTGGCCAGGTACAACTGGGGAGAAAGGGGGGGGGGTAAAAAAAAAGAAAGCCTGCATTAAAAGTAGAGTCTGCAATGGGTTGTCCAGGACATCTTCCCACTTCCCCCCCCCGCGCTGCTGGGACTGGCACCTGCCCCCTGGCCCCGTAACATGGATAGCGATGGTGTTGAGATTGCACGAATGAAAGTACGAATTAGCATATTAAAATTGAAGTTAGTCAGTTGTTACTGACGACAGGTCCCCAGAGGTGCCAACACCGTACGGTTGAGAAACCCTTTGGAGGTGCAGCGCAATTAAAGTTGGAAAACCCTGTACCAAGAGTCTATTGTTGAACGCCTTCATTAAACATGACATTAAAATTCCAGTGAAGGCAGAAGAGACGGGACTGAGTCTACAGTCTGCATGCCTGCATGCCTGCAGGTGGAGGGGAAAAATCATTTCACAGCCCCATTTTGGTGTACTGTATTGTACCTTGAGGCTCAGTGCCCTCAACTGAAAGAGCATTCAGACTCACCAGAGACAGTCTGACGCTCCACAGAAACGAGGATGACCTTTAGACCAGCATCCGGACAGAGAAGGTCTGGGGCCGGGCAAAAACCAACCGACTTATTAGACAGAAGTAAACACTAGGTGGTCTGGTGTACACGCTGGAACAAGCCTTTCGTTCTGTATCGGGTTCCGGCTTTGGCTTACTGGATGCAGCCAAAACCCACAACATGTCGTTAGGGTGGAAGTACACACTTTTACTTCTCCGACCACACTGTTTTGCTAAATACAGGTTTTCCCAGAAGCGTACACACAGGCTCAAACACTATTCACTATCTACCGCCACATTCCTGCTGACCTGGATCGTGGACCACATGTCGAACCAGTACCGGTAAAACAGCTGGCAGATTGGAAGAGCAAGCCGGGTTGGGTTAAGATTTAATTCCAAAATACGGATTGGTAGTCAGAGACGGTGTAGTGACTGGATGAGTAATATGTGGCTCACAAAATATTTATTGATTGTAGGGTGCCCGCTAGGCACTTACAACAGACTGAGTGATGCTGCATGGTGTAAAACACACACACACACTGCTATGATATAGTGCTGCAGGCTTTGTTTGTTGGTTTTCCTCTGACTGATATTTCTGTATCTATTAACATTCAGACTGTCAAAAGGTATTGATTCAATAAAGTATTTTGTTTATGGTAATGATGATGATGATCAGGAATCAGGAACAACTCATTGTCAATTCTTTCATGTACTTGCCTACACCAAATAAACTACATTTTGTTTCTCCCAGCCCACAGCAGTGCAACACAAAAGACAAAAACATACATCCAAAATTTCCCAAAAACGACACCACCAAAAACACAAAAACAGAGAGAACAAAGCAAAAAAAAAAGAAAAGAAAACAACACAGTCCACTCAGTGCAACACAGTCCAAAAAGTCCACTGTCCAGACAACAGACTCCAGCCAGGATGACTGTCGGAACTGCCAGTCTGCATGGGCTAGCAGTTAGCTTAGCCTGCCCCGCTTCCGCGTCCTGCCAGACCGCCCTCAGTGTTTCCTCTCGGACGCGGCTCCGGGCAGGGCCGTGGTCCCTGGGCCCACAGGATGCAGCAGACCAGGCTCTCTCAGCCGATCCAAAAAAAGACGACGATTAAAATAAAAACGCCACATGATGACACAGACTTAGACGCAGACGTAGAAGTGGGCAAAGACACTGCACAGTCGCCACTGGGTGAGGCCGCCG
Source organism: Lampris incognitus (assembly GCF_029633865.1). NCBI lineage: Eukaryota > Metazoa > Chordata > Actinopteri > Lampriformes > Lampridae > Lampris > Lampris incognitus. The sequence continues at coordinate 8,937,096 of NC_079230.1, forward strand.
CAAACGTGGCTTCGCGCCGCCATCTTCCCACACTGGAAGCGGTGAGAAAAAAAAAGAAGATAACTATCATTATTACTGATATAGCCCTGTGATGGCCTGGCGGCCTGTCCAGGGTGTCCCCCCGCCTGCCGCCCAATGACTGCTGGGATAGGCTCCAGGGTCATCCCCCTGACCCTGAGAGCAGGATAAGCGGTTTGGATAATGGATGGATCATTATTATTATCATTATGCCCTATAGCCCTGTTGGTGCTGTGCGGCTTGTATGTCTGTCTGTCCTTTTATTTGTCTGTCATCAACTTCACAGGAACACAGCAGCAGCAAATGACATGACATTTTCAGGAAACATGCACAATGACCCCTGAGTGAATTCAGTTTTGGAAGGAATTGGGTAATATTGCCTTTTAACCCCAATTCTATCAAAAATATTTTGATTTACTTCAAATTCAGCAAAATTTTGATCTTTATATGTCAAAAGACATATTCCTCTCCGTTGCTATGGTCAGAAACCCATGGTCTTGAAGACTGGTTTAGGTTAATGGTCCAACGTGGGGTTTGATGTGCCTGGCACCGCTTGTTATCATTGGTAACTGATCAGATTAATTTGTGCAGGTTTATCAAGCTTATCAAGGCAGATGTGTGGTTAGATGAAGGTAGAATACTGATGGAGCGTCCGGGTAGCGTAGCGGTCTATTCTGTTGCCTACCAACACAGGAATCGTCGGTTCGAATCCCCGTGTTACCTCCGGCTTGGGTCAGGCGTCCCTACAGACACAATAGGCTGTGTCTGCGGGTGGGAAGCCAGATGTGGGTGTGTGTCCTGCTCGCTGCACTAGCGCCTCCTCTGGTCGGTCGGGGCGCCTGTTCAGAGGGGCGGGGGAACTGGGGGAACAGCGTGATCCTCCCACACGCTACGTCCCCCTTGGCGAAACTCCTCACTGTCCGGTGAAAAGAAGCGGCTGGAGACTCCACATGTATGGGAGGAGGCACGTGGTAGTCTGCAGCCCTCCCCGGATCAGCAGAGGGGGTGGAGCAGCGACCGAGAAGAGTGGGGTAATTGGCCAAATACAATTGCGGAGAAAAATTAAAAAAATTAAAAAAAGGGAAGAATAATGATGGCGATAATGTTTGGACGCACAAACAGGCACACACACGCACAGGCAAATACACTACAAATCACTGCCATGTTTTTCCCTGCCCATTTGTCACAGGCTGGACTCCATTATGGCACATGAACTATATGAGTCAGGCCACCAAAGTTTTGAAAGGCAATAAAGTGGTTTATGACTGCTGCATCAGTGAAGTAAATGTCCTTATTTGTGTGAGCGGCAGCATCTGAACAAGGAGTCGTGTGTGTGTGTATGTGTGTGTGTGCGTGTGTGTGTGTGTGGTAGTAGTAGTAGTTTTTACCACAGACAGCATGTTCTGCGAGGATTTTCTAATTTCATGCTCCCGCTCCCATACGAAAGAAACAAGATGAACTCATCGAAGTAGCAAATGGCTTAAGACAACTGACGGCACATCAACTTAACCTCAACCAAATGCAGTAAAACCCCAAAACAAATAAATACACAAAGTAAACCAAGACAGCAAACTGACAACGACCTACAAGTTAAGTTCCACACACTGGCAAGCCAACTTCATCCCTGCTCTTGCTACGCAACTCAATAAGCCACTGGCACAAAAGAAGACCAGAAAACTAAAAATGTATAAAAGATAAAAAAGAAAACCAAACTCGGCAACATGTTCATCCATCCATTATCCAAGCCATCCATCCATTCATCCATTATCCAAACCGCTTATCCTGCTCTCAGGGTCGCAGGGATGCTGGAGCCTATCCCAGCAGTCATTGGGTGACAGGCGGGGAGACACCCTGGACAGGCCACCAGTCCATCACAGGGCCATAATGTAACACCATCAATCATTGAACATATTGTAGCGAGTTCAGGAGACAGCTGGGAACCACCGCAGCTGGGATGCAAACCTGGGTGTCGTTAACCAGTCGACTAAACGGTCCACTTATCTGAATACGGGTCACGGGAGCCTATCCCAGTAGTCATTGGGTGGCAGGCGGGGGGGCAACCTGGACAGGCCGCCAGTCCATCACAGGGCCCACACACACACACACACACACACAGACAATTTAGTACGGCTGATCCACCTGACCTACATGTCTTTGGACTGTGGGAGGAAACCGGAGCACCCGGAGGAAACCCACGCAGACACGGGGAGAACATGCAAACTCCACACAGAGGACGACCCGGGACGACCCCCAAGGTTGGACTACCGCGGGGCTCGAACCCAGGACCTTCTTGCTGTGAGGCGACCGCGCTAACCACTGCGCCACTGTGCCACTACTCAGCAACCAAAACTACTGGGCAAACCGTTCTCCAATACACCACAGCAAATCAAATTAAAAAGAAGAAAAAAAAGAAACCGGATTAGTGCCCTGGAGAAGTGGTCGGTGTAGCAAAGCTCCTCCTGACCTAGTAGTAAGCCTATGTGTGTTCATCACATGTGATTTAGGACGTGTGTGTGTGTATGTGTGTCAGTGCATGAGCATGATTGAGTACCAATCATATTGGTGAGCCCAATCCCTGAACATCAGCTGTCATTTCTAAAATGAACTGAGAGCTCATGTACCCCTGAGTGTCAGAGCCTCGAGTCCAAAATATGAATTCTAGTCGTAATCCTTTGCGTAAAATTTACATTTACTTCAAATCGGAAGTTATAGCACAACACGCAGGTGAAAATGTGGAGGAGATGGGGTGGGATGAAAAACAGACAGGGATAAAGACAGAGAGGGGTGAACAAGAGGAGATAGAGACCGACAGAGAACGAGATGTGTGTGTGTGTGTACATACACACAGGGTGTTGTGATGCGTCTAGTGCAGCAGTGTGTAGTTGGAGGGAAGGTGCATGTGTTCTTCCAACCCGCTTGTGTCCCTCCTGCCCTTAGCTTGCTGCCGCTGGCTAGCCTCTGTGGCGAATAGGGAAGCATCCTAGCGTGTAAGCCTTCCCTTGCCAGTACATAGCCTCTCCTTCACCAAGACTCCTGCCAGGCCTCCCCGTGGCCACACGTGGTAACTGGGGTCTTGCGGCCCCAGGCTAACTTGGCAGGGGATCTCGGAGCAGCAGTGGGCCCCAGAGATATGGTGTGCAGGCCCACCCTGGTGGACACGCCCTGGCACCTATCAACCACTGCCCCGCTGCCTTGTGGGTGAGTCTGGAAGACATAAGGCTAAGGGAGCTTACCCCAACAGAAAAGCAAGCTGTGGCGGTACGCTTCGAGGCGGTTTCCGAAAAACTGGATTTCCGGCAGCCCCCTGCAGTTGTGTGGAGGTGCCGGTCGTCTAGGGATCCCCCTTGCCATCGGAACCATCTCCTCTACAATCAAGTCATGTGGCGTTGGGAGAAGCGCACCCCCCATGCCACTTTAAAAACCATCTCTGCGCAGGGATCTTCTGCTATCTGAGTCCTCAAAGGACCCACAAATAGAAGAAGATGGTCATCATCGGGCACGATGGACAACCAGCAAGCAAGCAAGTGTTAAGGATAGCAAAATTAGGTCGGTGACTTCACTAGATATTTTACCAGTTTGAGTTTCTGGCGAATGACAGAATTTGTTTATCAATTAAATCATGCCAGATAGTAAATGAAAAGCAAGAAAATAAACATTTACACGTTTGTATATTATTTGCATAGAGATATTCATCAGAGTATACCCTCTGTGTACTCCCAGGATTTTTTACTTTTGGATTTTATCCCCATTTACTTGTGTTCTTCTTTTTGTTGCGCAAATTTCAGCATTGCCAGTAACCATTTCACTGCTCGTTGTACTGGTATGTGAGGTTGAGTCTCGAATCTTGAATGGAAAGCGTGAAGGAGGGACGAGGTGCCCAGTCAGCGGACTGGGAAATGTCCTCGCTCATTGAGGAGTGAACTTGGCAAAAGGAGAGAAGATTCCTAAATCGCATTTACAGCTCTGAATCTCCACAGCCTTCACCCAACCGACAACCAGCGACATAAAGGTGACGGGGTGGGGTGTGCGCGCGCGCACGCACACACACACACACAGACACACACACACACACACACACACACACACACACGCACACAGCCTAATGAATCCAGACATCCACCAGGCTGGCATTTGTCTATGAATGATTCTGTCGCAATCAGAGAGTTGACTGAAGGTAGTTTCTCTTTGTCTGTATGTCTGTCTGCCTGCCTGCCTGATGGTCTGTCTGTCTGCCTTCCTGCCTGTCTGTCTGCCCACCCGCCTGCCTGCCAGCCTGTCTTTCTGTCTCGATCGATCTGTCTCATGCTCTCTCTTACACTGTCATGCAACCACACACACAGATACCTACACCTCATCTTATCTCTCACAAACAGATGTGCATGTTCCGATTTGCCCTTGTCTGTCACTTTTACCCTAACAAAGTAACATGGGAAACTGTGTGTGTTTGTGTTTGTGTGTGTGTGTGTGTGTGTGTGTGTGTGTGTGTGTGTGTGTGTGTGTGTGTGTGTGTGTGTGTGTGTGTGTGTGTGTGTCTCAGTCAGGCCCCATTTCACATCCCAGTATTCATCTAAGCCTCTTACACATCTCATATTTTATTTCACGCGTCTCCGGCCCCTTTCACATTTCATTACATACACACAGGCACAGGCACACATGTGCAAGTAAGAAACTGACTTCTAGAGAGAATTTGAATCAACCACGCCAGGAATCAGGGACAAATTTCCATAATATCATTCATTCTCTAATTCCCCCAACTATTCATCTCTCAAAGGATAGGAATGAAAAGAGACATGCATGGAATGAGGGCAGGACCAGAGAAAAAAGTTCTGAAATATACTCGAAAGAAATTACTGGCCAAAAATGGGGAATATGAGCTTTTTTAAATTTTGCTTTTCGCTTTCAATACAGTTTTACTTTCACAGAAAAAAAACACAGTTGACTCTGATTGATGTGGTTTGTCTGTTTACCTATATCTGATTAATTCAATAATAACAGATGTGGTTTGGTGTGCACTGATAAACAACCAATAATTCAAACAAGTAAATGTGTTTTGAGTCCTGAAAACTGTTTTTTTTTTTCTTAAACAGAGTGAGGAAAATGTCAGCGTTGTTATCCTTTGTTTTCAATGTCAATCTTTTGGAAGAAATTAACTTGAATTAAGTGTCATTATCTAAAGGTCTCCGTAGAGTGACTGATTTGGCTTTATTCTGCTCTATTGAACAGAACCTTGACAACTTCTGAACGAAACAATCTGCAATCACTGGTAACAAACATCCAGTATTTTGAGTGTTCCCTTTGCTTTAAGAAGAGTGCAGTTGATATTTAACACTTTCTTTGTGCAATTACAAAATAATAAAAAGACAAAACAGATAATAACAGTGACCCTACCTGACCTCTCCTGCAGCACAGCGGACTGGTGGAAAGCCACTGGTGTTCACATCCTACCTCTAAAATAGAAGCTTCACCATTAACATGAGCAATTTTTCCTCTCCCCAAGCTAGTCTCTCCTATGGGGTTCCACAGGGTTCTAGCCTAGGTCCCATTCTTTTTTCTATATACATGCGAGCTATGTGCCTTGTTGTCTATGTCAGTGTTTCTTGTATTTGTGTATTAGTTATCTGCGCTGGTCGATACAGCACTTTGGTCAAAGTGGGTTGTTTTTAAATGTACTCTATAAATAAATTTGACTTGACTTGCAATGGGAAAATGTACACTGAAGTCCAGAGAAAGATAAATAAATGTTTCTACTTAATTGTCTCACTTGTACAGGTTATCGTAGTTTCATGGACAAATACGGGGGGAGAACATTGGTGTAAAAGTTATATTTGTTTAGCCAAGTTAATCTAGCTAACAAATACTGTGAAATATGAATTGATGTTATTAATACATTTTCTATTTATTTACGTTCAATGCCTGTTTCCCAACTCACTGCCAGCCAGAAAGCATCTCTCTGGCTGCTTCACATGAACAATATTAGTGTAAATGAGATTTGCTGGAATTTTTTTTTTTTAACATTGGTAAATTATCAACTATGATACAAGTTTCACAAGTCTCACTTTGGCATTTCCTAGTTGACTGCGCCTCATTTCAAATTTATCGCACATTAAACAACAAGACCAACTTGAAACGGCTGCTTCATATGAACAATATTAGTGTTACTAAGAGATTCGTGGAAAAAAAATAATTTTATACATGGATAGATTATCAACCGGACAACACCCAAAAACAAGTTCACGACTATTTAAATGTACACAGTGCCATGGACACGCATTAAGATCAGGTCCGGACCGCCCGTAACTCAAAGCAGCCACACCCTTAATCATATATAACTTTAAGCCTTAATCACTTCTTCTTCTTCTTCCTCTTGGTCTTCCAGCTACTCCTGTTAGGGGACGCCAATGCAGATCATCCTTCTGTCCTCGGCATCTTCCTCTGTCATGCCATCCACCTGCATGTCCTCCCTCACCACATCCATAAGCCTCTTCTTTGGCCTTCCTCTTTTCCTCTTGCCTGGCAGCTCCATCTTCAGCATCCTTCCCCCAATATACGCATGTCCTCCGTACATGTCCAAACCATCTCAATCTCACCTCTCTTGATTTGTCTCCAAACCATCCAACCTGACCTATCCCTTACTCATTCCTAATCCTGTCCTTCTTTGTCACTCCCGATGAAAATATTAGAATCTTCAATTCTGCCACCTCCAGCACCTCCTGTCTTTCCGTCAGTGCCACCATCTCAAAACCATACAACATAGCTGGTCTCACTACCATCTTATAAACTTTCCCTTTAACTCTTGCTGGTACCCTTCTGTCGCAAATTACTCCTGACACTCTTCTCCACCCACTCCACCCTGCCTGCACTCTTCTTCACTTCTTTTCCAACCTTCCTGTTAATATGAACAGTTGACTCCAAGTATTTAAATTCATCTACCTTCGCCACCTCTACTCCTTGCATCCTCACCATTCTGTTGTCTTCCCTCTCGTTCACACATGTATTCCGTCTTGCTCCTACTGACTTTCATTCCTTTTCTCTCTAGTGCCTTCCTCCACCTCTCCAGGCTCTCCTCAATCTGCTGCCTACTGTCACTACAGATCACAATGTCATCCACGAAAATCATAGCCCATGGAGATTCCTGCCTGATCTCATCTGTCAACCTGTCCATCACCACTGCAAACAAGAAAGGGCTGAGCCAATCCCTGAACCTTGAACCCATCCGTAACTCCTACCACACACCTCACCACTGTCACACTGCCCTCATACTTATCCTGCACCACTCTTACAAACTTCTCTGTCACTCCCGACTTCCTCATTTGGCACCCTATCATAAGCTTTCTCTAAATCCACAAAGACAGTGTTACTCCTTCTGACCTTCTCTATACTTCTCCATCAACATTCTCAAAGCAAACATCACATCTGTAGTGCTTTTTTCAGGGCATAAAACCATACAGCTGCTCACTAATCATCACCTCTCCTCTTAACCTAGCTTCCACTACTCTTTCCTACTCTTCATGCTGTGGCTGATCAACTTTATAGCTCTGTAGTTGCTACAGCTCTGCACATCACCCTTATTCCGGAAAATCGGTACCAGTACACTTCTTCTCTACTCCTCGAGCATCCTCTCTTTCCAAGATTGTATTAAACAATCTAGTTAAAAACTCCACTACCGTTTCTTCTAAACTTCTCCATGCCTCCACAGATATGTCAATTGGACCAACCACCTTTCCACTCTTCAACCTCTTCATAGCTGCCCCGCTTCATCCTTGCTAATCCACTGCACTTCCTGATTCAATATCCCCACATCATCCAACCTTCTCTTTCTCGTTTTCTTCATTCATCAGCCCTGCAAAGTATTCCTTCCAACTTCTCAACACACTCTCCTCATTTGAAAGCACATTTCAAACTCTATCCTTCATCACCCTAACCTGCTGCATAACCTTCTCAGCTTGCTACATTTAATATGTAGTTTTTAAGGGCTGAGAGAGTCAGGGCATATGCATTTTATTGCATTTGAAAGTACATGGTATTTTATTCCACTCCTCATTTGTTAATATTGCGCTCCTCTATTGTTGAGCACTTTTATCAACACCATTGAGGGTTTCCGGGGGGGTGTGTGTATGTATATATATATATATATATATATATATATATATATATATATATATATATATATATATATATATATATATATATATATATATATATATATATATATATATATATATATATATCCTGAAACCCTCAATGGTGTTGTGAGTGCTCGACTAATGAGGGGCAGAATATCAACACGGATACAGGAAAAAAGATTTTAATTCATTGCAGTACAAGCTTGTTTCGTGCGTCGCGCACTCATCAGCTGCTAATGTGGTTCGACAAAGAATCATACAGCTTAGTTTGCCCAGCGTCACGCCCCTAATTTCGGTTGGACAGCAACCAATCAGATGAGGAAACATTCAAACTATAACAACCAATGGGGTAGGTACTTACAATGCACGGCAACCAATGGTGGGGTAGAAAACATTACAAGCAATGGGGTACGGGACTGGGGCTTGTTTTGAAAATCATTTAAAGGACCAGGGTACTGTTGAAATAGCCTACATTTAAAATATAACAAGGTAATGTCAAATGGGTTAGGGGCATGATGCCGGGCAAACTAAGCTGTATGATTCTTCGTAGAACCACATTAGCAGCTGATGAGTGCGCGACGCACGAAACAAGCTTGTACTGCAATGAATTAAAATCTTTTTTCCTGTATCCGTATACATACATATATATAGTCATGCCAATAAAGCAAACTGAATTTGAATTTGAGAGAGACAGAGAGACAGAGAGAGAGCGAGAGAGAGAGACAGAGAGAAATGAGCTTTGGAAATGATGAATTATGGGGTTCTGTTGAGCAATTTGTTCCAGTCTGTGTTGTCTTTTTCATTTGGCTGTGATTACTTAAATGCAAATGTAACCCACTCCTGAGTAAACGTGTCTCTCTGGGTTCGGAAAGAGCTAAGTTATGTGTAGTGAAACAACCACAACATAAGTGAATTTAGCAACTTGCGACTTTAGTTTGCATATAGAAAATAATGCACATGAAACACATTTACATTAATAGGAAAAATAATAAACGGGGCCCAAAAGAAAATTATCCTTAGTGGTATCAGTGTCCTTGTTTGAGATCTCTCCACCTGTTCGAGTGATTTCCAAGTCAATGTCTAGTCAAAGTCAGTCTTGTTCAGTTCAGATCAATGTTGATCTGATCTGTCAAGAGTCCGGTAAGTCAAATGTGCACTCTTTATACTTGTGTTTGAGTTGGTAACAGTTATGTGACTGGCACGATCCTACCAGAGAGCAGATAGTTCATCCACCGTGTCAGTGGCAATGTAGATTCGGGTTCCTGGGAATCAAGCTGGGCGGCTCGCCATCTACTGGAATCTCTGGATCGTCCTCATGGATCTTCTCACTCAATAAAAGACCTGACCTGCATTTACAAACAGGCTTATAGTCCCTGTTCTTATTTTCTTTATGACTAATCTCCCGCCTAGGTTTCTATTGTTTCTCTTTTGTTGTACAACATCACACCAGATCATAAAATCAACTAAGCTCTGCTAAGTACAAATACTTTAGGTATTGAAAACTATTCTCTGGTTCAAATTCCAAATTCTCAACTTATTTTAGAACTATTTTGTTCTAACCAAATATATGCTTAGCGTGTTTTGGCACAATACAAATATGAACATGAAATTATAATTAAACTGCTTCAGCTTAAATGAATATTTCAATAAGAAATAAACACATCTTAAACATTAACAATGAACCTACAAACCTCTCTCTTTCAGCAAAAGCAAACTCGCAATTGTATTTTTCTGCAGACACATGGTACCTATTTCACCAACTGAGCGAGCGCAATAACTTTTAGAAATCCTTTTAGCAGTAACAGTACAACTTAAATTCAAAGTTCACCATCCATCCATTATCCAAACCGCTTATCCTGCTCAAGGTCGCGCGGGCAGACACCATTTCTTCTCAAAAATACTGCTTGACAAATCATTTAATCATCTAACAATGTGAGTAATGGTCTCCATATTAGAAGTTCCCGTTTTTCTCTCTCCCTCTGTTTTTAGTAACATGATGAATATTACTATGAAACTTATTCTTTAAACCAGTGTTTCTCAACCGGGGGTCCGCGGACCCCTAGTGGTCCGTGGTGTAATTGCAAGGGGTCCGTGAAAATAAAATATCTTTAAAAAAAAGATCCTATGACATTTATAGAAATAGGATTATTTTACTCAAATGTGACTGAGACCTTTATCTACCTAAACTATAAAGGGTAACATGACTTTTTTCTCTAATTACATCTGTTTCACAAGTGTCATTTATTGTATTTTAATAAGAGATCTCGCTCCCGTTGGCATTGTTAAAAGTTACTGCATAAAAATTCTGTTGTTACATATATCTGAAAGTTACTGATTACATATTCTGTTTTGTTACATATATCTGAAAGTTACTGAATACATATTCTGTTTTGTTACATATATCTGAAAGTTACTGCATAAGAATTCTGTTTTGTTAACTATATCTAAGTTACAACTGAAATCTTTTATTTTTGCCCCAAAGAGTGAATAAATGCTATAATGCAATTTAAAATGCAGTTTCTACTGTTTCTATCACATTGCAAACCCCCTCCCCCAAGATCAGGTGGAGGGGTCCTCAGGGTAGAGCAAAAATACGCAGGGGGTCCAGGACCCCAAAAAGGTTGAGAACCACTGCTTTAAACATCAAAACCCTTTTCCATTCAGACACTTAAACATTCACAAAATCACAGTGAAATGCTAGAACGGCTTGGCGTGGAAGTAGCTTCTTGGCTAACAAAACCAACACAGTGTAACTAGGAGGCTAGCTTTCGCTTACCGTGGCATGTGACTTGCAACTTACTAATGACGATGAACGGCGCTTCTGTCGATCTCGGGGCTTCTGCAGGGAAACCATGCTCGACTTCAAGACCCGTTTTGACTTAGTTTCTACTGTTTCTCAACTTTTTCTCAAGTTCAAGGTTATGAACGAGGCCAGCAGACGTAGCTCAACATGGCGACCCTTGCGCTCGTAAAGCGCACCGCAAACTTCCGGTTATAACTTCGTTAGCTAGGGGCTAACGTGTCTTATTAGTAGCTTACATAACACACGTTAGCCCCTAACTAACTGGTCTGACCCTTTAACCGAGCGGTTAGTGATGTCGCCTTGTGGTGCAGTACACCTCGTATCCAATCCCGCACCGGGCAAGAAAACAACTAATAAGACACGTTAGCTAGGGACTAATGTGTCTTATTAGTAGTTTACAATAATAATAACAGTAATGATGTAAACTACTAATAAGACACGTTAGTCCCTAGGTAACAGCTCTGACCCTTTAGCCGAGGGGTTAGTGATGTCGCCTTGGGGTGCAGTACAACCCGTATCGCACCGGGCAAGAAAATAACCGGTTAAGTCATTATAATTATTATTATTATTCTCAGAGACATTCTAAGTTAAAAACCATGTTGGATCTGTCTCGCACTCTTCATAAATTAAATGGTTGCCTTTTAGCCGAATCTTTTGGGCTGTTTTTTTATTTTATGTTATTTTTTTTAAATGGGCGGGTTTTCAGACGTGATTGGGCGGAAACCCGTCAGTCCGAGCTGTTGCCCACTGGCGCCGTTACGCTAACCGGCACAACCAGCGAGGAAGGTCTCACCGAAATTTACCGTTTATTTACTTCTTCCCAACCCTTCGCTTATCAACTGGGGATTCTTCTGCTGCAAGACCGACTGTTTGTCGAACCAAACCTAGCGGGAGAAGGTAGCGTTTAACATTTTTAAAGTCGTAAGGAAGAAAGAAAAAAACCCTAGCTTAATGTTAGCAAAGCTAAGCTAACGGGACGAACATAGCTTAGCTCTGACAGAGCGCGCGCAGCTACACGAGTTAGCGTCCTCGCAGCCCGTTACGGAAATCGAGGCATTTATGTATTAATGGAGTTCTCGCTCTCCACTGCTGCAACGGAGGTCGAAAGTAAAGGTATTTTTAGCGAATTCGGGGGACAACGCAACCACAGGAACTGCCGCGGCCGGGAAGCGAACGTATCGCCCGCACCGCAGGAGACATCGCTAACCGCTACACTGGTGTCAGAAGTGGGATGGAGCGACCGTAAGGCCATCGGAAGCGCATGCGCCCTGAGGCGTGAAGGAGCTGATATGCTTAAGCGCGGGGACCGCTTCCCGAAGGAGGGGGGGGGGGGGTAGTGTAACATGCATGGATAAGAAGACACGGTGGCTGGCTGGCTGGCCGCTGGCTGGCCTGACCCTTTAGTCTAGCGGTTAGCGATGTCTCCTGCGGTGCGGGCGATACGGGTTCGCTTCCCGGCCACGGCAGTTCCTGTGGTTGCGTTGTCCCCCGAATTCGCTACAGTATTTCAAGATTGTGTTGCGCGGTGTGCAGACAAATGCTCACAAGACAAACGCTCACAATACTAATAGAAAAAGAGACAAATGCTCACAAGTTGTTTTACAATCTTTATTTTTCAAAAAGTCAACTGAACATTCTGCTGCATGTCACATAAGACATATCACATAGGCCTGAGCAATTGAGAGGGATCACATCTCCCTGACAAATGAAATGGTGATCTTAAAGATAATCATGATAATGAGACTATCAATTACTGTTTGGCAATACATAATCTTAATGAACCTTTATTCATGGAAAAAATATTCCATTGAACAGTCTGTTGCATGTCACAAGAAATATCACATAGGTCTAAGCATGTAATAGGGATCACAGTGACCTAATTAAGAGATTTTAATGCAGTGTCTATAGAGTCTTTTGCCAATTTGTGAGCATTTGTCTCTTTTTCTTTTAGTGATGTGAGCATTTGTCTTGTGAGCATTGGTCTTGTGGGCATTGGTCTTGTGAGCATTTGTCTTGTGGGCATTTGTCATGGAATCGTGTTGTGCCGAACCGCACGGTGACTCGTCGTGAGAGAATATTAGTTTAAACCAAAATCTTGATTTTAATTCCTTCTCTCCGCTGTTTTCACCGACTGTTAACTTCTGCTACTCTTCAAGTTTACGTTTTGCGTCAAACGCGCGATGGCGCTCTTAATGGGCCCTGGGAAGGAGAAGAAGGAAAACAAGCGAACCTCTGTCAAAGAAACGGGTTGAATCCTGAATGAAATCAAGCCTTTTGGTCAACCAGCCAGACAGTGATATATTCCCCTGTTAAACTTTATTTTATTTTCCCCTATTTGGCTCTTTTTATGAACTACCTTATGTTCGAACGTGGTGTTTGTTATGACCCATCTATGATTCGCACAGAAATCCAATAACAAGGCGCCGCTCGGGTTCAAATTGGGGAGGCTGTTCCCCCCAATCATGCCCCTCCAGGTTTCTCCATCGTTCCCCACGTGATTATTGAAGTCCCCCAGCAGAACTATAGAGTCCCCAGGCCACCACTCAGAGACTCCAAGAAGGCCGGATACTCCAAACTGCTGTTAGGTGCATAAGCACACACAACAGTCAGAGCCTTCCCTGCAGCGACTCGCAGTCGTATAGAGGCGACTTCCTCATTCCCCAGGGAGAACTCCAACATGGCGGCACTCAACCGGGGACTTGTGAGTATCCTCACACCCGCCCGGCGCCTGTCACCTTGGCCAACTCTGGAAAAGTAATGACTCCAACCCCTCTCCAGGAGTTTGGTACCAGAGCCCATGCTATGTGTGGAGGTGAGCCCAACTACATCTAGTTGGTACCGCTCCACCTCCTGCACCAGCTCAGGCTCCTCCCCTGCCAGAGATGTGACATTCCACGTCCCGAGGACCAATCTGCGATGCTGGAAGTCGGCATGACCTGGTCCCTGCCTTTGCCTGCCGCCCGGCCTGCATTGAGAAGCTGGAGGGCATTGCTGGGGAGAGGGATGTCTGGAGTGCCCTACTTAGCTTGCTACCACCGCGACCCTACCCCGGAGAAGCAGCTGAAGATGAATGAATGAATGGCTCTTTTTACCATCCTGTTCATCTCGACAACATCCTCCATCGTTGGCTGAGTTATCCTTATAAATGATCGGTTTCATATGCAGTTTGCCGTGAGAGTTTCAATGGCCATGTGTACTATTCACAGAGGCTCGGGGAGTAGTTGCAATCACAGCATTGTAAGATGGAGACATATCTGATACGGGCCAGTATGGGCATGCCGTTGCCAGGGCCTGCCAAGTGGAGTCATTGAATTTGGGGAGGGGACGTTGAGTGTGACACCTAGGTTTGGTTCAGGTGCATTTGGTGTTTCAGTTCAGTTACTCTTATTTGAGTAGGAGATAAGACAATGTTTGTGTGATGGCCTGAGCAATGAGACCTGATACTGCAGGATTGGGGAATAGTTGCAATCACAGCATTGTAAGATGGCAACAGATGTACTCTTAGCCCCCCCCCCCAATTCAGGGATAGTTGCTCCCACTTCACATAGATGGCCTCTTTGACTCCCCGTTCAAACAGCATTCCTCCCTATCTAAGATGTGCACATCCTCATCCTTGAAAGAGTGGCCACTGGCCTGTAGATGGGTGTAGACTGTGGAGTCCTGGCCTAATGCGTTAGCTCTTCTGTGTTGTGCCATCCTCTTGGCCAGTGTCTGTTTGGTTTCTCCGATGTACAAGTTACGGCAATCCTCCCGGCACTTAACAGCGTTACACTATATTGGTGAATAGAGCAATATAGTGTAATGCTATTAAGTGCCAGCAGGATTTCCTTACCTGCATCAAGATACTTTTACATGGTGTCTTTTATTCTCGATTATTTCTTTTTATCCTTGTCTCATCTCACATTTTTATTTAGACCCTCCCTCTTGGCTCTTTCATGATGTTTTATGTCAATTGAAACTCTTGTTGACTTTACCTTGATTTTTGAAACACTTTGTATCCTTTTTTTTTTAAAGTGCTATACAAAAAAGTGTATCATAATTATCATTATTGATGGGTTTGGATGGCAACAACAGCCCCAGGCTGCTGCTATAGAGAACATTGTCATTATGAGTTTTCAAGTCTGTCCATTACTGGCGTATCATCGGTCAAGTCCTTGCTTTGGTATGGCAAGCTGGACTAATATTCTCTAAAACAACATGGAAAGCAATATTGTTTATCTAGTCAGCTGAAGTGGGGGCAAGTGATATTAAGATGCCAGAGGGAGGAGAGGGGCACGGAATTCAGATGAGAGGAGAAGATTGAGTCAGAGATAGATGAGAGAAGAAGATTAGAAAACTAGGTTGAGTAAGAAAGAGACCTCTCTCTTAATAGTACACACACACACACACACACACACACACACACACACACAACGTCCTTTGTTCTGGATTTTGACAAAAATATCCCTTCTCCGAGGGGATCAGAGGAAAACAGAGGGTTTTATGGCTTCAGCGTAAACAGCTATTAAAACAAACGGTGCACAGAAATCATCTTGAGAATGGTGGAATTCTCGCTTTGGTTGTTCTGGTCGATGGGTGTTAACCTGATAACAGAAGGCCCAGCCTTTTGATGCTTTCCATTCGAAGCCGTGCTCTCTGCCTCCTTTTTTGTCCAAATCTGGTCACGTTGTCGCGTAACAGCGTCCTGCATGTTTGGCTTCATCGCAGTTGTCCGTGTGAGTGGTGTTGCATGAGTGTGGCTTTGCAGTATGTGAAGAGAGACAGTTTTAGCCAGCCAGATGATATTACTCTACGTCTTCGCATGCATTTTTGTGTGCATGTGCGTGTGTGTATCTTGTTTGTCTGTGTGGCACCTCCAGTGTTTCCCCCATTTAGGAAAAAAACAAAACAAAAAAAAAACTGCCAAACAAAGAGGTTAGGCGCAGACCAAGTAACAACTTAATGGTAAAATAATGACATATTTTTGACGTATTAATGATAAATTTGCTAGAATATGAAAGGGGATATTGTTAACACAAGTATGCGTGTGTAATTATAGTTCTCTCAAAACATGTAGTTTCTTGCTCGGGGGCATGCTCAATGGTATGTGTTTGGCACCAGCAAAAGAGACAGCGGTCCATTTTTAGGTCCAGAGCCATCGTGTAAGAACCCTACGCTTTGTCTGGTACTGCTCGTGGTTGATTGGCTTGGAACGGCAGTGTTTGTCTGTTTGTTTCTTTTCTTTTTTTTTAGAAAAGTCAACTCAGTCTTACAACTTAAGTCATAGCCTTTATTGAAGCACTGCCTCCTATACAGCCTCTTATAGTATATACTGTACATAGTACCATCGTATTTGGACAGAGGAACGATCTCTTATCTTTAAATAGATAAGTAGATGGGTACATATATAAATATATATACATGGATATAGATGGGTACATATATACACGCATACTTTTTGCAGATTGCACTGTGTTGTTGCACACTTCCCACACTGTTCCCGCTCACTCAGTTGAGAGCAAGAATTGACGGAAAGCAATGATCTGTGGTCTAATTGGGGGGGGACCGATGTTGTCAAATAACAGGTTTCCCTTCTAAGATGGAGATCATGATGACAAACATCACAAAGGGAGACAGACAGGTGTGCTTGGATACGCACACACACACTCGCAGACATGCAGTACACTCAAGCCCACACACTGGCACTTACACCTGAAGGCACACACGTTGATGTAGATGATCATACACACAAGAATACACACAGACACACACAATGTTAATCTCCACCCTAATTTCCACCCTCTGCATACATACCCGCTGCATACATACACGTATTCATGCAGACACGCATTCCGTGATGACAGGGTTTCAGATGGTGTAATTGACTGTGTGAATTGTGGGGTTTTCCCCAGTGTACAAGACTGTCTGCCTCACAACAGGGTTTTCTTCTTCACAGCCACGTCCTTGGTGTTGCATGACTGACTTGTCGCCGCTGCTGCCATTTGACAGCCACCCGCACCCTTTCCGTTTGTTGCTCATCATAAAATTTTCGAGGGAAAGGAAGAAAGCAGGGCAGAGCTAGTTCTCTACTTCAGTGCGCTGTATCAAACGCTAATGCCTGAAATAATGTAACTAAAAGGGTTTGAGTTTGTTTCATAGCTTAAGCATGAACTGACCAACCTATTATTTCCATCTATGCTTAGAATGCCACATGAAGGCCACATGTTATTTTTAATTGACTTTAAACAACACCATCAATTTAGCCGTCTCTTCAGAGCTTCAAACCAATTCAAGGAACGATAAGTAGACAGTAGAAGCTTAGGTTTCAGTAGGCTTAAGTCACATCTCCAAAAAGGTCTTCTGCATGATAGTCTTAGACTGCCCATGTAAATAAACATGTAAGACAAGCAGACAAATAAGACAGCCTCTTTTTTGGGGGGGGGGGGTTTCCTCCCTCCCCCCCAACTGTATCCGGCCAATTACCCCATTCTTCCAAGCTGTCCCGGTCGCTGCTCCACCCCCTTTGCCGATCTAGGAAGGACTGCAGACTACCACATGCCTCCTCCAATACATGTGGAAAGAAGCGGCTGGAGACTGCCAGCCGCTTCTTTTCACCTGACAGTAAGGAGTTTCGCCAGGGGGATGTAGCACGTGGGAGGATCACTCTATTCCCCCCAGTTCCCCCTCCCCCCTGAACAGGCACCCCGACCGACCAGAGGATGCGCTAGTGCAGCGACCAGGACACATACCCACATCCGATTTCCCACCCGCAGACACGGCCAACCGCAGACACTGCCAATTGTGTCTGTAGGGACGCCTGACCCAAGCTGGAGGTAACACGGGGATTCGAACCGGTGATCCCCGTGTTGATAGGCAACGGTATAGACTGCCACGCTACCCGGATGCCCTAAATAAGACATCTTAAAGGAAAAAGTGAATCCCAAGATGTCCCTGCATCCTCTCTTTGCGTTATGCCTGTTTTGAATGACGTTCACAGTGACTTCAAGACCACCGAATGTTTTCTAACAGCCTCATTTTTAGACAAAGTAGTGTTACGGTCTCTGCTTCACAAAACTAATGTGTGTAACATCTGGTGTAACATCTGAGCCAGGCTCTCTAAAAGCCAGGAAACATTGCTGAGCTAACTGCAAACTCAGAAGTCCATAACCTAGTTTCTATTGTTTCTTGCATAATTGTCTGCATTCATCTAGGCTGTTTAGTCATGTCCTATTTACTGTTTTGCCAGTTCTTCCTATTCCTTAGTTGGTGTACTTTTTTTTAAAAGACAGTTGCTGACTATACAGGCTGCTTATCATAACAACACTCTATGGTTGTACTTTGTTTTGTTTTGTTGTTGTTTGTTTTTCTCCCTATGGGCTCCACTTATGTTAGATACTGGGTTGGAAAGGCCCATTCCCATATAAAGTAAAGTTGAGAAGGAAAGGCTTACTCATAAATTATTACATTTGAGCGATTTTAACTTACTCATTCATGGGGCGTCGGGGTGGCGTGGCAGTCTATTCCGTTGCCTACCAACACGGGGATTGCCGGTTCGAATCCCCTTGTTACCTCCGGCTTGGTCGAGCATCCCTACAGACACAGTTGGCCATGTCTACGGGTGGGAAGCCAGATGTGGGTATGTGTCCTGGTCGCTGCACTAGCGCCTCCTCTGGTTGGTCAAGGTGCCTGTTCAGGGAGGGGGAGCTGGAGCTGGGGGAAATAGCGTGATCCTCCCACGTGCTTCGTGTCCCTGGCGAAACTCTTCACTGTCAGGTGAAAAGAAGCGGCTGGCAACTCCACCGGGACGGCTCCAAAGAGTGGGGTAATTGGCCAAGTACAATTGGGGAAAAGGGGGGGTGGGTGCTTAGTACTCATCCATACCTCTGCAGTTTTAAGATTGGCTTTAGCTGTTAGTTTCCCATGTTTGCTAGTTCATGCATGCTTATACTTGTGCACACAGCAACTTTTTTGTATGCTTTTTATATGCCAAAACATATTTTGAAGCCCAAATACAAGAAAAATAGCATTGAAATTTGAAGGTAAAGGAAAGAGATTATTTCAAGTAACATCTGCTTGGCAGGAAATTACTTGTAAATTGCCAAAAAAAAAAAGTGTACTATTTCAGCATAAGGGGAAAACCTGTCACTCCTTAGCAGTTTTCCATCAAACCTTTCTCCCTTTTTTCATTAAACTTGCTTTTATTTTAGATTATTTTTTCCATGGATGCTAGGAAGCGACCAGCGCGTCCCTCCCGTGCTGGGATCCAGGTATGCCGGCCCTGCTCGTTTCTATGGCAACCGTCGAGGGTTCTGATTGTGGACGTACTGCCGCCCTGGTGGTTGGAGACTGGAACTGTGTTCTGTGAGGCCCTGGACAACTTCCTGTCCCTGGCCTGCAGTCTGGAGGGACCCTGTAGGATACCACTTCTGAGTGTTTATGCCATCAGCAGACAGCAGGAATGTCTTATGCCATTTGTGGTAAATAAAAAAAGACCAATAGCATCAGATAGAAAGAGAGGGAGGGAGGGAGACACTGTAGCAGGAGTATATGCCATTAACAAAGACAAGACACAAAGTAAAGAGGGGGAACTCAATAATTACTGACTGTTTGTATTTGTGTGTGTGTCCATTTTTATATCCATTCCATTCTGATCCAGAAGATTTGTCTCGTCATTTGCTGCAGAGTGCTAAATAAAGAGATGCTAAGAGGCTTAGAAAAAAAGAATGTCTTTAACATTCTCTCTCTCTTTCACCCTCTCTCCCTGTCTTGATTTATTTCCCTCATCTGTCTAATTCTCCCTTCAACCCTCTTGACTCCTCCTGTCTCCCTCAACCTCTCATCCCATTCTCTCCCTCTGTTTTCTTTACCCTTCTAATTCCATGTCCATTTTTAGTCACTTCGCGGTAACCTGGGCAGGCTACGTTCCTGTGTCGAGGAGCTGAGGTCTATGCCGGGTGAGGGCTGTATCCAGCGGTCAGCCAGAGGGAGGGATCTGCTGCGACAGGCAGTGTTGGACAGCATGCAGCAGTTTAAACATTACACCAGACTTACGACAGGTGACAGCCATGCCAGCAGATCATTGGAGGTGTGTTTTCCTTGTTCACACATATATTCAGCAGCCGAAGGAACGAGTCACTGAGAATAATTGAAGTTACAATGTGCAGTAGCGAGCAGAATCAAAATATTGTATTAGTGTTGAATCGGTTTGGTTCAAAAAACAGGAAAGACATTGCCCTAATATTATAGAATGCTTTCATTATTTTCCCTGGCTTTTCTGGGTGTGGTTCATATGGGCCAATGCATCAGTTTTTAGCAGGTCATTGTGATTTTTAGGGGGCCAATGGGGCATCCTTGATCAAACACGTAGTAATAAAGACATGTACAAAAAGGGTAAACCACTAGTTTGCAGTGATTTGAAAGATCTAAGAAGATAATATCCAGAGACAGTGATCATGTAAGTCCCATCAGCCAACAGATTACAGCCAACAATTGCAGCAATGTGGTTGCTGGCGGTCCAGATACAGAGTGGAACAAAAAGATCAGTTCAGAGACATAGATATGTACATATCAGTATGTTTGAGATTGTAGCTGGTGCTCTTATACAGAGTGACTAACAATTAGTCTGCAGGTAAATCCTATCTTTCTCAAGGACATGTTGTTGAATCTTTCAAAGCTATGACCATATAGTTACAGAAGAATCTTTTGAACCATTTGGCCCCTTGGCCGTCTAAGAGCAGAACAGAGAATTTAGGGATCAAGAGAGGGTAACCTTTATTAGGTGAAGACACCATTTTGGTCATCATGGTTGTTTATTTTAAGCATGCAAATATTAACCATTTACTGATTAATTTCAGCTCAAAATAGTTAAGAACAGGGACGTTTCCAGGATTTGAGGACATTTGGGGCTTAGCCCAGACTTCTGTAGGGGGGTCCGGGGGGGATCCTCCCCCTGGAAATTTTTTTTGATTAACAAACTCTATTTTGATGCTTTTTTTATGCACTCTGGCACGTTATTTACATCCAAAGTACATGTCTTAATCATTGAAAAATTGAAATGTGTACCTCAAAAACTGTTGTTTACTCTCCATATTAATTATGAATTATGACATTAAAAATTAGTTGTTAGTAATTAGTATTAGTATTGAGTAGAAGCAGAATACCTCACAACTGCTATCATTAAACATTTATTGACATGCTACAGTACCAGACTAGAGAAAAAAAAGTTAAGTGTATTTATGTTAATATTAGTTTATTGGAATATTAAATTTTTTCACTCACACACACACACACACACACACACACAGTTAGTTTAGAGACCTGTATTTATTTTGACAGGCTGTTATGTTACGAAGACTATCAGACATTCACACACGTTACGTTGGGCTTCACATAGGCTTAAATTTTAAATTATATTCGGGGCTACATTCAAAACTTTCGGGGCTTAAGCCCCAGCAAAATGACCTGTCGACACCAATGGTTAAGAAGAGATAGTTATGGAGATGCTGGGGATTGAACCCAGGACCTCATACATGCGAAGCATGCGCTCTACCACTGAGCTACATCCCCTCCTGTAGAATGTGGCTCACTGTGTTATTTGACAAATATTTGTCCCAACAGCTGAAGACAGTATTACTGTTGGGACCTTTCAATTGAAAACCTAACAATTTTCATAAAATGTCGGATGCTCACACTGGCTGTTGAGACCTCTTCTTGTCTGTTATTAGGAAGAACTTTTACAATTGCAGACTAGCTGGTATTAATAGCCTACTTTTTTTCTAATTTTTTTTTTTTTACATTTATCAGGTGCAGTTATACGGTACAGTCGCATGTTCAAATACACAACACATACGTACATAGATGTCTTATGAAGCAGTCCATGGATTTCGGCAACCTCTCAGTGTCCATATATAGTTCCCATACTCAAAAAAGAAAAAAAAAAGGAAAAGGAAACAGGAATGAGTAGTGACATTTGTCCATGAACACAGATAACAAGTAAATATACATTATATAAGGAAAAAAAGACACATAGTGTTCACATTTAAATGAGGAGAAGAGAAACCCAGAAGAAGTTTGTCACTATCTCTTATTTCAGATCAATTGAGGAAATATGAAATAATTGGGGACCATTTAGTCAAAGATATATCTGTTTTTAATTGTAACCTTGCACTTATATTTTCCATGTAATAAACATAGTTAACCTCCTCCCTCCGTTGTGTTACCGTGGGGGGCTGTGGCCTCAGCCAGGAGACTGTGAGCCTCTTCTTGGCAATTAGAAGAAGAACTCTCAATACTTATGTCTGATTTTTGTCTTCTGCATCTTCTGGTAATATTCCAAATAAATAGCAAGATGGTTGTCAGGGCAGTTCTATAGCTAAACATGTTTTAATTTCATTTTGTATATTTTTGCCAATATTCTGATAGTTTTCATCATCATCATCAGTTCCGTAACCTATGGATGTCGTAGGAGCACAGCTGATGCTTCAACAAGTCTCGGTTGAGTCATCATTGTGTTTCAGTAAGGGGAGTACCTGGTGGTCCCTATCTCCTCTCCAGGTATGGATGGCCGTAGGTTCTCAGAGGAACTCATCCGCCCTTTGACAGGTTTTGTTTTTAGTCCTGCTGGGTGTCCACACACTCTCCTCACAACAACCCAAGGGTTGAGGTGGGGGTGCCAGTTTAGTTGCCGGCGACCCGGCGTTTGCAGTTTAACATCGTACCCAGGACAGTTCTGGTCAGTCCCAAAATGTGTGTGTATGGTCTCCTATCAGGCCACAGCCCCTCCAGCACTGATCCGAGGTGCCACCAAATTTTGATATGACAAGAGGGGTCCTGAAAAATCTAATCTTAACTTTCCATTCAAATTCCTTCCAAATGGAGCTGTTTGTTATTTTATGTCCCTCTCTGCATGATAATTCCCAGTTTTTATCTGATGTTATGGTGTTCATCTCCAATTCCCGTTTTTCCTTGATATCCAAACTGCTATCCATGAACTATTCTTGTAATATCCTATATATGTGCGATATAATCTTCTTTTCAATAGCCCCTTTAATAGTTAACATAAAGAAATGTTCCATATTGGACAGTGGAGTACATAGTTTATTCCATTCTTCATGTTCCTTTAAGTAATGTCGCAACTGTAGGTATCTAAAAAAGTCATGGGCTGGGAGGTTGCATTTATGCTGAAGCTGTTCAAAGGACATCAGGATTCCTCCTTCAAATAACTGACCCAACGCTATTAAACCCTTTTCTTCCCATGGTTTGAACCCTGCATCTAATTTGGATGGGAGAAAGTCAATATTATGTGCAATCGTCATTACTCTAGATATTGACATAGGGAGTCTTAACTTCTTAGTTACCTTAATAGTCTGCTTAACAATATTCAAGGATCACGTTTTATGTTAGTGAAGGTAAAAAGCTCCATTGCGCCTGCTTACTGGGACTTTGGGCTCAACTGCATTCGGACTCTGCAAACTACTTAACATTTTTGAGAACCACGGTTTTAAAAGTATTCTCTCATTGTGTCCCATTTAGTGGTCGAGCACTCCTCTCATCCAGTATTGAACAGGCCACTTAAAACCAGCTCATGTGCATTTCATGTTAATGCAGGAAATGAGTTCCATTCAGTTGCTGCGGAGCCGTGTGTTGATGAGAGGCTGGGCTGATGACATCTGCAGGGCCCCAGCAGTTCTCAACGCCGCCATTCATTTTCAGAGAGCTGCTGCCAACAGGCAGACAAGCACAAAGATAGTTGGAGATTTGAACCACATTCCTAATGCTGAATTGCCCCAACTTTCACACAGTTCTTGTCCCACTTCTTTTGTAAAATTGCCTCTCGTTTCCCTCAAAGCCACTTCATCGTTTAGTGGACTTTTATGACGGAATCAACAGAGGACTGTAGCACCCACTTAGAACCACACTGGAAGCCCATTTCAGAGATAAGGCCGTTTTAATATTTTGTACCGCCAGCACGTAATTCCAAAGAGTAAGCATACGTTTTGATTATAAGTATCGTTTAGCAATATAGTCATAAAAAGTAAAAAAAATGTACTTCTGGAGACTTTAAAAAAAATCACCAAAATTCAAATTATTTAGACTAGACTGGAGTGATGTGAAAGAAGCAGGAAGGCATCTGACATGGCTGAAAGCATCTCACCTAAACTGAGATTGACAGCAGGATGGAGAGTCTAGCAAGATGCTGTTCCTTGTTACGTTTGAGCAGAATGGTTCTGAAGATGCACGGCTCGTGTTATTGACAGAACTTTTCCATGTCCAACTGGCTTTGTTTGGAAGCGCTGGACAGATGATTACAGTACAACCCATGTTTCCAGCAGAAACAGATATGAATAGAACCACTCAGGACCATTAGGGAACAAAGTGAGACTAAACAGACTTATCACTTGTGTGAGTGTGTGAGTGTGAGTGTGTGTGTGCATGCTAGTTTGTATGTTAGGGGTGTAATGATACTCAAAAATCATGGTCCGGTGTGTACCTTGGTTTTGAAGTCATAGTTCGGTACGTTTTCGGGGGAAAGAAGCAAAACATAAAATGGCTTCTTTTTTCTTGTTTTATTAAACAGTGGTTTACTGAACAAACTAAGGTATGGCTCTGTCCTTCTTAAGAAAAAAAGTCTGCCAATACTGCCGCAACCGGCTGCAAACTACTAATAAAAAAGTAAAATTTACTGAAAAGTAAATCAAAATAAATATTCTCTCAAATAAATAAAAAATAAACACCCATTAAAGTGCCGCATTTGGAAAATCTACTGTACTTGAACTGTGTTGTACTGGTGTTCACATTAGGACCGAGCAACATAAATATTCTCTCAAATAAATAAACAAACATGAAGCCGTCCACACCCATGGTGCAGGATTCAAGTTGCGAGCACGTCCTTACTAATAGTTTTAATTAAACACCCTCTTAGGTCGTCCATGAGTGAGTGACCACAATTTGCGACGCATAGCCCACGGCGGCAGTTGTGCGTCGCTGTGGGAAAAATATAATAAAATAAATATCCATTGAGGTGCAGCACTTGGAAAATTAACTTACTTGAACTGTACTGGATCTGCGTTCGCCATAACTATGAGGCTGCACTGGCAATCTCTCTGTGGCATGCGTGTGTGTGCGTGTACATGATTAGTGGGTGGCTGAACATACAACATCCCACCTTTTGCGAAAGTTGCTATGGGGGAAACTCTTAAACTTAAATTAAATTCCGCACGTCCATCCATCCTCCTACTTAGGGTCTCTGAAGCCTATCCCAGCAGTCATTGGGCAGCAGGTGGGGAAACACCTTGGACAGGCCACCAGACCATCAAAGGGACAATACTTACACACTTAGGGACAGTTTAGTATGGCCGATTCACCTGACCTACATGTCTTTGGAAGGAAACTGGAACAAACCCACGCAGACAACATACAAACTCCACACAGAGGACAACCCCCAAGGTTGGACAACCCCGGGACTCTAACCCAGGACCTTCTTGCCGTGAGGCAACCATGCTAACCACTGTGCCACCATGCCGCCCAATGGTCTTTGTTTTGTAGGAAAAGAAACCTCTGCTGAGCTGTTGAGGGAGCAACTGCCAAAGATGGTGCAATCTTTGCACCCGATCCTTCTCTTGTATGCATAGCAATGAAACCACTCTCCTTATGGTTCATAAATATTAGTATCATGCCCAATCAGTAGTGCTTGGACTGAGAATAACCTTTTCACACAATTGATCCCCAACCACCTCCTATCTTTTGTAAAATGTGACCAGTCTGCTGATGGGGAGGCTGAACTCCATCACCATCAACGGGACTGCTGTAGAGAGGGTCAAGGGCTTCAAGTTCCTTGGTGTCCACATTACCGAGGACCTCACTTGGGATGAACACACATGCATACTGAACTACCATCACTCTTTGTGCATATGTGTGTGTGTCTCTGGATGTATTTGTTTCTGTCTTTGTCTGCTCATCCACTGACCTCCGTCAGTCCACCAGCAGGTTACAGGGCTTGAATGTGTTTGTTTCAACTTCAAACAGAACAGGAAACAGGAAACAGAACCCATTCAGATAATCCCATTAGACAGAGGTTTCCCTGGCTGTTTGAGGAACCCGGGTGACCAAAGCCTCAGAGAATGAGCCAGCATCCAACATACACACACACACACACACACACATGTACACACACACAGCTCGTTGTTTGGTTTCACCACATACAAACATAAACTGGTGTGGTGAAATTTGTGATCCAAGATGGATTTGCCCTAAGTAAATTGGAGAACAGAAAGGAGCATTAATAATTATGTTTTTTAGTAGTTGTTGTTAGTGGTTCTGACATCATATATTAAATTTGGTAACATGCATATACTTTTTCATGTCCATAACAAACGACAGATAGTATAATCAAACACGAAGAATGCTTTCTTGCGGCCATGATGGTTGTTTTTTTTTTTTAATTAAAACATCATCGGGGATTTGGCAGAGAATAGTTAGCATTTCATCGGCATCAGACCTCATCCGTCTCTTTTAAAGATCTGACAAATAAACTTGAGCTCAAACGCAAGCTTTAAATATAACCAGCATTTACTATTTGATCCAGTGGGATTTGGGAAGGGGTGGGAAAAGGGAAAATATAACTGTGGGTAAACTACAGTAAAAATGCACCCAAAGTTGTTTTGATGTGGCTGGTGGGAGCAACAATACAAACTTTATTCGGTGGATGACAGTAGAACAGAGAATAACTAGATGATGAGCATTGCTAGAAATATGACAAAGGGTCTATGTGAAATCTGTATTTGTGCCATGGACATGGTTTGTATTTAGAGATTTGCGGACAAGAGCTCAGGCACAGTTTTTCAGCTGGAGGAGGTGAAATGTACGTATCTCCCTCACAAAGTAGCCTAATTGTCAGTAAACTATCAGTATTTCCGCTTCTGGTGTGGGAAGATGGCAGCGCGAATTCACGTTTGCAGCGGCCTCACCCAGTACTGTCCATGCGGTGTCTTTGTCCACGTCTTTGTCTAAGTTAGTCTTCGTTTGATGGCTCGGAGAGCTGGTGCTGGATCGGCTGGGAGGGCTTGGTCTGCTGTGTCCTGTGGACCCAGGGACCACGGCCCTTGCTGGGAGCTGCAACCGAGGAGGTAACACAGAGGGCGGTCTGACATGATGCGGAAGCAGGGAAGGCTAAGCCAACTGCTAGCCCATGCAGACGGGCAGTTCCAGTAACACCGAGGGTGGTCTGGCAGCGGCCTCACCTAGCCTTGACTGTGTTTTTAGTGTCGTCGTCGTGTGGAGTGCGGGGGGTGGGGGGTGTCGAAGGTGTCTGGCTGGGAGAGCTAGCGTTGGATCGGCTGAGGGAGCTTGGTCTGCTGCATCCTGTGGGCCCAAGGACCACGGCCCTGACTGGAACTGCACCTAAAGAGAGGGCGGTCTGACAGGACGCGGAAGTGGGGCAGGCTAAGCTAACTGCTAGCCCATGCAGACTGGCAGTTCCAACAGTCATCCTGGCTGGCGTTCATGCCCTTGGAGAGTTTTTTTTTTTTGTTTGTTTAATGACAGGCATGGGTGTAAGTCCATGAATACTGGGATGGCCTCCAGCGCTTTACCTGTGCCCCCGTCCATAGAGTTAGTGGTTGTGTCAGGAAGGGCATCAGACGTAAAATTTTGCCAAATCATTATACGGATTGACAAGACCGCCATCGGTGCTGTGCCCTCACAGGATACCGATGGAAACTATCAAATCCGCTGTGGCGACCCCTGGGAAACAGGGAAGAAGCACAAAGAAGAAGATATGTGTTAGTTTGGGTTTATGTGTTCTTTTAGGTTTTGGAGGCAGGCTAAGCTAAGTGCTAGCCCATGCAGACCGGCAGTTCCGACAGTCATCTTGGCAGGCGTTCATTTTCCAGGACAATTTTATTTATTTATTGTTTAGATATATGTGTTATTTTGGATATACGTGTTCTTGTAGTTTTTGGATGTGTGTTTTTGTCTTTGTGTTGCACTGCTGTGGGCTGGGTGTGAAATGAAATGACAAAGTGTTTCGGATTTCTGATTCTAAATATTGGGGTGGGGGTGAGGAAAACATTTATCTACAAGCCCCCCATCCCTGTCTACTAGGCAGTCTGTTGTGTTATTGTTATAACTGTGAAACTGTTGAAGCACCGAGCTTGTGCACCAAGCGGAAGCTGAACTTGCCCTTATCCTTCATGTTGTTTAGGGCATTTTTGCCAGAAAAGCTGACACAAGTGGGTTGTTTTATACAGCAGCTGTTAACCTGCATATGTGGTGGACATTTCAAGCTAGAAAAATGCTACTTGGTGGCGATATTGAAGGTGATGAATAAAGGAGAATGATATTTTACAAAGTAAATTCAGACTTACTCTGGTGATAGTGATAGAGATTATGATGATGATGATGAATGATCGTTATCATCATCATCTTGACGAGACCAATGTGTCATAATGGACATTCTGAACAGTAGATGTCAAGAGATTTTTGAACCCATCCCACATTTTTTTTAAATCTGATAGCTCTTGTGACTGGCAGTGTATTACTTTCCAGCTATTTTGCATTAGGTTGCAACCATTTTTATGTATTAGAGTATCAGTCATCAGTCACTCACTGGAAATCTCCCATCTACATGACCATATAGGACAACTGCTCCTCGGGTTGCTCACATGATGCATCTCCTCTAAGTGCCAAATGCTCTTCCTGTGTTTGTATGGACTTTTAAGCCCAAATTGTGTGATTTTTATCAACGTAATTGTATTTTTTTTTCACACATTAAGCCGAATTTTCCATGTCCTTACGGTGCGTTCCCAGATTACCGTGGTGACGAGCCAGCCAGACCGTGGTGTTTTGCAGCAGCTGGGGGCAGGGCTGAAGGACACTGACCTGTTGTCCCTGAGGCGGCTCCTGGTGGTCCAGATCAGTACTGCTGCTGGAGAATTGGCCCATGACACTCTCTCACCTGGGAACACACCCGCTGAGACTAACGGTAAGAGACACACATGCACAGGGTTTGGACACACACATACATAAACACAAATACATGTGTGTGTGAAAACATGTGCAGCCAGATGTGGTGTTTTTATGTGCACAGCTCAAGTTGCTAAACTTCTAGTACATATGTAATACCTTACTTTACTCCTCTCCCCTGTGCTTTCCTAAATCACATCCATTTTTGACCCATTTTCTAAATCATCGAGTGATTTGTATCTTCATTCAGCACATCTCACAGGTTCGAATTTGAGAGCCAAGCCTTGACCCACACCTTTGTCAGTCTTCTCATATTCTGATTTCATAATATATATTTTTTTGTAGTTATATACAAGTCAAAATCTTTTAGCCCTGAAAAAAATGACAGGGTGCTAGACAGTTGGGTGAGAGTGAAATGGAGACAGAGAGAAAGCCAGTGAGAGACAAGAGAGAAAGAAAAATAGGGAAGGTGGGATCAGAAAGATAAAAGAAATGAAAGCAGGCACCAGAGAGAGGTATGTTGAACTGATTTCACTAATTAACTGTTTCTTATTATACATCATCTAAAATATTTATTCCATAGAGAAAAAATAGCTTCAAGTATCACTGAAAACAGTGACTTGAAACTCTTGTTCTGCTTGCTCGGATGTATTCTAAATGGAGCATTAGAAACTGATAACTAGCATATTATCTTGATAACTGGGGTTAAAGTCTGTATGTCACACAGATCCTTCCTTTCCTTGCAAGGAGTTCTTTTATAAGAAACTTGTGGTGCAGGGCAGTCTTAGCCACTCCACATACTCTAGAGTTGCAATGAGTTTTAACCCGCCTGACAACCCCCCTGTAACTTCTCCTGCAGCTGAATGAGTACATCCAGCTGACGTCCTCGTGTCACATCATTCCCTCCCTCTCCTCTTTCCATGGTACAGTTTATGAAGAATATTATGTTTACTCAGACAATTGGTGGTGTTGGTGATTGGTGATGTCCTGGGTTCGAGCCCCGGGGTAGTCCAGCCTTGAGGGTCATCCCGGGTCGTCCTCTGTGTGGAGTTTGCATGTTCTCCCCGTGTCTGTGTGGGTTTCCTCAGGGTGCTCCGGTTTCCTCCCGCAGTCCAAAGACATGCAGGTCAGGCGAATCGGCCATACTAAATTGTCCCTAGGTGTGAATGTGTATGTGTGTGTGTGTGTGTGTGTGTGTGTATGTATGTATAACTGCAGTTACAGTTGCTTCATTCATTGCCGCTTAACCTCTTATGACATTTGGCTTGAAAAACACATCCCATTTGTGAAGCAGATTGGAGGATGGAGATTGAAGGAGATTGGAGGCTGGGGCGGCACGGTGGCACAGTGGTTACTGTGGTCACCTCACAGCAAGAAGGTCCTGGGTTTGAGTCCGGGGGTAGTCCAACCTTTGGGGTCATCCCAGGTCATCCTCTGTGTGGAGTTTGCGTGTTCTCCCCGTGTCTGTGTGGGTTTCCTCCGGGTGTTCCGGTTACTCCCACAGTCCAAAGACATGTAGGTCAGGTGAATCAGCCGTACTAAATTGTCCTTAGGTGTGTGTGTGTGTGCGTGTGGGCCCTGTGATGGACTGGCAGCTTGTCCAGAATTTCTCCCCCGCCTGCCGTCCGATGACTGCTGGGATAGGCTCCAACATCCCCGTGACTCTGAGTAAGGATAAGCGGTTTGGATAATGGAATGGAATGGAACTAAGGTGTCATGAAGCACTAAGCTATGCTGAAAGTTGTCATGTGTATTCAGTGTTGTTTTCAAAAAGCACATTTTAATACAGAGAAGCAGTTATATCGTATTCATGAGCCACAGTGACCATGATTCATTGGACCTACCACACAACTTATGCCATGCATGAACCAAAGGATTTTCCAAAATCTTAGCCACTGCGAGCATCACACATTTAACGACTTCTTTTCCATCCTAGTTTTGCACACACTATATGATTAAGAAGGACAGGTAATCACAGGGCATCACACAAAGGATATTTCACCAGTTCTTGGTCGTTAGACCCATTAAATCCAGATCCTGGTGGCATGAGCTTGGTTACATCAAGAGCAGAAGTCTTGATGTCATTCCCAAATTAGAGGAAGCAGACAAACAGCTGGTTGCAGCACTTGTTATATGTGGATATAACAAGTAAATACATATGATAAGATATTGGAGCTGACCCGAATCCTTTGAGGCTTTGATTGCTACTGAAGTAATAAATGCCAAAAACGATAATCAAATGATTTTGTTTTGTTTTTTGTTTTGTTTTGTTTTTTCAATTAGGCTTACCCCATCCCTGAAAATAGCCGACAGAATCAAACATTCATTATGCATCAGTGTTAATCAGTTCAGGGTGGCACAGTGGTTAGCGTGGTCGCCTCACAGCAAGAAGGTCCTGGGTTTGAGCCCCAGCGTAGTCCAACCCTGGGGGTCGTCCCGGGTCGTCCTCTGTGTTGGAGTTTGCATGTTCTCCCCGTGTCTGCGTGGGTTTCCTCCGGGTGCTCCGGTTACTCCCACAGTCCAAAGACATTTAGATCAGGTGAATCAGCCGTACTACATTGTCCCTAGGTGTGAATGTGTGTGTGTGTGTGTGTGTGTGTGTGTGTGTGTGTGTGTGTAGGCCCTGTGATGGCCTGGCGGCCTCCTGTATGCCATCCAATGACTGCTGGGATAGGCTCCAGCATCCCCGCGACCTTGAGAGCAGGATAAGCGATTCAGAAAGTGGATGGATGGGTGGAAGACCTATATACCCCACAACTCTCATCTAGACACAAGGCAGAGTAACAGAACTGTTTGACAGGCTTGCAGCTAACCTAGGTTAGCAAAACATCCAGAAAGTCAAGCATCTGGAATTTCAACATTTGCAAAGAAGACCCCCAAAAAGCTTAGTGCCAGATATGCTAAAGGAAACTGACATAGCATTACTCTACAACGAGTTCTGCAAATAACCTCAAAACTACACACGCACAGGTCCACGGTGGTGTAGCGGTCTAAGCATCGGCTTTGTGTCGAGGCAGTTGCCCACTGGGGACCAGGGGTTTGCGCTCCGGTCTCGTTAGATCCGACTATGGCCAGACTCGATGAAGCAGCAATAATTGGCAACGCTGTCTTTGGAAGGGGGGCGGAGTCGGCTTGTGTTCGTCACACGAATGCGTCTCTGGGTGTGTCGGAAAAAGCAGTGGTTTGGCCTGGATTCGCCTTGTCACGGAAGTGGCGAGGTGTCTCCTTCGAGACTGCTGGCCGGAGAGATACAGTTGGCGAACGCATGTACGAGGGTGGGTGTTTGAATTAAAATAGGGGGATCGATTGGCCACTAATCTGGGAGAAAAAAGGAAAAATCAGAAATAAATTCAGAAAAAGAAAAAAAAACTACACATGCACATGGAAGGGGAAGATTGCACACACTGTATAGATAACATGACAAAGCACGGTTGTCTGGCTGAATCAACCCCCTATCAAACTCACACTTCAAATAACAAACCCTTGATGATGTGCAGCCTGCCTATACCTAATTTCAGTTAGAGAAGGGCCCTGAGTTCTTTAACTATTTTAACTGAATTTACAATAAAACTACTTCATTATCTCAGTCAGGCGGCAGCCTGGAGGGGATTATGCGTATGTTTGCATGTGCGCACACGTGCGTGTGTGTGTGTGTGTGTGTGTGTGTGTGTGTGTGTGTGTTTCTGCAGCTAATGTCACATACTACTGGACCTATCAGCCTAAATTTTCTGGTGCAGTTATGGCTGTATGATGAAGAACCTCTCATGGTTGCGGTGATTCAAAACCTTCGAAAAACATTTGTTTTCGCTATTGTCACTCCCTCTCTTCATCCACACTCTAGCTCGCTTGACCAACGCTACTCTCTGTTGGTGCCAGATCTGAGTCTACCGTGCCCGATCTGAGTCAACCGTGCACATGCGTGACTTGCATCTACAGTTAAGCCAGATTGGACAGCAAAAGTGTCAAAACCAAAACACTGGGTTGAGTCTTGAAAGTAAACAAGAAGTCGATCGTATTTCTCAAGCCAGCAAATCATTCACTGCTGATCTCAGCACAGGAGAACTGGAGTAACACTGGATGAACCAAGCATCCATCCATCCATCCATCCATCCATCCATTATCCAAGCCGCTTATCCCAATCGGGGTTATGGGAAGCTGGAGCCTATCCCAGCAGTTATTGGGCGGCAGGTTGGGGAGACACCCTGTACAGGCCGCCAGTCCATCACAGGGCCGACACACACAGAAACAGAATCACCTTCAACAGTTCACATACTAGCCTACCAAACAGATAATGGCACTTCCACATGGCGGCGAGGTGAATAAAGCAAATTATTATAAGGTGAATTAGGCAAATCTATTATTGTAGGTGCCTTGTCTCCAATGATAAAACTCTGCTATAAAAATACAATTTTGGGTGCCCGGGTACTGTAGCAGTCTATTCCATCGCCCACCAACATGGGATCGCAAGGTTGAATCCCCGCATTACCTCTGGCTTGGTCAGGTGTCCCTACAGACACAATTGGCCGTGTCTGCAGGTGAGAAGCCAGATGTGGGTATTTGTCCTGGTCGCTGTACTAGCACCTCCTATGGTTGGTCGGGGCACCCCCGCCAGATTGGCAGAGAGGGTGTGGAGCAGCAGCCGGGACGGCTCAAAAAGAGCGGGGTTATCAGCCAGATACAATTGGGGAGAAAAGGGGGGACATTTAAAAAAAACAAAAAAACAATTTCAACAGAATTGCAGTCACACCTGGAAATTATCTCAGTAGCTACAATAAAACATTTCCCATGGCTGAGCTATGTTTTCTTACCGTTTTATGAATGCAAGTCAATCAGCAGAGCAGCCCTTCACCGTGATTAATTTTATATCAAGAATTCATGACGTTTAAGCACATTTGAAGTCTTTTAATAAGGGCTTTGAAATTATGATAGCATAATCTGTTATTTCATGTCAGATTTGGTTGCTTTTGTTCGAGGGTCACCTATGAGGCTGCACATCCACAGACTGACAGGCAAAATGTTTTTATTAGGTAGATTTTTTTCGCTTGAGCGCTGTATATTAACTTTTTTTTTCCGTATCCATAATCCACTTGGGCGCTGCGCAAAAGTCTTACATTGGTAGGAAAAGCTGGTTTTACTGTCTGTGTGTTTTTCTCTTCTCCCGGTAGGCGAAAAAAAGGGTTTGTCACCAAGTTCGAACACAGGAGAAGTGGAGGTACATAAGACTAGCGGAGATCTGCACTCTACTGAGGGCACGCCTCTAGTTAAATATTGTCTTGAGTCTCCTTAATTACCTTTAATGAAATTTAACAAACATTACTACACTTAACCCTTGTAGAGAATTTGTAGCCATAAAGATTTAAGTGACTGCAATACTGTAATCAAATAAGCATACCTCCTCTTTAACAGGCAGCCATACCAAAATGTACCCTGGCTCTGCCGAATTACAGAAGCTAAGCTGGTGTAGGCTTGGCTAGTACTTGAATGGGAGACCTCCTGGGAAAACTGAGTTGCTGCTGGAAGTGGTGTTGGTTGGCCAGGAGAGGGCAGTCTTCCTTCTGGTTCTAATAAAAGCAACACAAGAAAAAAAAACCCACAATGCCCAAGTTTAGTGACAGGGACACTTAGCTGCTGGAGATGCTGCCCTTCGGATTAGACGTTAAACTGAGGTCCTGATTCACTGTGGTCATTAAAGGTCCCATAGCACTTATTGCAATGAGTAGGGGGTCCCCTGGTGTCCTGGCAAAATTCCCAACCTGGCTGTCTCCATCTAGCCAACTAATCATCCCCCTGTGAATTCGCTCAAGGATTCCTCCCTCTCAAGCTGATGTGTGGTGAGCGTTCTGGCGCAAAATGGCTGCCATGCATCATCATCATCGGTGGTCACTCAGGGTTGAGTATGACTGTCCTCCTTCTGGGTCTCCAGGTGGGTGTAGAGGCCAATCCTGGAGCTGCATAACGGAAGGACACCTGCGCGTGACAGCTTTTTACGTGAAGTGGCTGATGTGCCTGCAGCCACGACACAGTCCTTGGGATGGAGTGGCCAGAGTCCAATGGCATGGAGAACCAAGAAGATTGGCGACCACCCTCTGTTGCAGCCTTCATCTACCTTCACTGCCATTTTGACCTGGAGACATCATCTGCCAGTTCCGCCATTGAGGTTTTTGTTGGATCGCGCTTCGTCTCGAACCTCCCCCTTACCAGGAGCCAAGCTCTGAACGGCATAGCTCTTGGGATCATTAGTTCACGCAAGATTCTCCACCACGACAAGGTGGCAATCCAGGTGGGTGCACATTGGCACTAAGAATGCACTGGCTTGTGCATCCTCAGTGGCTGGATTACTCGTGAAACTTGTATCTCAGTTGATAATATATCCATTTAAAATTTTAATTTCTTCAGCCAGTCACATAGTTACACTAATATTGTTCATGTGAAGCAGCCATTTCGAGTTAGTTTTGTTGACTGCTCTGAAAATAAAACACTCGTATGGAGTGCTGGTAAGGAAGGGAGGAAAAACTAGTATGCAACCAAGTCTAATATGAACTTGCACTTTCCAAGAAGAAAAGGTTTGCTACATGACATTTTGGTCTGACCCTAACCCTGTCTTTATTTTCATAGTATAATAAAGCTGGGTAAACTGCTTACGCTCGCATGCATCTGCGGTTGACTCAGATTGAGCAGTGACAAGAATATACAACACTTCCTGTTTTGACCGCAACCTAGAGGGAGTTTTTCCTTTATAACTTTCTTATTTTTTTTATCAAAATTCTTTTAATAACTTTTGATCATGTTGCTGCCCGATGCGATTCAACTGTAGATGTGAGTCGCGCATGCACACGGTTGACTCAGATCGGACAGCGACAGAGAGCTGCGTTGGTTGAGCGAGCTGGAGAGGGAATGCAGAGAGGGAGTGGCGGTAGCGAGAACAAATGTTTTTTAGAGGATCACTGCAATCATGAGAGGTTCCTCATACAGTCATAACTGTACAAAAAATTTAGGCTGATAGGTCCAGTAGTTTGCGAGATAAGCCGCGGACACACACACACACACACACACACAAACACACACACACACACGACCAGATGCATAATCCCCTCCAGGCTGTCCGCCAGGCGGGAATAATGATTTGGCTGCAGCAGCATGATTTAATATAGAGGCGAAGTTTCCACTGTCAGAGAAAGTAGCAACGCCAATTAAAAAAAAAAAAAAACTCAGTGGATGTGGTATGTCATAAGCACATTTCCATGATACAAGGGCCAACACTCTCTTAGTTGCACCGATACCAGAGGTAGTAGATCATTGTGTTCCCACAGAGAGTTGTTTTCATTAGAATTGTTTATTGTATTTACTGTCTTAAAACATGACATTTACCCATACTTCTACATACTTTGGCCTACAGCCTCTCAGCTGAACTGACAGCAGCGTGACTGCAAGATCACTACTGTCCCACACAGCGCTGTTTTTTTTTAGAGATTCCTTTCTTATGAGTGTTAAAGACATGATTGCTATTTACCATACACTCTGTCTGCCCTCATCCTGTTTTCTGTTCTATTAGTATTTAAAAGGCTTTGCATTATTTCTATTGTTATTGCTTTCTCAAAAATGATGGTCTCTGAGGCACATACCTTTTATTGTCTAATCAATAACATCGGTTTCAATCTGCATCTTCCCAAGGTTCAGGTTTCTATCACTCTTAATTGACTAATAATACAACTTAAAGTTGGGGTAAACAATCCTGGGCGGGAGTTAGCAAGGGCTAGCTATATTTTGAAAACATGCTGCAAAAGAATCCGCCCCTTCACTTCCTGACTTGTGAACACGCAAGCTGATTGACAGCAAGTAGGGACCAATGGAGACCACACCTTGTAACGAACTCTCCTGATAGGCTTATAAGGAGCGGGTACAGAGAAAAGGTTCTGTCTCGCTCGCTTTACAGCAACAAGAGTGGCCACAGAGACCGGATCTTTACTCAGTGCATGTACTTACTTTGATCGCTGTTGGGATGTAGGAAGAGTTTGATGAAATGTTGTGAAGAATGTCCTAGATTAGAATCACTGATAGCCACCTTAACAATACACAATAAATGCAGTGGTTGACTTAGTGGCGGCATCTTTAGAAAATCAGTGGTTTTCGGTTGTCCTGGGTTCGAGCCCCGGAGTAGTCCAACCTAGGGGGTCGTCCCGGGTCGTCCTCTGTGTAGAGTTTGTATGTTCTCCCTGTGTCTGGGTGGGTTTCCTCCGGGTGCTGCGGTTTCTTCCCACAGTCCAAAGACATGTAGGTCAGCTGAATCAGCCATACAAAAATGTGTCTTGGTGTGAATGTTTGTGTGTGTGTGTCGGCCCTGTGATGGTCTGGCGGCCTGTCCAGGGTGTCTCCCTGCCTGCTGCCCAATGACTGCTGGGATAGGCTCCAGCATCCCCGCAACCTTGAGAGCAGGATAAGCGGTTTGGATAATGGATGGGTGGATGGTTTTCAATTGCTGACACATAATGCTTATAAGGAAAATCCACTTGACTTAAATAAAAGCTTAGTTTGATGGCACAAGTATAAAGTGGAAGATTCATTCATAGAAATTAAATTGGGCCTTGCAGCCCTCTGGCCCCTCGTGCAAAGAACTACATGGTCATCGTACCATATGTTAAACATGATGCCCAGGACATTTATTACTGCTTATTATTTTAGTCCCTCATTCTTTACAACTATGGTAAGCCTGAAAAGATAGTTTTGGATTAGAGCATGTCAAAACAGGTGAGGGGCAGAGTCGTGTCCAAGAGCTTCAGTGACCTGTGGCTAAAAGAGCAGGCAAGCTTAAATAACAGATAAGAAGTTTATCTACACATCCTGTATGAATTCCATTCATGTTTGTTGGATGTTCTTGTGAATCCTGGACTAGAGTTGCTCTCAAAATCGGTTTAGACGCTGACGCCTGTTGCTGCAGTGAAAGTCTGACCCTATTTGAGGAGTTCAGAGACCCACTTGTTCTCTTCTAGCTACACTGCACACAGATTTATGGAGCATGTGGCATGCAGAAAAAAATATAGAATTCATGTCGATGTCCACACATTGAATGCAAAGCATGCAAGATTGACATGACTGAAGCCACTTTCAGCTTTTTGTTTCTTTTGTGGGGGGGGGGGGATTTTTCCCCCTTTTCTCCCCAATTGTACTTGGCCAATTATCCCACTCTTCCGAGCCTGCAGACTACCACATGCCTCCTCCGATACATGTGGAGTCGCCAGCCGCTTCTTTTCACCTGACAGTGAGGAGTTTCGCCAGGGGTCATAGCCCGTGGGTGGATCACGCTATTCCCCCCAGTTACACCCCCCCCTCCGAACAGGCACATCGACCGACCAGAGGAGGCGCCAGTGCAGCGACCAGGACACATACCCACATCCGGCTTCCCACCCACAGACACGGCCAATTGTGTCTGTAGGGACACCCGACCAAGCTGGAGTTAACATGGGGATTCAAACCAACGATCCCCATGTCGGTAGGCTACATAATAGACCGCTAACGTTCACTGTGCTTTACCATAACCTTGCAGTGAGTCAAATCGAACAAGAGATATTTTGTAAGCAAGCCTTACTCAGAAATCTAAACCACTGCATGCTGGGTAGTCTTATAACCAGCAGTTTCAGTGAACACCATTGAGTTTGCAAGCAAAGCAGAAAAATGTATTCCCACAGAATGAGGCTCTGTCGTGATGACCTGTGTCATAGACTCACAACACTCTGGTTTGTAATGAGTTGGCGGTGATGTTTGGTTTGATTCCGTGTGTTGGTATCAGACTGATGTATATGTACCTCCCACCCCAGAAACGGTAACTGTCCGTGTCTTCTGCTTTCACAGTTCACTCAGTCTTTGCAAACTTACACGACCATCCAAAGAAGCGCAAAAGCCAGGTATTCCAAGACATCTGTGATGCGTTACGTCCCAACAATCAGATGTTCAGACTTCTATGCTTGTCCGCATTCTTGAAGCGGGGAGTGTTCTGGAATGTTAATTGTGTCAGTGGGTGAGGTAGGTTTGAGGTCTGAACTCAACTGTCTGAGAGGGAAAGTAGCTGTGTCTCCCTTTACGCCAAACTATTTATGTGTTTTAGCTTTTGAACCCTTGTGTGTGTGTGTGTGTTTGTGTGTGTGTGTGTGTGTGTGAGACTGTGAAGTACAGTATGTTATAGGAAGTGGGTGGGGTGCACATTTTCCGTTCCAAAGTGAAACTTGGGGCCAAACCATATCTCTTCCCCTCTCTCTCTCTCTCTCTCTCTCTCTCTCTCTCTCTCTCTCTCTCTCTCTCTCTCTCTCTCTCTCTCTCTCTCTCTCTCTCTCTCTCTCTCTCTCTCTCTCTTGCTCTCTCTCTCTCTCTCGCTCTCTCTCTCTCTCTCTCTCTCTCTCTCTCTTTCTCTCTTTCTCCGTCTCTCTCTTGCTCTCTCTCTCTCTCTCTCTGACTCTCTCCCACTCGGTGTAGCTCGTTTGCTCCATCTCTTCTCACGACAGGAATACAGGTCATGACTCTTGTCTAGAATGAGGATTGGATATTGCGTAAGCTTGTGTGTGTGTGTGTGTGTGGCCACTACCTTAATAAGCATCCTGGTTTGAATCTGTGTTTTTTAAAACAGTCTGTGTGCAGAGGTTTGGAACCTTTGGCCTACAGTGTGACTGTTGATGCAGAACATTAGAGTTGAACACAAGGGAGAAGATAGAGAAATGGGTCAGAGAGAAAGAGTGAGTTGGGCAGAGAGAGAGAGAGAGAGGTAGCCCATGTGATTTTGCTTTCCCTCTCTAAGTCAACTACTTGCCCCACATGCATGATGTAACAGCCTCCCAATGCCTAGCAAGGTTTTGGTTTTTTGTTTTGCTAAATAAACTCTTGTCATAGAGGATGGCATGTAAGAAAATGGAGCCCACTTTGGGGAGCTAAATCTTTCAATGAAGCATGAAGTATTTATGAATGAACGGGCCTGTGTAGGTTATTATGTACTTTACTATCATGATGCATTCTTTCTTGTATGACTGATAGGGTGACCCCAGATGACTGATAGGGCTATCAGGAACTGCCGGGGTAAAAAAAAAAAATGCTCAACACTCTTTTCACGTTGACACTTTATCTCTGACGGTTAGAAAGGGGGGGATACAGAGAAAGCAGATTAGAGGGGCGTAAAGACATGATAAACTTGTTGACGATAGTATTATTCGGGGGGCTAAGTGGCCTCTGGCTCATAAATGATTGGAGTTGCTATGGGCAAAGGGGGTCAGTATGGAGGGCATCAGTGCAGGCAACAAACAGGAAGACGGGGCAAAAACTGGACCGGTGGCAAATAAACTGACACATACAGCCACACTGGCACACACAATTAAGGGAAAGTATTGGCTCTGCACTTAGGGGTCCCCTGGCTGCAGGCCCAAACTAATTACAGCAACTAAAGTACTGTGTGTGTGTGTGTGTGTGTCTCCTCTCTGTCATTCAGTGAAATATTAACGCTATTCAGGGTTGTGTGTCTGCACGTTATCTGTATATGTGGGAAGATGGCAGCACGAATTCATGTTTGCAACAGCCTCACCCAGTACTGATATGGGAAGATCGCGGTGCGAATTCACATTTGCGGCAGCCTAACCCAGTACCGTCCATGCCGTGTCTTTGTCCACATCTGCGTCTAAGTTTTGTCTTCGTTTGATGGCTGGAGAGCTGGCGCTGGATCCGCTGGGAGGGCGGTCTGACAGGATGCGGAAGCGGGGCAGTTTTAGCTAACTGCTAGCCAATACAGACCGGCAATTCTGCTAACACTGAGGGTGGGCTGGCGGCGGCATTGCCTGGCGTTGACTGTGGTGTTTTTGGTGTCATCGTGTGGAGTGCGGGGAGGTGTGTCGAGGGTGTCTGGCTTGGAGAGCTAGCATTGGATCGGCTGAGGGAGCCTGGTCTGCTGCATCCAGTGGGCCCAAGGACCACAGCCCCTGCCTGGAGCTGTGCCCAAAGAGGAAACACTGAGGTCATTCTGACAGGACATGGACGCAGGGCAGGCTAAGCTAACTGCTAGCCCATGCAGACCGGCAGTTCCGACAGTCATCCTGGCTGGCATTCGATCCCTTGGACAGTTTTTTTTTTTTTAGTTTG
Organism: Lampris incognitus; assembly: GCF_029633865.1. Lineage (NCBI taxonomy): Eukaryota > Metazoa > Chordata > Actinopteri > Lampriformes > Lampridae > Lampris > Lampris incognitus. The sequence continues at coordinate 8,978,088 of NC_079230.1, forward strand.
GCAGCGGGCATGGGTGCAAGTCCATGAATACTGGGATGGCATCCAGCGCTTTACCTGTGCCCCCGTCCATAGAGTTAGTGGTTGTGTCCGGAAGGGCATCCGACAAAAAATTTTGCCAAATCATTATGCGGATTGACGAGACCGCCATCGATGCTATGCCCTCACAGGATACCGATGGAAACTATCAAATCTGCCGTGGCGACCCCTGGGAAACACGGAAGAAGTCCAAAGAAGAAGAAGATATGTGTTAGTTAGATATTGGATATGTGTTTTTGTCTTTGTGTTGCGCTGCTGTGGGCTGGGGGAAGCGACATTTAGTTTCGTGTCATGTACACAAGTGCATGAAATGAAATGACAAAAGTGTTCCTGATTCCTATATGTGTATGTGGTTATGTGTTGGTGTAGACGTGTTTATTTGCATGCCTTCGGTCTGTTCTTCGTGGATCAGCGGGGGTCTTTATTTTCCATCTCGGTTCCATTTCTTAGCCATTAATCAATGTCTTGTTGTGAGGAGGCTTGTTTCTTCTATGGTGTATTTTATCAAAAATGTAAGCCCACACACACACACATGCTTGTACACGTACTCACACGCATACAGAAACATCAAAAAAAATTGAATTTACTCTCATAATTTTGAATTCTGAATGCAATTTTATGGTTTTGAAACTAAAACGTCAAGTCCCTGTTGTCCTTCATCCCCTTTATTGTCATTTCAGCAGTTCCTTTTTAGCGAAGTCATCGTCATTAGTAGAGGAGACCCGCTGAGACAGGGGTAGCCATGCACACAAGCACATACACTGCCTGGAAGCATCAGCAGCAATAAATTGCTTCTGTCTGACTGTCTGCCTTGAACACCTGGACCTCTCTCACGCAAACATCCCTCCCACTCTCTTGGACTTTCAATCTCTATCACTGTCTTGTATATACACACACACACAGGCAACAACACACACATTGTCAGTTATGCACCTTTCGGTGGCCTCAGTTAAACCCATGCACTGACAGGAAAAAAGAATAATTTGAGTAGAAAAGGCTCCATAAATCATGTCTCCTCAGAGTCGTATATCACCAGTAGCCCTCTCACTCCCTCTCCCTATATTTTCTGTTTTGTTTCCACGTTAAATAAGGTTGTGACATGAAATGTGTCAGAAAAGCATATCTTACTGCTTATCACCTCTTTTGCTATGATGTCACCTTTGTCAGATATCCGGTCATTTGCGATTCAAGGAGTACCTTGACTTTTTGGTCCACAGGCTCCTTTATCTGCTTAAACGTGTGCAACAAGAAGGTTATTGTAATATTAATTTGTGTGTATATGTTATTGTCTTCTCCTGGATCGCCACCTTGCCGTGGTGGAGAAGCTTGTGTGTACCAATGATCTCAAGAGCTATGCCATCTGAAGCTTGGCTCCTGGTAGGGTCACCCAAGGTAAATAGGTCAAGAGGGACGTTCCAGACGAAGCATGATCCAACAAAGGCCTCAATGGCGGAACTGGTGGAAGATGTCTCCTGGTCACAACGGCAGTGAAGGCGGATGAAGGCTGCAACAGGGGGCGGTCCCCAATCATGTTGGCTCTCCATGCCATTGGACACTGGCCACCCCCTGCCAAGGACTGTGTGGTGGCTGCAGGCGCATCAGCCTCTCCACGTAAAAAGCTGTCACGTGCAGGCGTCTTCCCATTATGCAGCTCCAGGATCAGCCTCTAAACTCACCTGAGGACCCAGAGGGACCCAGAGCGACCCAGAGGGAGGATGGTCATACTTGACCCCGAGTTACCGCTCTACACATTATTGACTTTGTTGTGGTGCATGCTAACACTGTAGCACACTGTGTATGCTCAGTGAATGGTACAGAAGAACTGAATCATCCTCTTCTACCAGTTCTACTTACCCATCCATCCAACTTCCATCCTTCCATCCATCCATTATCCTCATTTCATCCCTCCTCACCATCCATTAATTTTTCCTAAAGTATTGCAAGGCAGAAAGATGGACAAATAAAGAGTTGTGCATCAAAAGAGTTGGAATCAAATATCGTTTACCTTGATTAACAAGCACCAACAGTAATATGATAACGTTTGGTGTGTTATCTGGGATAAACTTAGCATAAACCATTGATGGACATTTTCATATAAAGTGTCTACACCACATGTTAGTGTTTGTACCGTATGCTACACATTATAAATGTGGAGATGCAGAGTGTCTGGGTAACGTAGTGGTATATTCTGTTGCCTACCAACACAGGGATCACCGGTTCGAATCTCTGTGTTACTTCCAGCTTGTTTGGGCATCCTTATAGATGCAATTGTCCATGTCTGTGGGTGGGAAGCTAGATGTGGGTATGTGTCCTGGTCGCTGCGGTAGTGCCTCCTCTGGTCAGTCTGGGGGCCTGTTCGGGGGGGGGGTAGCGTGATCCTCCCATGCGCTACGTCCCCCTGGTGAAACTCCTCACTGTCAGGTGAAAAGAAGCGGCTGGCGACTCCACGTGTATCGGAGGAGACGTGGTAGTCTGCAGCCCTCCCCGGATTGGCAGAGGGGGTGGAGCAGCGACCGGCACGGCTCGGAGGATTGGGGTATCGTACATTGACATTACTTGTCTATGATTACATGAGTCAGCATTATTAGTAAACTCAGAATGAAGATAAATATTAACTCCTTCCCAAGCTCAAGTCAGAATTATAAGTTATTTGTTTGACTTGCAAAAGGGGGAAGACGTCACTATTACATCAACATTCATTTATCCTGTTTGCAAGGTTTTGAAGATAGCAAATTCATTTGTTAGATAAACAGCACAGTAGAGAGTGAGACCATATGCTTCGGTCTTTTTGGGCAAGCATATGTCCAAAAACTACTTGCTTCCGTGCAGTCCCATGATTGATACGTTATCTGTATGCGCTTCTTAAAATCCGTTAAGCTGTGTTTGCTTCTATCCAGGGCAGCACGATGGCGCAGTGGTTAGAGCAGTCGCCTCACAGCAAGAAGGTCCTGAGTTCGAACCCTGAGGTGGTCCAACATTGGGGTTTGCATGTTTGCAGTTTGCATGTTCTCCCCGTGTCTGTGTGGGTTTCCTGCGGGTGCTCCGGTTTCCTCCCACGGTCCAAAGATATGTCAGGTGACTCGGCCGTACTAAATTGTCCCAAGGTATGAATGGAATGTGTGTGTGTGTGTGTGTGTGTGTGTGTGTGTGTGTGTGTGTGTGTGTGTGTGTGTGTGTGTGTGTGTGTGTGTGTGTCGGCCTGTCCAGGGTGTCTCCCCACCTGCTGCCCAATGACTGCTGGGATAGGCTCCAGCATCCTGAGAGCAGGATAAGCGGCTTGGATAGTGGATAGAATGGATGCTTCTATCCATGAGTGGCTAATGCTCTGAGTCAGGTAATTCATTACTTGTTTTTTAACTCTCCATCAATAAACCTTGTATCCAGATGAACTGATTCAACCTTCTTTCTTACCTGGATTATTGAGCATGCATCAAGACATTGTTTTTGTTTTACTTGTGCTTGTTTTTTTTTTTCAGTTTCTTTTGTCTTCTTTAAACTGGTGTGCAGATGGTGGGTGAACTATGGTGCTCACCGATCCATTTATCTCAGCCTCATAACTGATGATTTCAGTGTCCCCCGAGGGGGCCAAGTGAGGGTGGAATAGCAGCACAGCAGGCACGTAAACAATGGGACTTATATGATGGCTCTGCGTGCAGTCTGAGACATTTTTAGACGATATGTGACATTAGTGAAGTTATAGTGAGACTCTACAGCAAAGCTGGAGTTGGAGTTGCGTCTATTCTTGCTCCCAAAAGCAGTTCATTAGCTGCAGCAGTTTAAAACTGGCACTGATTCGGATGCTTGGATTATGAAATGGTAAAGCTATATAACTATATATTGTTTATGCATTTGCACAGGTTTATACAGCTGAGTGATGGAGACAGTTGTTATTCTGAGTTTGTGACAGTATGAAGAGTGTGTCTGAAGTATGCTCTTTTTTTTAGATATTCTCAGTCTCTCCGCTTTTAGAATGTTACCCTATGTCTTGGTTTTCATGTAAACGTCCCAGCCTGTCAAACTCCTTTCATGTGCAAACTTAAGCGAACAATAAAACTTGACTTACAATGTGTTTGGATTAGTCTAGCACTGGCGGCAAATACCCAGCAGTGTCAGACCACTGCCACTGACTGAATGTGGGCGAATTACTTTTAGTCTATAAATGGTGACTGAAAACAACATGACAGTGGTGAATCATTTAATGGCAGTGGGAGTTTGCTTATGAATTATTTCTCCCCTTGAGGGTTGTCTTGGTGTCAGAAATAGACATTTCCATAGACTTGTGAAACTAATCTCTATACCTGACAAGACCATAGCTAGTTTTGTTGACTCATATGTGTTTTTTAGGATATGGAATGTCTTGAAATGACATTTGGCCGCAGGGGCTGAAAGAACCACTTACAACATATATGTGTGTGTGTGTGTGTGTGTGTGTGTGTGTGTGTGTGTGTGTGTGTGTGTGTGTGTGTGTGTGTGTGTGTGTGTGTGTGTGTGTGTGTGTGTGTGTGTGTGTGTGTGTGTGTGTGTGTGTGACACCATTTCTCTGCAAGAAGTATTTTCCTTTGGTGTTTTATTGATAGTGCAGGAAACTCCGTTCCAGGCATAATCTCAGAATAGCGTGCCGATTATATGACTGTTCTGCTGGTGGCACCACAATGCTCCGTAATCCTCCTTGACAGCATCCTCATCAGAAGTAAAAGTGTCTGCTGGCCGTGTTCTATGCGCTTTGGGTTGCCTTAGGAAAAGGGCCTACTTAGAGTCAAACCACCTTGACAAATCACGGCTAAGTGGAGGAGGTGCTTTGCTAACTGAGAGCAGGGAAATACACTTGCAGTCGGAGCACTTTGCTCGCTGGGGGGCATGTTAGTTTCTTGTACATGATAATCTGCCCCCGTAAACTGATGCTCTGGAATGGATTTGTAGTTCTCTGGAAGTTTTGAGTGAAAGCAGGCTGAGTCATCTGTGAATCAGTTGAGGGAGTTTAGAATGTAATCTTACCACACTCTCTGAGGAGCTCATTTCACCTACGGGAACAGCCTTTTTCATAGTCACCAATCTCTTTCAAGTGTCAGTATTGACTCAAAGTAACACAAATCCTGGCACACTTAAAATTGACATTAATTCTCCGTATCAGGTTTCATTGAACCTTTTGATGCTAGGACCTAAATTGACAATATTTACCATTAAAATGTTTGGACCTAAACTCTTTCTGAAGCACAAATTGGTGTTCCAACATTTTTTGTCTCCTTTGAGATTTGTACTAATTTGCTGTCTGACCACTACATCTTGTGCAAGTTGTACCATACAAGCACGTCTGCCAAACCAAACAAGCTAAAGTAATCCTCCTTACCTCAGGATATAGGCTGAAGGCTACTGTGAAGAAATCCCTTTTTCATTCTCATTACTGTCTTTGCTGCAGTAATGCCATGCTAACCCTTCCCAGAAAGTCTAATCAGTTCGTCTGGACACAACGTTTAGTGGGAGAATTGTTTCATCACTCATCTAAGTGACTTCAGTGGTCTCAGCTGACTGCAGATATTCCCACCCTTATAAACAGAACAGTTACATAACGACCAATACCGGCACAGTTGCATAACAACCGAAACCAGCGATCGGTTTGATATGCAAAATTGCCGTGACCATTAACTAGAGTTACAATGGCCATGTGTTCTATTCACAGAAGATTGGGGAATAGTTGCAATCAAAGCATTGTAAGATGGTGACAGATGTACTCTTAGCCCTCCTCCTCGGTTCAGGGATGGTCGTTCCGTCTTCACATAGATGGCCTCTTTGACTCCCGGTTCAAACCAACGTTCCTCCTATCAAGGATGTGCACATCCTCATCCTTGAAAGAGTGGCCACTGGTCTGTAGATGGGTGTAGACTGCCGAGTCCTGGCCTGACGTGTTAGCTCTTCTGTGTTGTGCCATCCTCTTGGCCAGCGTCTGTTTGGTTTCACCAATGTACAAGTCACGGCAATCCTCCTGGCACTTAACAGCGTACACTATATTGCTCTGTTTGTTGTTGGGGTGGACCAATTTCTGGTGCAGTGTGTCTTGGGGTTTGAAAGCAACTAAGACGCGGTGTTTGGAAAATACTTGTCGCCACTGTTCTGACAACAGGGGGTCGTAGGCAAGATTTTCTTTTGGGGCCCTCCTTATTTTGCCTGGGGCTGAGAGTTACAAAATAAAGCTATAAACTATATATATATATATATATATATATATATATATATATATAGCGTTTCTTTCCGAAACCGTCAATGGTGTTGTGAGTGCTCAACTAATGAGTTGCGGAATATCAACACGGATACAGGAAAAAAGATTTTAATACATTGCAGTGCCGTACTGTACTGCAATACATTCCTGCAATGTACTGCAATGTATTGAAATCTTTTTTCCTGTATCCGTGTTTATATATATATATATATATATATATATATATATATATATATATATATATAAAAACTATTATTTGTTTTATGATGACAATATGACAACCCTTTGATATTGTTCTACCACAATGTGGCAAGAACATTCCTGCAAACTATAAAATGGGCACATTCCTTGCATGATATTAATACATAAAACATGTATTTGTAGTAAACATGCCTTCATTCATTCATTTATGGCAGCACAATGGCACAGTGGTTAGCGCGGTGACCTCACAGCAAGAAGGTCCTGGATTCGAGCCCTTGGGTCGTCCAACCTTGGGGGTCATCCCAGGTTGTCCTCTGGATGGAGTTTGCATGTTCTCCCCGTGTCTGCGTTGTTTTCCTCCGGGTGCTCCGGTTTCCTCCCACAGTCCAAAGACATGCAGGTCAGGTGAATCGGCCGTACTAAATTGTCCCTAAGTGTGAATGTGTGTGCGTGTGTGTGTGTGTGTGTGTGTCAGCCCTGTGATGGACTGGCGGCTAGTCCAGGGTGTGTTTCCCCCCCACCCGCCTGCCGCCCAATTACTGCTGGGATAGGCTCCAGCATCCCCGTGACCCTGAGTAAGGATAAGCGGTTTCGATAATGAATGAATGAATGAATGCCTTCATTCAATGGAGGATCATTAAGAATTATGCCCTCGGGCTGTAAATCAGAGGTCTCAGCAAGATCTTCAAGGCACAAAGTCTTTCTAAACTGTCAACAAAAAATGAAGTTGCTACAACTCTTGACGAGAGGCATGTTGGCAGAAAAATAATACAACCCAGCCAACACTCAACAGCATTCATACGATTCAAAATAATCTAAAATGACACCAAAGCTCACTCAACACAGAAAAATTAATACTGTTGTTGTGAGGTGTGAATGAGTACATGCTCTAACAACATGAAAGAAACTAATATTCTATCTGTAATTCCTTCAATAAGATGATTTACTAATTGCCTTGAGTGCACAAACAATATTTTCCAGTGCATAGAAAAGAGGCTTCCAGTGTCCTTTAAGTGGAACTGCCAGAATGACTGGAGAGATTTAATTATGCTTAACGGGCTCTCAACTACCCATGACAATATCCTGTAAATACCCAAATATAATATATGAGAAACATGTGGCCAAATTAGACAAACAGTAAAACAGATTCCAGTTTGATACTGGATTTAGCTGCAATGCTGTCAGCTCAGCAAGTGGAGGAACAGAAATTACAGTTTTCATGGACTTGCACCCATGCCTGTCACCAAACAACAGAGTAGACAATGGCAGCAAGGGGATAGGTTTGATTTTGACATTGGTGGGGATGTAAAAGTGGTCCACAGGGCCCCCCCCCCTTGAAGCTGAGGCTTTTTGCATTTATGATAGACCTCTGAGGGCAATTCCATGTATTCTAGAGCCTTTATTTATAGATACGGTAACATCTACTACTACTACTACTACTTTCGGCTGCTCCCGTTAGGGGTCGCCACAGCGAAGCATTCATTTCCATCTCTTTTAGATATGATATGGTAGATATGGTAGATAGACAGATTTGGTAGCATGCACACTCATAAAGGGAGGTTTTTTTCTGTCAGTATGTTCTTGAGACAATAATTAATGACTTACGTTTTGACTTGAAACGTAGCTCTTAATGTCCACCTTTCTTTTTTTGGCTGCCATCCTGGCTGAGCTGAACATATCAACAAATTAGCCCAATTGCCAAACACACACACACAGGAACGCAAATGAAGATGAAGACTCTTGATGAAGCAGTGGAGATAGTCTGTACGAAATTACAGGACAACCCCACCCTTAGCAATAGGACCACCCTTAACACTGACCAAGTGCGTCTGCTTCTGAAGCTGTCTTCAGTTCTCGTACTTCACATACAGGGGGCAGTACCATAGGCAGAGGCATGGGTGTGCTATGGGTCCCCCAGTTTCACCTATAGTGGCCAACTTGTATATGGAGGAAGTGGAAAAGAGGGCTCTGATGTCCTATCCGGGGGCACCACCTGGCCATTGGTTCAGATTTGTGGACGACACCTGAGTTAAAATTAAATCTCAGGATGTACCACATTTTACCGACCACATTAATTAACTCTTTGGACAACCACATCAAGATCACCGGGGAGGGTCTGAAAATGACAGGTTAGCCTTCTTAGACTTTGAAATTGTAATTGGTGATGCGGGACATTTGATTGTTGATGTTTACCGTAAACCAACATATATTGACTGATCAGTACTTAAGGTTTGACTCTCAACATCCACTAGAGCACAAACTAGGAGTCATCAGGACGCTGTACCACTGAGCTGACAACATCCCCACCGACACAGCGGCCGGGGAAGGGGGCAAATTACACATTAAACAGGCCCTGGTTAAGTGTGGTTATCCTAACTGGGTGTTTGTCAAAGCCAGGAAGACGCCCAAACAGTGCACCAGACGATTGAAGAGAGGAGAAGGACAACAGCTGTCTAAGCGTAAACCGGTGGTGAGTCCGTATGTGGCGGGAGTGTCGGAAAGAATGAGATGTGTATTTTCAAAACACTGCATCTCAGTTGCTTTCAAACCCCAAAACAAGCTGCGCCAGAAATTGTTCCAACCCAAGGATTGGGTCCCCCAGCAAAAACAGAGCGATATAGTGTCCACTGTTAAGTGCCGGGAGGATTGCTGTGACTTATACATTGGGGAAACCAAACAGACGCTGGGCAAGAGCATGGCACAACACAGGGCAGCTAACATGTCAGGCCAGGACTCTACAGTCTACACCCATCTACAGACCAGTGGCCACTCCTTCAAGGATGAGGATGTGCACATCCTTGATAGGGAGGAACACTGGTTTGAATGGGGAGTCAAAGAGGCCATCAATGTGAAGAGGAAATGACCATCACTGAACTGGAGGGGGTCTAAGAGTACATCGGTCACCATTTTACAATGCTGTGATTTTAACCATTGCCCAATCCTTAGTGAATAGGACACATGGCCATTGAAACTCTAGTTAATTGTCACGGCAATTTCCATATGAAACTGGTCGTTGTTTTTGGTTGTTATGCCACTGTATTGTTTATAAGGGTGGGGATACCTGCAGTCAGATGAGACTGTAGAGGTCACTTAGATGATGATGAAATGTTTCTCTCAATAAACGTTGTGTCCTGATTAGACTTTCTGGGATTCAGTTGAATGCTGTTGGGGAGCAGCTCTCCATCTCTTGTATAGAAGAGGCACGAACTGCGCATGTACAACTAATAACCAGAGTCAATGAGCAAAGATTTGTGCGCCCCTGGCCAGAAATATGTGACCTATCGGTAACTTTAGACGACGTAGAACATTTTTAAACTACATTTCATAGCAGTAGCATGGCATTTTTCTTCTGGCAGCGCCAAACTTGCGTTTTGGGGGCACCATAATTTCGAACCTTTTTTTTTCTGTCATATCGTACTTCAGAAGCATAATGGTTGATTGGACAGTTGCTGCAACACTTGTGCCAATCAAATCCATCCGCTGACATGATCCATCCATTGAGGAGGAGGCCCCCTGTACTGGGTCAGAGTCATTGATTGGCTTTGTCTCCCAGCAACTTTCTTTTTTAAGCTAGAATGACCAAGACGGTCATTATGGCTGTTTTGGATTTTCAAAATTTAATAACTTTGTGGGGGAAAAAAGATACAGACCTGCCACTCCCTGAATTCTCCTAAAATTGCATATATGTGCATTAAAATTAGTTTTAGATCAATCGCACAAAAAAAGCTATGATAAGATCTACCTAAAACGACCGTGGACGGTCAACATGACTGTCTCGTAATTTGCGCGTGATCGTGCGCATCATGTCACTATTTATGACATGTCTTGGTCGCATCATTTCCTTCGTGAAGTTCATTGCTCTGTTCTAGAAAAAAGCTAGCCTTCTCCAGTACAGAGAAATAGTCTATTTTTGATTCTTGATTATTGTCAACACGTCTGGTCACAGAGGTCCGTTACAGACGCACACAAGACTACCACTGAGGCATTGCAGTATTTACAGGCATTGGACAGCGGCCATTTTAAATTATTTGAAAAATAGTATTAAAGTTGTTAAAATGCTAATTTTGGTGTCAGTTCATAACAGACATACTAAAATATGTAATGCATTAATATCTCAATTGGGTATTTATCTTGACAGAATATAGAGTTTAAAAACCAGCGGCCATTTTGACCGCCCATGGTCATTTTGGGTAGGAGTGAAATCCCGGTCGTTAAAAAAAAAAGGTGCTACGCAACTGCGTATTCAGCATATGACTCCGCCTATGTGAGTCTTTGTATGACTGCGTGGGCCATTTTGTTCGGGTTAGTGTGTGTGTGTGTGTGTGTGTCTGTGTGTGTGTGCTGTTTGTGTTTGGTATGCGATTGTTTCTCAGGATAAGTCCCGCATTTGACACACACTTCCAAACCCCCCCCCCCGACCCACAGTAAATCCCTCTTCATTTTCTGCCAAAATCCCTCTTCTCACTGCCACATTGTGACAAAGCAGGACTATTTACAGTTACACACTTTGAAAAATCCACTTTTCAAATCCAGTTTACGGCTTTGACAGGGCATTCGTTTCTTTCAAACGGCTATAGATTGTCAAATCCCCCTCAAAGTGACAGGACGCTCCTTACATTCATGTATAGTTAGTCCCCAAATCCAATAAGCAGGAAAGTGTTTATTCTTTCTCCACACGCCACATTCAAAATGTTCTCAGTACATTCACAGAGGAATTTGTGCAGCGTTGATCCATCTTGCATCAGTTCGGCCATCTCTCTCATATTTATAACCTCCTTCTTTTACTGCTCTCCTAGCTTAGCTCTGCACCGTAAGGCAAAGATGTTGTTTTCTATTACAAAAATACCAATGCACACATTTACCACATACACACACACACACCATGTCACCCTATACTTGTAGGGACCCCTCATTGACTACATTCATTCCCTAGCCCTTAACCCTAACCTTAACCATCATAACTACATGCGTTACCTTAACCCTTACCCTTACTAACCTGATCCTAATTCTAACCTTAACCCTAAACCCAAGTCCTTTTCCTCATGAGGACCTATAAAATGTCCCCACAAGGTAGGTAGTTTCGGGTTTTTCTCATTCTAATGGGGACATTTGGATAGAAAAACCTGGTATACACACACACACATTTTGTATTACTTTTCTCTTGACGACACTCTGTTGGCTTACGCTGATACAATATCCATTAACCTTTACCTTTTTTTCCAACCCTCAAACATTTTCAACAAAATTTTAATTTTCAACTCTCAACCCTGACCATGACCAAATCCTCTAATTCTACTGTTCTAGATTTTCTGTGTATTTTTCTTCAGTTCATTGGCACACTTTTTTTTCTACTCTTCAGACAGGTCGAAACCAACCAAAACCGACTTGTGTCTTAGACAAACAGCTCTTTCAGATGGACGCTCCACCATCGATCCCTACATCCCTCACTCAGTATAAAGGATTATAGCTTATTATATCTTCCCTAATCCTTTTTCTGTCTCTCTTCTATCAGCCCAGCAGAAGATCCGTCCATTCTGTCCATCTTCTGTTGTCCTGGTGTGACCGTCCATCTTGCTCTCTCTGTTTTGTCAGGGTCTTTGGCGAGCTAAGTAGCTTTGAGAAGGGACCAATGATAGTCATTGTGGATAAGGCAGAAGAGTGTGTGTCTTTGTTATGTGTGCATGCATGCAATCTGTTGCTGAGTGTGTGAATGTGTGTGTGTGTGTGTGTGTCAGTGTGTGACACAAAGATGGATCGGACTTAGCTGTTCCTCCTCCTCTGCTCTTTTCATACTCCATAATTATCTCCCTGTTCCATTCTCACCTGCTCTCCATCTCTCTCTTTGGAGTGGGTAGAAGAGAGAAACATTTCCTGCCTTCCTTTAGTCATCCGTCCCTCTTCTTTCCTTCCTCTTTCTTTCCTTCTTACCTCCCATTTCTCCAACAGCCTCTCTGTGAGACATCCCATGTCCTCTCTCCCATATCTTCTTTTTTTTTCTTCTTCTTCTTCTTCTTCTTCTTCTTCTTCTTCTTCTTCTATCCCCGTTTTATTGCTAGGGATTCTGTATCTTCCTGTGTCTTACCCACACTTTTTTTTTTGGATGGGGGTTTGGTGTATGATATTCAAATTCAGCTCCATTTGATGAAGTTCTAATTCCATGTTTTTCTGTGCACCATCTGGGTACCCTAGTTTTTCAAAGTGTTGACAGAGGTAAGCCACAGTTAAAAAAAGATGCAGTCGGACCCAAATGGGTTATCATCAGTTGGTAAAAGAGTTTTTCCATACGACCTATATGCAGGAAATTGCTTGGATCTGGGAGTTGCAGCAGCAGCAGCAGCCTCAAATCAGGAGGTCAGATGCAGAGATGGAGATGCAGATACAAACAATGAAACAGAAAATATGGCCGTACGGTACAAGCAGTATTTTGGCAAGGCGTTTTTTAGTGGATACACCATTCCTCAGGCGGCACTTGTGTTGCAACACATTGTGAGAAATGTGCATGTATTGTAGATCCATAAAAGGATTCTCCTCTTATTCTCATCTCTCTCTCATGAGGATAAGAGGGGAATCCTTTTGTGGATCTACAGTACATGGATATTTTTGACAATGTGTTGCAATTATTTTTGTAATATTTGACATACATCTCGTTAATCCATTAAGGGTCAACTGAAATGACTGTGGACATTTTTGTCCCTTTAGAAACAATTTAATATAGATTGGCCCAGAGCCAAGGATAATAAAAGGAGTACAGGCTTTATCTTGTTGATCCACAACAACTAAGCCATGTTGGAATCATATTTTATCCACAATGTGATACAGCGAAAATCCCTGTTAGGATTTGTTTCTATTTCTTGATCCCGTAACAACAAACATCTTCTGAAGTAGCCGGGATGCAGTGTCTTGCTCAAGGACACTTCAACAAGGCAAGTAGAGTTGGTAGTCCAGTACATTTGGTAGCAGTAATGTACCTTTAAGCTGGTTTGCCAATTTTCAATAAACGCTAAAAAATAATAAGCAGAAGAGTGTGTGAGCGTGCATGCTTAATTGGGCCCTTGTCGCATGCATGCCAGGAAGAATGTGTGTTTCTTTGTCCAACCCCACATGGTCAAAAACAAAGGAGCTTGTGAATTGGGATTTTTGAGTTTTCTCTCCGCCTCTGTGGTAAAAGTTCAAGGCCAATTCAAAGTATGTGCATATAATCCAAGAAGGATAATGGTGCCCAAGATAGAAAGAGGATGGTTGCAAGGAAGACCCTGCGTCTGTCTAAAGCATAACTAACCTCATGTATGGCGTGGCGGAGCCACTATCTAATACTTACTCATGAAAAGATATCACGACAATAAATTTCAGTGAACAATCAACTCAATAAATAAACAGTGATAAAGTTAAGCAGCCCAATGCTTAGCCATGTAAACAGGTATTCTATGCTTGCTAGATTTGCCCAGTTCTGTGCTCACTGGCAAGTCTGATGTTCGTTGATGAGCCAGGTTGGGTCGAGTCTGTGGTTGTGATGTACAGTGTTTTGATGGTGCAGGTCAGAGGAAACTGGTCGCTCCTTTGTTTCCGCTTCCAGTGTGGGAAGACGACTGTGCGAATCGCATTTGCAGCGGCCTCACCCAGTGCTGGTGTCGGAAAAATGGCAGCACAAATTCACATTTGTGGCGGCCTCACCCAGTACCGTCCATGCAGTGTCTTTGTCCATGTCTGCGTCTAAGTTTTGTCTTTGTTTGATGGCTGGGAGAGCGGGGCAGGCTAAGCTTACTGCTAGCCCATTTAGACCGGCAGTTCCGATAACACCGAGGGTGGTCTGGACGGCCTCACATGGCTTTGACTGTGGTGTTTTTGATGTTGTTGTGAGGAGTGCGGGGAGGTGTGTCGAGGGTGTCTGGCTGGGGGAGCTGGCGCAGGATCGGCTAGGAGAGCTTGGTGTGCTTCGTCTGGTGGGTCCAGGGAACACGGCCCCTGCCTGGAGCTGCACCCGAGGAGGAAACGCCAAGGGTGGTCTGACAGGATGCGGAAGCAGGACGGGCTAAGCTAACTGCTAGCCCATGCAGACCGGCGGTTCCAACATTCGTCCTGGCTGGTGTTCGTTCCCCTGGACAGTGATTTTTTTGTTTAGTTTTGATATATGTGTTATTTTGGATATGTGTGTTCTTGTAGTTTCTGGATGTGTTTTTGTCTTTGTGTTGTACTGCTGTGGGCTGGGGGAAGTGACATTTCGTTTCATTTCATGTACGCAAGTGCATGAAGTGAAATGACAAATAACGTGTTCCTGATTCCTTTGCTTTCCTGCAGAGTCTGCGGGTCATCTCTGTGCTAAACTCACTTTGTTGCTCCTGTTGCTTGTAGTTATGTTGCAGCCACTCGTGATAAATAAACTTATTTACTCTCAGTTTGCGGTGGCTAACAAGGGCTCTTGGGCAGGCTCTCGTGTCGCTGCTGTAAGAGGAGAGTTCAGTGCGGGAGTCCGGACTCTGCACCCAGACAGCTTCAGGGAGCAGTAGCGGTAAAAGAAAAGGGTACACTGAAGCAGACTTCTGTAAGATTTCAAATTTTTTGCCACTGTGTATCGGCGAAGTTTCGTCACCGAACACAGCACTGCTGTCCAATACAGTGGCAGTGCGTCACCAGGAGGATTACACTTGTGTCCAATGATCAGAATCAGACTCCATTTTATTGGCCTTGTGTGCCTATGCACTCAAGGAATTTGACTCTGGTATACAGCAGCTTCTAATACTTGCATACATTAATTCACACAAAAAAAGAAAAGGGAAAAAACAAAACAAAAATGAATAAAAAAAACAAAAAATAAATGGACAACAACATGACATTGGAGGCAAGTGTGGTTGCACAACAGTTATGTCGCTACTATACAGAGTTTTGTTATGGTTGAGTAATAACAACTTATGCCCATATATTATACCATATTGCTTATATACTATATTGACCATACACTATCCCATATACCATACCATAACTTCACAACCCATCATACCCATATACGGTGCTATATACTGCTACTATATTATACTATGTTATCTTATGTACCAGAAGTATAGACTATATATCATCTACCATCCACCTGACAGCTACATACTGTATTATATACATATGTTAAAACCACAACAGTAACAACAATAACCAGTATACAGCAGTTGTGTGTATGTAAAATTGTAAATTTGTATTGCACATCTGGTTCAAAGAGCTAGTGCACATCATAGATATGTAGGTGAGACATCTTGACCAGAAGGGGCTATTTACAAAGTATATTTACATAATACTTGTCTATTCTTGCACCATGCTGTTCAGCGGTCATGAGAGAGATGGCTTGTAGGAAAAAACCTGTTTCTATGTCTGCTGGTTTTGGTGCCCATTGCTCTATAGCGCTTGCCAGAGGGTAGGAGTTCAAACAGAATGTGTCCTGGGTGTGTGTGTGGGGGGGCTGTGCTGATTCTGTCTGCCTGTTTCCGGGCTGTACAAGTCCTGCTGGGTGGGTAGGGGAGTGCCAGGGATTTTTTTTCTGCTGTCCTTTCTGTTCGCTGCAGTCTGTTCCTATCCTGTTTTGTTGCTGCTCCAAACCAGACCGTGATGGAACTGCACAGGACAGATTCAGTGACTGCGGTGTAGAAGTAGAAGAACAGCTTCTGTGGCAGACCAAATTTCCTCAATTGCCACAGAACGAACATCCTCTGCTGGGCCTTTTTGAGGATGGAGTTAATGTTGGTCTCCCACTTCAGGTCTTTGGAAATGGTAGTTCCCAGAAACTTGAAGGTCTCCACAGTTGACTCAGGGCTGTTGGATATTGAAAGCGGGGGTAATGCTGAGGGGTGTCTCCTAAAGTTGGTCCACGTCATCTCCACGGTCTTGATTATGTTCAGCTCCAAGTTGTTCTGACTACACCAGCGCACTAGCCGCTCAACCTCCAGCCGATATGCAAACTTGTTGCCATCCTTGATGAGTCCAATGACTGTAGTGTTGCATGCAAACTTCGGTTGTTTAACAGCTGGGTCCTTGGAGGTGTAGTTGTATGTTTAGGGGGAGAAGAGCAGTGGGGAGAGGACACATCCCTGGGGAGCACCAGTGCTGACTGTCCGTATACCAGAAGTGACTTCCCCCACCCTCACCTGCTGTTTCCTGCCTGTTAGGAAGCTGGTGATCCACTGACAGATGGAGGGGGATACAGTGAGCTTGGAGAGTTTGGAGGAGAGGATTTCTGGAATGATGCTATTGAATGCCGACTGAAGTTCACAAACAGGATCCTTGCATATATGTCGCTGGACGATCAACGTGTTGCAGGATGTAGTGCTGCAGTTGGTGAGGGGATGGGTGGAGATGTGTCATTCATCCAATGCTTTCACAGCGAAAGTGTTGTGAATGGGCGGAGTATCTTTCCCGCTCTTAGTAACATCAGCAGAAGTGAGCGGGGAGTTATGGGCAGGGTTGCCCCTACAGTTAATAAATCTGCTTGGTTTCTAATTGAAGTGCCCCATTAGAACAGTCTGTCCTCATATTTCAGTGACCTCGTCATTTTAACCAACACAATACAACAAGTACAGACTAAGCAGTGTTACTTGTAAATGGCAGCAAACTAATTGCACTGTTTACAGCTTATTCACACACACATTTCACACTTGGGAGATGCCTGGTACAACAACAATCTTCCACCAGTCATCTCCACTCTCCACATCAGGGTATCAATCAGCAGTGTTCCTACATTTCTGTGTATGTGGCTCCCTGTAAAAACATCCCCGCACCGCACACTTTTTCCTTCCTACAGTGTAGCCTTTACTGTTATTACCCTTTACCAACTCTTTCTCTCCCTCTCTCTCTCTCTCTCTCTCTCTCTCTCTCTCTCTCTCTCTCTCTCTCTCTCTCTCTGTTCTCCCAAATGTGGCTCTTGTTCATTCGTCATTCAGTAAACTTTTCCTTGTTGCTCAGCAAATTAAGAATTTGTGGCAGGTAAAGCGCATAGGGGTCCTAGTGTGAGGAAGCCCCACCCAGACCACACACACACACACACACACACACACACAAAACCATGCATGCTCAGGTATCGCAAACAGGCACATACACACATCCTCATTATACATCGCACAATTAATACACAACAATGCCTTGGGGCTTTTTAATTGCATACTCATGCAGACACACACAGAGGCTGTTTACACCTGGCATGAACATGCGTCTTGGGTGATCCCATCACAAGTGGGCAGCTCTAAGTATATGTCAGTTTACACCTGGCATTAGAATGCGTCTCCACATGCGTCTTGAGTGACCGCTTGTGAGCGGATCTCACTTCCCTGCTTGATATGCAAATAAATACGTACATCACTGTGGTAGGGGGCATGGTTTAGCCTCGGCTGCAAGTGGAGAGAGGGGGCGTGGCTCACGGGAGAGCAACATACAGGCCCATGCAGGTGAACGAATGAAAAAAATTATTACATCAAGCGTGTGTTAATCGCCTAAGACTGTGTCCGCTTCATCTTGAACCCTCCCCTTGGAACATGTCACAATCGTGTAAATAAACACATAAACACACACAGAAACGTGAGGAGAGAGGAGTCGAAGCAACGGGCATTTAACTAAATGAGATGCCCTTGCTCGCTCGAGCGTCATTTTAATGTACCGTCAGTTAGTATGATGTACGTCACATCTGCAAGTTATTGCTGTCAATTATTCTCCAAAATTATGTTGTCATACAAAAGTTGAAGTGCTCTTAAAGAAATATGATAAACCATCCCGTGTCCCAGCTGCACTTCTTTTCTTTTATTTCCATTCCACTTTGTTGTGAAGCACAACAGGTTTTTAAATAGTGCTGTGTAAATAAACGTTATGATGATGATGATGATGTAGCTCTGTCTGAAAGCCTTCAGTCCCCTGACCTGATATATTGCTAAGAAATAGTCTATTGTGGGTAAATAGTTTCACATTAGTACAATGGCATGGACGCAGCAGATGCATGTCGTGCCAAATAGAGACAAATAATCTGATGAGGAAAATTAACTGAGTGAATTAGGAGCATCAGGCTCCGATTGTTTGCCTTCTTTCATTTCGTGTTCAAAATACACAGCAAAAGAGGAAAATCATTCTTAAAACTCTTAATGTGGGAAAATGTAAATGTCTGAACACTAAAGTTTGCAATTCTCCGCTCGAACCCTGTCAGGCTCGACCCGATCATGTCGATTCAGGTTCAGATTATTTAATTATTCCAGCGGGCTTGAGAGGGTCGGGCTCTGCACTGCAGTGGATAAATGAACTTGTGGGTCATGATGTGTGTCAGAAATTACAGACGAGATAAACAGAAAAAAGAAACTAAACCCAGAGGAGGCTTTTGTGGCCGCCTAGTCAACTGATGTCTTCTGCCTATGCAGCTTACGTAGAGGACGTCAGTTGACTAGGTGGTCTTTCAGTGTGGCCTGGGACACATGCATTTACACTTCAAATGCAATGTGGACAAATGTGACTCAGGCCACCTCCGAGTGTGGCCTGAGCAATCAGCTCTCATGGACGCATTGGCTGCATTCATACTTGTACTTAGAGCTGTCCACTTGTGATCAGATCACCCAAGACAATTATTAATGCCAGGTGTAAACAGCCTCACAGTCTTGGTGTCAAGGTCAGGTGAATCACATCCATCTGTGATGATAGGGGAGCGGCAGGTGGCAGTACAGATGGGGGGATGAGCGTGCACTAGTCCCACACTGAGTGATGGCTGTCTGCTCTCTCACTGCGTTCAACTCTTTAGACACACACACACACACGAACATTATTCCTTTTCTGCCTCCTCCTCTCCTCCATCTGTCTAACGTCTCCCACTCATTATCTCCTCTTATCTGCTCTTGGTTTCTAAAGCACTGAGTGGTTTAGGGCCAAAATACATTTCTTTTCTTTTTTTCCATCAATATATTTATTAAATTTTCCACAACTCAAAAACATTACAACACACACACACACACACACATATATATATATGTATATATATATATATATATATATATATATATATATATATATATTTATATATATATATAACTTTGTTAAAAGAAACACTCAATGGTAGGTAGGGAAAGTGCTCAACAAATAAGGAGAAAAATAATCCAGTTAGTCAAGTAAATTCTCTATGAGACAGTACAAGCTTGTTTCATGCTATAAGCAATCATCAAGTACTTACGGGGGATATTATATTTAATGACAAGTTCTTCAAACATTAAAAGACTCCCATCCTGAATGCCAAAGATATCTTTCAACCATCCTAGCCCCTATCAACCCATATTTTAAAGTCTCCGTCAGCTTTACCTGGCACAAAATGATTATTACCCATATTGGACTAAGGCAGAAGAGGGAAGAAGTTATCTTCAAGTATTTTTTTAGCCTCATACCATACACTTATCATGTTTTTGACTATAGGGTTGGGTGTTATCTTTTTGAGCTTTTGGGGTTATCCAAGTAGATATATGTGGGAAGTGGTAGCTTTAAAGGGTATGACTCAATATCCTTCTATGCTGGAGAGTTTTCTGCTGTGTAGTCAGTGTTCAATGTTCTTAATTGAGCTGCCCAGTAATACCACAGCATGTTGGGGCATTGTAACCCTCCTCTATAATAAGGTAAAATTGAAAGAGATAAATGTAGTCTGAGGCATCTATTATTCCATAAAAGAATTACTAAATCATTTCTTCATTCTAGAGAAGAAGTTCGGTGGAGGTGGCAAGGGGATATTCTGAAACAAGTATAGCAGCTTGAGGAGTATATTCATTTTGAGCATATTAATTTTACCGTTTAGGGAAATTGGGAATTTTGACCATCAATCAACTGAATTAGAAATAGATGCTATAATAGGGTTGTAGTTGGAATCTACAACATGTTTCAATTTGGGAACAATCTGGAGTCCTAAATAAGTAAAAGTTTTTACTGTTCTAAAATAACCAACATGTTTGGGTGGTTTAGACCTCTCCTCCGAGTTAAGGGGCATTATGGAGGATTTTGAGTTGTTTATTTTGTACCCAGAGATACAGCCAAAATCTTTTATCACATCCAAAAGGGCCGGGACAGACTCTCCCAATTTCCTAAGGAATAGAATCACGTCATCTGCATAAGAGCAATGCGATGTTCAGATCATTCTGTACTTAAGCCCGTAATCATTGTATGCTCTCACAGCAATCGCAAATGGTTCAATCACGATTATAAATAAAAGAGGAGACAGAGGGCATACTTATCTGCAACCTCTACTACTCCTTATCAGTTTTGATATGATGGTATTAGTAATTACTTCTGCATAAGGGTCATTGTACATAAGTTTTACTCAGTTGCAAAAATTGTCCCTAAGACCAAATCGACCAAGGAGGTCAAACAAATAAGACCATTCCACCCTGTCAAAAACTTTCTTTGCATCTAAGGCCAAGAAGGCTGTATCTGACACCTCCTTTTGGGCATGTAGAATGTTCAAGATCTTTCCAATGTTGTGAAAGCCCTGATGACCCACAACGAAACTGTTTTGATCTTCCTTTATGATTCCTGGTAGCAGATGTTCCAGCCTGTTTGCCAACATTTTACAGAATATCTTCAAGTCTGAATTTAAGAGCCTGATGGGGCGCATATTTTTACATTTATCATTTTATTTTCCAGGTTTTGGAAGGAGTGTAATCAGGGCCCCTGTCAGGGAGGGTGGGAGTATCCCTTTTTGAACAGATTCAGAAATGGGGTGTTTTTAGTTTTGATTCGAATTTTTTATAGATATCAATGGGCAGACCATCCGGTCCTGCTGATTTTCCAGATTTCGTGTTCTTTATTGCCTAAGAGATCTCCCATACGGTCAATTCTACCCCTAACTTCAAACTTTCCTCCGCCAAGGTTTTCGGAATATTGATGTTGTTTAGGAATGTGTTTTGGTCTAGTTGTCTTTGGGCTGTTTCGGCACTATAAAATCTTTCATAATAATCCCTAAATGACTCATTTATTGCAATAGGAATCTGTGATGGTCTCCTCACTGTCATTTTTTAACACAGGGATCATTCTCTCAATTTGAAGTTATTTAATGTGCCACGTCAGAATCCTACCAGGCTTCTCCCCTTGATCAAAGATGTGCTAATTAAGTTTTAGTAGATTTGCTGCTACTTTAGAGGCTGAAATTTCATTATATTGTGCTCTTAATAGTAAAAGATCTTGGTGTAATTTAGGATAAGGATTCTTAAAGTATTTGTGCTCCGTGGTGTTAATTTTTGACTCCAGAAATATTAATTTTTGTTTGGCTATTTTAGATTTGATGTATAAATGTGTGTGTGTGTGTGTGTGTGTGTGGGTGGGTGGGTGGGTGGGTGGGTGGAGGGCTTGGCGGCCTGTCCAGGGTGTCTCCCCGCCTGTTGCCCAATGACTGCTGGGATAGGCTCCAGCATCCCCGCGACCCTGAGAGCAGGATAAGCAGTTCGGATAATGAATGAATGAGTGAATGAATATCTGGAACAAACTCCCTGAAACCTGCACGTGTGCTGTAGCTCTCAGTTCATTTAAAGGCTGAAGACGTTCCTGTTGGCCACTGGCTTTTATTAAATAAAACTTGAAGCTTTTGATTATCATTTTACACTGCACTGTAACATTTACTATTTTTATTTGTTTTTAAATGTCTTTTTATTGCCTTATGTTGCTTTTTTTAATGCCTTTTATGTTTTGTGTAAAGCACGTTGAATTACCTTGATGCTGAAATGTGCTTTACAAATAAATGTGCCTTGCCTCTCGTTTATCTATCTATCTATCTATCTATCTATCTATCTATCTATCTATCTATCTATCTATCTATCTATCTATCTATCTATCTATCTATCTATCTGTCTATCAAGCTGACTTTTTGTCTCTGTCTGCACACTTTTGTCTGTGTCATTTCTGGTTTGGTTCCCTATCTCTTCTCTTGCCTTCTCCTCCCCCTTTCTCTTTTTCAGCCTCCTCACATATGGAGGCTTGATTTCATTTCTCTCCCTCTCCCTCGCTTTCTATCACCATGTTTGTGTTGAATACAGAATAATGAATACAGAAGCACACAGAAATAAACTCTTGTCTCTGTTCTCTCCGTGTCTACCTACTGCTTCCTATTGTAAAGGGAGAGAGACGTAGAAAGACTTGTCATCGTTGGCTTTTAGCCAAGGAAGTTTGCAGCTACAAGGAATATGACTGGGATTCTCATATTAAAAGCACGAAGGACATAACATGATATCCATCCATCCATCCATTATCCAAACTGCTTATCCTGCTCAGGGTCGCAGGGATAACATGATATTTTGAAGTTTGTAAATCAAAAAGAGTAATAGTAAGAATATCTACCAAACAACTATCTGAAAATATGAGGGAGTCTGTGAATGTGAGAATATGTAAGTAGGAGGGGTAGCAAAGTAATTTAGGGAGTAACAGAC
>NC_079230.1:9001135-9018635 GCF_029633865.1 Lampris incognitus
CAAACCAAAGTGTCGTTTCCACGCAACAACTTCCTTGTGAAGACTGGTGCCTTCGCTCAGCAAACGGACATGTACGCTGATACGTGGTGCAAACGCAGTGGTGGTCGAGCATCCTGGATCCCACAATGAGCCCCCAGTATTGTTCAGTGCCTTCCCGCCCCACAAACAAAAAGAAACATGGTTGAAACTGAGTGTTTTCAAACACCTCTTTATCTCATGAAATCTGCTGATGAAGGTCTTCCATGAGCTTGTTCCGCCCTGAGAAGATGGGGGGCCATGGGTTGGTGAGTTTCAGAGCCACTGTCAAGGATGAAATAAGGAACATCCGCGAGTCCATCAGAAAGAGGGCCCAGCAGGACGAACTGCTGAGTGACTACCTCAGGCAGCAGAAGACAAAGAGTGGGGAGGGGGAAGAGGGTGTATCATGGGAGACCAAGCCCCTCTATGGGATGGACCATTGACAGATAGAAGCTAGCTGATATCGAGATCCTACCAATGGCTAGAGAAGGCTGGGCTGAAGGACAACACAGAGGCTCTGATCATAGCAGCACAACAACAGGCACTCGGCACCAGATCGATTGAGGCAGGGGTCTACCACACCAGACAAGAGCCAAGATGCAGGCTGTGTAAAGACGCCCCTGAGACAGTCCAGCACTTTGTAGCAGGGTGTAAAATGCTAGCTGGGAAAGTGTACACACTTGAAAGGCATAACCAAGTAGCTGGGATAGTGTACAGGAACATCTGTACTGAACACAGACTGGAAGTCCCCAAGTCCAAATGGCAGATCTAAGATCCTGAGGGACTTCAAGCTCCAGACTTACAAGCAGACTTACGACCAGACATCAGGGTGGTCGACAAGGAACAGAAGGCAGCAGCAGTGATCGAGGTAGTGATCCCAGGTGAAGGCAACACCAGGAAGAAAGAGCAGGAGAAGCTAGAGAAATACCAAGGGCTGAGGGAAGAACTAGATCAGATGTAGGAGGTGAAATCTACAGTAGTCCTAGCGGTAAGGAGCACTAGGGGCTGTGCCCCCCTCCCCCCAGACTGGGAGAGGGGCTCCAGCAGATTCCAGGAACCACATCTGAGGTCTCGGTCCAGAAGAGTGCAGTCCTAGGAACAGCTAAGATACTGTGCAGAACCCTCAATCTCCCAGGCCTCTGGTAGAGCACCCGTGAGGGGGGGGGTGGTTATATAGCACCTTCTCCTTCCACCTCTGGCTGCTATGGGGAAGACATGAAACCTTCTGTGCTGTATCATTTTCAGGAAAATTCCCACCCCACAGTCATCATCAACATGAGCAATGGCAAAATTGTTCATGATTTGGATATTTGGGGGTTAGCTTTTGCCCCAAATACACCAGCATTAGAGAGTGCCAAAAAGGACACTTGTTTGCCCTTTAACCTTTGGGATTGGTAACTTAAATACCATGGAAGAAGATTTTTGTTATGACTAGGGTCAACTGGTTTGCGAGGTTGTCCCCCAACTTTGGGGCCCAGGTTTTGTTTTTTTTGGGGGGAGGGGATTTTTCTCCCCTTTTCTCACCAATTGTATCCGGCCAATTACCCCACTCTTCCGAGCCGTCCCGGTCTCTGCTCCACCCTCTCTGCCGACCCGGGGAGGGCTGCAGGCTACCACATGCCCCCTCCCATACATGTGGAGTCGCCAGCCGCTTCTTTTCACCTGACAGTGAGGAGTTTCGCCAGGGGGGCGTAGCACGTGGGAGGATCACGCTATTCCCCCCACCCCCACCCCGAAGAGGCGCCCCGACCGACCAGAGGAGGCGCTAGTGCAGTGACCAGGACACATACCCACATCCGGCTTCCCACCCGCAGACACGGCCAATTGTGTCTGTGGGGACGCCCGATCAAACTGGAAGTAACACGGGGATTCGAACCAGCATTCCCCATGTTGGAAGGCAACGGAATAGACCGCTACGCTACCCGGACTCCCGGGGTCCAGGTTTGACTCCAACAATCCATGACTATGGGCACGACACCGACGAGTTGTTCAGAAGGCCAGTTTTCTGTTGAACGGGCGAGGAGGGTCAACACACCCTGCTGTGTGGTCAGTTATTTTGCTCAACACTTATCTAATAACACATCTCCTTATTTGGTTATAAAACCTCTGGGGGTTTTTTTTTAATAATTTTTTTTTTTTTTGGCCAACCTTTTTTCTCTTGCTTGGAGTCGGTATATTTAAGATGCTTTTGACAATTTAGATGAAACGACCCGCCGAGATGACCTTTATGTGGCGCACAATGGAGCAATGATGTACCACGAAGAAGACCCCGAGTCACCGCCGACCCTCTCCTCCCTGTCCCGGGGGAGGGAGGAGAACACATGTATTATTATGCAGAGGACCGCTGCAGGGTCAGGAGGAGGACAGCGATGATTCAGATGCAGCCATCTCTCTCAGCACCGGCGCTGCTTGTGATCCAGTAGCCAGCGAGGACTCCGGGGAGGAATAGCTCTCCTTTCATTAAAGGTCTTAGGAAAGGCCAGAGAGAGAGACAGACAGACAGGCAGACAGACAGAGAGAGAGACAGACAGAGAGGGGGGGGGGAACTGATAGAGGGAATACGTGGCTGAAAGATGGCGATGAGCTAGTGCACCTGCTGATGATGCAATAGCGCTGGATTGGGTGTGCGCGAGAAATATGCCCACGCGTTGTCGTGCGGTCTGTGGCAGTGGAAAGGAGAAAGTGTGGCTTTGTCTGTGTGTGCACGCATGTGTGTACATGTAAGTGTGTGCATGTGCACACACGCGTGTGTGCGTGCATGCATGTGTGTGTGGTGGGGGGTCTTTGAAAAGACACGTTTCTCATAAACATAGTGAGGTCATATATGTATTTATAATATGTATTTTTGAAACACCTTGTGTGTGTGTGTGTGTGTTTGGGGTGTATGTGTATATGTGTTTGCGATCAGGTGTCCATTCACATGTAGGCCACATGTGCAGCAAGTAGACTGCACTCAGCCGTGAGTAGTAAGTTCACTGCTGTAAAACTGGACAAAGTCTTTGTAGTGTGATTAGTGTGTGTGTGTGTGTGTGTGTGTGTGTGTGTGTGTGTGTGTGTGTGTGTGTGTGTGTGTGTGTGTGTGTGCAGGTCAATGGATTTATTATTATTGATAATAATACATTTATTAATTAGTTGTCCCTAGATATGAATGTATATGTGTGTGTGATGGCCTGGCGGCCTGTCCAGGGTGTCTCCCCACCTGCCGCCCAATGACTGCTGGGATAGGCTCCAGCATCCTCGTGACCCTGAGAGCAGGATAAGCGGTTCGGATAATGGATGGATGGATGATAGTTATTAGTCTACTGGTAATAGCCCAATAATACTGTTACTGATTTGCTACTACCACAACTAATAATAATAATAATAATAATAATGACAACAATAATGACGATGATGATAATAATAATAATACATTTTACTTATAAAACCCTTTTCACTGACATGGAAGTCTGGAAGTGCAGCAAGCTGAGGTGCTCCCTGTGCAGACGACAGCGGTTGAGCTACTGAACCTTGTGAAGTATTGTGTGCGTCTGCATGTGTGTAGTATCATGCCCCAGCAAGGCCCCTACTACACTCACTGCTAAGTGTGTATCGCTAGGGGGTTGCCGTACGGTGCTAAAACGAACCGAACGACTCACCCCCAGCTCCTCTCCCCGGGTTGAGAGTTTTTGACGTCTGGGGGCTCGCAACGTCCCGTCCCCCCCGACGACACGGCTCACACACGCAGTCCTCAGCAGGCTCTGTCTGCAGAGGCCGCAGCCAGCAGATATCAGCTGAGGACAGTGTCTGGGCTGGGTGTCCACCTCCTTCTGTTTCTGTTTACTTACTTCTTTAATATGATCTGGTGGTGGTGGTCTGGTGTGTTATGATGATGGAAGCAAGTGTAAGAGAGAGAGAGAGCGAGCGAGCAAGAGAGAGAGAGAGAGAGCAAGAGAGAGAGAGAGAGCAAGAGAGAGAGAGAGAGAGCAAGAGAGAGAGAGAGAGCAAGAGAGAGAGTGTGCATGTGTGTGTGCTCGATTATGTATGTCACTGCACACACTATTGTGTGTGTGTGTGTGTGTATATGTGTGTGTGTGTGTGAGTGCGCTACATAAGCTAGCCACAGAGTGTTATTGCAGCAGAGTGGACCTTAATGGGCTTTACTAATGATGGTGATGGCCTTATTGACTAAATGAAACTACTCAGTAGCGATTCAGAGAATGAGAGGGGGGGGGGTGGATTAGAAGGTAGTGGTGGGGAGAAGATGGGAGAGACGTGTACAGAGATGGGGAATGAAGGTGTCATTGAAATAATAAGATGAGGGATGTGGGATGAGAGGGAAAAATATGGAGGGAGAAGAAAAGTAGGTGGAGGAAAGTTTAGGGCCTGAAGGTTTCAGAATTACTATTACGGTGCCGAGGCTTTTTTTTTTTTAGACGGGCCGGTGGGTCCGGCGTCTTTATTTGACCATTCCCCCCCCACTAAATAGTCTCATAGGGAATGCATAAGACATGTACACTGTGGGTGCCTTTTCAAAGGCGTCTCATTGTCTGCTGATATGGCCTTGTTCACCACACAGAGTGCAGGGGCGACTTGACAATGCACACGCCATCCGTCTTGTTCTGGACCGTATAACTGTGTTTACCAACACTAGGACAAGCGCGTACGTCGGAAACTACAGGAATTTAGTGGAAGCTGTACATCCTGCACTATAACCCCACACAGATACGGGGAGAACGTACAATCTCCACACAGAAAGGACCCAGTGGGACGGCCAGGGGTTCGAACCCAGGACCTTCTGGCTGTGAGGCAACAGTGCTGACCACTGGGCCACCGTGCCAGCCAGTAAAGGTCATGCACAGTCTGTTTATGCAGGAGCCTGACAACGGCATGCTCCAGCTAATCAGCCATTCCTGCTGTTCACCGTGTGCAAATCTAAAAATTCAAAAATGCCGTCCATCACAAAGTTAATCTGATCAAGCAATGACAGAACGATGGGTTTTTTTTATTAACCATCAACTTCATCAAGCTCACCTTTGACAAGGTCATCATCATCTTATATGACACAGCAGCCATGTTGGTCACCGGCTTACTCGTGGTGCGCTGCATTTAGGTGTGTGTGCAACAGCTTGTCAACGAATAGAAAAATGTTTTTCGTCGGTTGTTATGGTAGAAAATATAATAGGGGGGGTCTGGGAAACTGGTGGTCTCAAAGTTGTAGAGTATGTGCTGCCTCATAGGTGCACCAGAATTTGGGCCAGATGAACTTGCGGTTGAACTCCTGAATGTTATATTCAAGATGACTAGTCACCTGTTTTTAATCTGGAAGTTTCTGCAGATTTTAGAAACCTGCATCTATCTATCTATCTATCTATCTATCTATCTATCTATCTATCTATCTATCTATCTATCTATCTATCTATCTATCTATCTATCTATCTATCTATCTATCTATCTATCTATCTATCTATCTATCTATCTATCTATCTATCTATCTATCTATCTATCTGTCTGTCTGTCCCTCTTTTTCCCTTCACCACCATGACTGTAGAGCTGGACAGCTCGAGCCGCCTGGCTGTCCTCCAGCCGTGACCGTACTCCTGTGTTGCCCCAGGGGCCGCTGTGACCAGATGCTCTGCAGCTGTAGTGGCTCTTGTCTGGGCTGCTCTGCCAGCCAGATGGCCTCTCACCTCCACGACCATCTGGACATGTCCTCAACATTCCCATAGAGTCTGGCTTTGGCGTTGACACGGTCTCTCTATCTACCTATCTATCTACCTATCTATCTACCTATCTACCTATCTATCTATCTATCTATCTATCTATCTATCTATCTATCCATCCATCATCCATCCAGTTATCTATCTATCTATCTATCTATCTATCTATCTATCTATCTATCTATCTATCTATCTATCTATCTATCTATCTATCTATCTATCTATCTATCTATCCATCCACCCAGTTATCTATCTATCTATCTATCTATCTATCTATCTATCTATCTATCTATCTATCTATCTATCTATCTATCTATCTATCTATCTATCTATCTATCTATCTATCTATCTATCTATCCATCCACCCAGTTATCTATCTATCTATCTATCTATCTATCTATCTATCTATCTATCTATCTATCTATCTATCTATCTATCTATCTATCTATCTATCTATCTATAATAATAATAACAATAATGATAATAACTTTATCTATCTATCTTAGAGATAGATAGCTAGCTAGCTAGCTATCTGTCTGTCTATAGATCTGTTTGTCTGCATCATTTTTTCACACCAGTCGTGTTTCTTCCCTCCTTACATTGTTCATGCACACATTGGGTCTGGTTTGTGTGCAGACACTTTTCATCACAGTTCTGTATTTTTGTGAAATCCGATAATGAAAATAACGTCGCTTTGCCCAAAGTATAAATGATGTATTACAGGCATTTGGCTGATTCTCCTAGCCAAAGCAACCAACCAAATAAGTAAACGTGAACTGAAATGCCCAAGTCGAAAAACTAAATTTCTGACTACCGTAATATTTCGTATATACCCGCTCAAGTTGAGTAAAACATGCGGCGTTAATACGTCACGATATGAGAAGCAAGGTGTGGCGTATCGAAACGGCGGGTGGTGTGACGTCATCTTGAGCCGAACACGCCGGTTCTACTGACTCCAACACAACGTGCCATGTGTTGACTCTGACGGGCCTCCCGATCAGTTAACGTGGTTTCAGACCGACGCAGGCGCGATTCTGAGTCTCTCCATCATGTCGTGCTGTTCTTGGCTCCGCTGCACCGAGCGGGCTTCCGGTTCCGGTCTCACACCGCGGGGAGACACGTATTTAGCGTTGCCCGCTAAGGCAAATCAGCCCTGACTTATTGCATTCCCCCTGCGGGGGGAGGGAGCTGCTGTGTGACGGAGCCACTTAAACTACACCCCACTGCCAGGCCGCGCTAATAGGTTTTGGATAAATGAGGGCGATGATGGCGGTGGTACAGGGAAGAAGGGGGAGGGGGGTGTCTAACCTCCAGTGTCTCTACCGCCAGTCCCGACAACTTCCCCCGGTCACAGCTAATATCTCCCTTTTCCACTTAAATGTTGTTTAAGATGTCGCCTCGTCACGCCAGCTGATTGAAGCGCTCCCGGTCTGGGTCTCTTACAGCTGTTCCGGCTTGAGACGCGTTAAAACGTCACAAAGCGCGGCGTCCCGACGGCTCAACCAGTCACGCTGCGCCACGTCAGCTTCCGGCGAGGGCGCCAAAAAAACAAACAAAAAACGTCCGCTTCCGTTTACTTTAAACGAGAGGCCGCCGACTGCTGCGCAGAGCACGATGGGATACCGGGGCAACGCGGGGGCAAGCTGGTGGTGGCGTGACAGCAAGACCGGTGACTTTTGACCCCGTCGCGTGAGATATGTGCGTAGCGGCAACCAATCGGATTGCGGGGAGCGGTCCGCTGTGAAAATCCCGCCCTTTGACAAACGGGCTGTCTGTATTTAGCTCCTAAGCAAAATAGGCGAGAAACCAATCCGGTCTGTGTGTGGTTCTCCAGAACGATGCAACCCCGCCCTGTCAACGTACGGACACAAATAAACCACAAAAAACTACAATTCCCCTCGTTTTGCCCCAGCGACGTGCAACGCCCAGGCCGCGTAAGTCTCTCGATCGATCGATCGATCTGTCTGTCTGTTTGTCGGTCGATCTATCTATCGAGCTATCGAGCTATCTATCGAGCTATCGAGCTATCTAGCTATCTGTCTGTCTATTATCTATCTATCGATCTATCTATCTGTCTATCGATTTGTCTGTCTGTTTGTCGGTCTATCTATCTATCTATCTATCTATCTATCTATCTATCTATCTATCTATCTATCTATCTATCTATCTATCTATCTATCCATCTGTCTGTCTATTATCTATCTAGCTATCTGTCTGTCTGCCTGTCTATTATCTATCGATCTATCTATCTGTCTGTCTATCGATCTGTCTGTCTGTTTGTCGGTCGGCCGATCTATCTATCTATCTATCTATCTATCTATCTATCTATCTATCTATCTATCTGTCTGTCTGTCTGTCTGTCTGTCTGTCTGTCTGTCGAGCTATCTGTCTGTCTATCGATCGATCTGTCTATCTGTCTATCTATCTATCTATCTATCTATCTATCTATCTATCTATCTATCTATCTATCTATCTATCTATCTATCTATCTATCTATCTATCTGTAAACAAGTTTATTTACTCAGATCATGTTTGATCGCCTCCGTGCTCAGGTGTTTCCCAGAGGCTCTGTGTGCAGAGATGCAGCAGGAGGACGGAGCTCCTCGGGGATTCTTACACATGCAAATGTTGCGGTGAACTGATGCAGCCATCTGCTGAGGTCACAACTTTTAGGTAAGCACACGGCCCACAGAGTCACAGACACCTGCTCCTTCTCTGCAGGTATGTCGTTTCTTATTCAGACATCAATCCAAGCACGCACACACGCATGCACGCACTCACTCTCACAAACACACGCGCACACACTCATGAAGTACACCCCTGCAACTTTATTAACACCACTTTGTGAACACCCACCTGCCAGCACTTCAGAACAACACAGGCCCTCGGTATGAGGTGGAAATGTGATGACAGAGTGATCTATAGGAGCCGATGATGATTTAAACGAATTCTATAAGAACACAGTCTTTCTTGGGCTCCACCCTCCTATACACACTTTCTTTACACATCAGTGTATTTTCGGTCCAGTTTATTGACACTGTGGCGAATTCAAATCATTACAAACAAACATTACAAGCAAATGACAGCTTACGTAGCCGAGGCCTTTCAGTAGAGATCTGCAGAGACTGACGGCACAGCAAGGCCATAACCCTATATTCAACATTAGTGGGGACCAAATATGTTGAGGGGGGGGCATCTCGGCGTCTCCCCCAGAAAATTTAAAGGTTCTATGTGTGTGCACACATATGCAACTTAGTCTACGCAATGTTTGTGCTCGATGGTGCCTCAATCCGTTCTGGAATTAAGAGCTCAACTGGAGGTCCGGAAGTAGATCCAAGGTATACATACACATGCACACACACACACATGCACGCGCATACATGCACACACACACACACACACACACACACAAACTTAGACACACACATACACACACCCATGCATGCATGTGTGCACAAACCTCAGCTCTGTTTTGCCTTCCTGCCTGAAGATATGACTATTTCTGTTCCTTCCTGTTGAGAAAAATAGTGTGTGTGTGTGTGTGTGTGTGTGTGTGTGTGTGTGTGTGTGTCAGAAAG
This sequence comes from Lampris incognitus, assembly GCF_029633865.1. NCBI lineage: Eukaryota > Metazoa > Chordata > Actinopteri > Lampriformes > Lampridae > Lampris > Lampris incognitus. The sequence continues at coordinate 9,010,431 of NC_079230.1, forward strand.
AATGTGTTTCAATGCGTTTCCTACAGAGCTGCAGTGTCACTCACACAGATATAGCAAGAAGCCTTGCTCTGTGTGTGTGTTTGCGCTTAGGCGAAAGACAGATGCAGACAATGGGGAGAAGAAGAATAGATAGATAGATGGACGGGCAGACGGGTGGGGAGAGAGAGAGAGCGAGTGGAGCAGCCACAGAGGAAGAGTTGGCGACCTAGAAAATAAATGAGAAAGTATCAGAATCACAAGGAGAGAAAAAAAAGAAAATCTGCAAAGAGGAAAAATGGGAGACACAAAAGAGAGAGAGACAGAGGACGAGAGGGAAATGCTGAGAGAGGGGGTACAGAAAGAAAAATCAAGTGAGAGACAAAACAGGTAGACAGACATGAACAAGACAGAGTGACAGTGTGTGTGTGTGTGTGTGTCCATGTGTGAGACAGTTATGTGGACTGACAGGCTGTTGTCACTGTGAGCAGTTGTGGGTTAGGACCCCACTCTGCCACACAACTGCTGTGTCTCTCTATGACACACAAGCAATCACACCCACAGGGCCCAGGGACACACACACACACACACACCTGTCAGTCTTCATTACTGCCAACGTAAGAGACTTGGGGGCCACTCTGGGGTGCCGGATAAAAATAGTGCACTCATATATTCAAAGAACAGCTTTGAAGATGATGGAAGAAGACATGCTGTGTGTGTCTGTGTGTGTGTGTTTGTGACCATATACATGTCTGTTTGTTTATGTGTGTGTGTATTAGAAAGGAGTGAAAACTTCCCTTTCCCTGGTCCACCTGCTGATATCTGCACAGCGTTGTTCTGTTACCCTGAAACCCCCTATTCATTTAGTCCCCACTGGTCGTGTAGTGTGCGTCGCACATGTTGTGCACTTCCACTCGCTGCTCTCGAGATGATGTGTATTTCTCGACTATGATATGATGACTGTTTAGTGACATCAGAGGCCTCTAGGCTGACACACAAACATGTCCGCTAACCCGCCGACTTTGGTAAATGTGCAATGCAGACGTAGTATGCCGGTGTGTATGTGTGGCCTGTGTGGGGGTGTGTGTTTGTGTGTGTATGGGGCGTGTCTGTTTGTGTGTTTGCTCTCTGTCTGTGTCCGTGTCTGTGTTTGAGTGTCTGCACCTCCATTTTTCCTGACCACCGGGAAGCAATGTGTGTCAGCCGACGCGAATGTGTGTCATGCAGAGTTTCTCGGATGTGCCCTGAATATCTTGCACATGCAGGCCAAAAGCAGAGATCACACGCGGCGCCTCCTGCAGACCAGTGGGGGCCCTGCAGAAACGAGCGGCACCGCAGGGCCCCCACTGCTCTCAACGCGCTTACTGTGCAATGCAGCTGATCGGAAAAATAAGATCAAAACTTTTAGTAAAAAAAAAAAAAAAAATTAATTTGAGGGTGAAAAAACAGTGTGGTGCGACCCCTCCTCACCTGATCACACATGAGCATCATGAACTTGTGAAGACGGTTGTCTTTTACAGCCTGAAATGACAAACAACATGGAGCCATGCTCTCTGTTATATCCATCCATCCACCCATTATCCAAGCCGCTTATCCCAATCGGGGTCGCGGGGATGCTGGAAGCTATCCCAGCAGTCATTGGGCGGCAGGTGGGGAGACACCTTGCACAGGCCGCCAGGCCCTCAAAGGGCCGACACACACACACACACACACACACACACACACACACCTAGGGACAATTTAGTATGGCCGATTCACCTGACCTACATGTCTTTGGACTGTGGGAGGAAACCGGAGCCCCCGGACCCGGAGGAAACCCACACAGACACGGGGAGAACATGCAAACTCCACACAGAGGACGACCCGGGGCGACTCCCAAGGTTGGACTACCCCGGAGCTCGAACCCAGGACCTTCTTGCTGTGAGGCGACGGTAGAGACACAGTGGCTCTAAGCACTGCACCACCGTGCCGCTCCCCCCCCCCCTTTCTCCCCAATTGTATCCCACTCTTCCGAGCCGTCCCGGTCGCTGCTCCACCCCCTCTGCTGAATCCGGGGAAGGCTGAAGACTACCACATGCCTCCTCCGATACATGTGGAGTCGCCAGCCGCTTCTTTTCACCTGACAGTGAGGAGTTTCATCAGGGGGATGTAGTGCGTGGGAGGATCACACTATTCCTCCCAGTCCCCCCTCCCCCCCAAACAGGTTCCCCAACCGACCAGAGGAGGCGCTAGTGCAGCGACCAGAACACATACCCACATCCGACTTCCCACCTGCAGACACGGCTAATTGTGTCTGTAGGGACGCCCGACCAAGCCAGCGGTAACGCAGGGATTCGAACCAGCATTCCCCATGTTGGTAGGCAACGGAATAGACTGCTACGCTACCCGGACGCCCTGAATTTCAAGAATTTCGAGGGGGAAAAAAAGTGTATGCCATAAATGTGCAACGTTTTGCAACTCCTTTTTGAAAAATGAAATTTTAAATAACCTTTAAAAATATGCAAATTTACTACTTGCCAGCTTATCAAAAAGCAGAGGACGTGGTCTGATTGGGGCTAAATTGATGTTTTGATTTCTCCAGGATCTGAAATGTATAAAAATAGCGATCCATTCATTTGCAGCGTTTGCAAAAAAAAAAAAAAAAAAAAAAAACGGGGGAAAAAGGTTTAATTTTGACTTTATTTGCATTTTAATTGAAAAGGGGACCAATTAAAAGGGATGGGGCACATAATTGTCAGGAAACATAGTGAGAGCTAAATAAGCATTTAGTCAGCAACAAGATGTGATATTTTTGTCATTTTCTTCTTTTAAAGTGCCTGACTGTTAGCTGAAAGTGTGTTTAAAGACTTAATCTGAATGTATGTTCAAATAAACAGTCCAAAATCCAGAGCCGCTGCTTATGCATGAGCCACTCTCCATTTGTGAAGCTCAGAAATATTAAAACAGATTGAAAAGTTTAGTCAGTAATGTCTTTATCGAGTCATCATAATCATCCATCCATCCATTTTCCAAACCGCTTATCCTGCTCTCAGGGTCGCGGGGATGCTGGAGCCTATCCCAGCAGGCATTGGGCGGCAGGCGGGGAAACACCCTGGACAGGCTGCCAGGCAATCACACAGCCCCCCCCCAACACACACACACACACACACACACATTTACACCTAGGGGCAATTTAGTATGGCCGATTCACCTGACCTACATGTGTTTGGACTGTGGGAGGAAACCGGAGCCCCCGGAGGAAACCCACACAGACACGGGGAGAACATGCAAACTCCACACAGAAGACGACCCGGGACGACCCCCCCCCCCAAGGTTGGACTACCCCGCAGCTCGAACCCAGGACCTTCTTGCTGTGAGGCGACCGTGCTAAGGGCCTGACCTGGAGCGTTAACACCACAGCGCTGGTTAAGAAGGCACAGCAGAGACTCTACTTCCTGAGGATCCTCAGGAAGAACCACCTACCGCTGCTCCATAGAGAGCATACTGACCTACTGCCTCCGTGTCTGGTTTGCCAGCTGCACAGTAGCGGAGAGGAAAGCGCTCCAGAGGGTCATCACCACCGCCCAGAAGATTATCGGATGCCCACTCCCCTCCCTGGAAGACCTGTGCAGTTCCCGCTGCCTCATCCCACCCAGGACACCATCTGTTTGAACTGCTGCCCTCGGGCAGACATTACAGGACAATAAGAGCTCGGACAAGCAGACTAAAGAACAGCTTCTATCCCCGAGCCATAACCGCACTAAATGCTGCTAAGTCTTGATTCCTGACTTTTTGTGCAACATGTTGGTGCCCAGTAGAATGTAGACATGAATGTGTGTGTGTTTTGTGTTTTTAATTCTATTTGTAATGATCTTTGCACTGATAGGAACTGCACTTTCAAATTTCGTTGTACTTGTACAATGACAAATGAAGTTCTATTCTATTCTATTCTAAACACTGCGCCACCGTGCCGCCCTATAATCATAATCAATGAGAAACAATTTCTTTTAAATCCATTAATCCATTTTCCCTGTGCAGGATAACAGAGAGCAAGAACTATCCGTTGTCTCTCATGAGAGTCTCGTTAATTAATTCTCTGCCACTTCTTTTCCAGTCTCTCGGCAGCAGAGGAGGCCGGCTGTGGGAGCTGACAGCGCCTCTACCCAGACTGCCAGTCTATTCATTACACCGCTGGTTCAATGTAGCTAGCCTCTGGGCGCCCCGTCCGCGTCGGCCGAAGCTGACAGTCACCTTGTCTCAGTCAGCCGGGCTTATCCTCGGCTGTACCACTTAACACGCCTGACACGCTAACAGCTCCAATCGATGGATATCATTGATCCACCGAGGCCAGCGATCACGTTTCTGTTTCAGTGCAGAAATGCACAGGGGCAATTTGCAGAAATGTGCGCAGCGGGGTTACAGCTGGCAACGAGGATTAGCATTTCCCAAACGATTACCTGCAGATCTATACAGCATGACTTGTTTTTAGCTGTGGTCACGTTTAAGTGCAGCCGTACAGGCCTAGCTGTTCAGACTAGACTACGTCCGTAGGTGGTTTCTGGTTATCCTGTGTTTTAAAATGTAGGTCTCGTATCGATAACATATGCAAATCAATCAGTCAATCAATCAATCAATCAATCAATCAGTCAAGTTGCATTTTATATAGCGCTTTTCTAGCTGTGACAGCCACTCAAAGCACTTTACAATTAGCAACACAATAGCTAAATTTAGCTAATTGCTAAATTGTTTAATTGCTAATGGCTAATTGCTAAATTTTGCTAATTGCTAACAACGAATTGCATTAGCATGGAACATTTCCTAGTATCCCTGCTGTCCTGCCGCTGTACTTTTTCCCCACCACCTCTTTTTTGTGTGCCTGCACAGCTGATGTATGGAGCAGCAGCGCTGCAGGCCCCTATAGACTGTCTACTACTCTGCAGTACATAAGCAGGTCGATGGAGTTGCAGTAGGTGCTCAGTCTACTGTGGCCTGGACCCGGCATCCTCACCACACTCTGAAGGCAGGTCTCTTATTGTAATCTGTGTAACATCAATAATACCTTACTATGTTTCTAAAATATACTTTTTTTATTTATATATTTGGAAAGTATATGGCTCTACTTTAAAGATGTACTGTTATTCTGAGTGATCACCTTTATCCTATGATGAAACATCGCTTTTTGGGGGGGGGTCCCCCTTTTTCTCCCCAATTGTACTTGGACAACTACCCCACTCGTCCGAACTGTCCCCGGTCGCTTCTTTTCACCTGACAGTGAGGAGTTTCGCCAGGGGGCGTAGCATATGGGAGGATCACGCTATTCCCCCCCAGTTACCCCTACCCCCCGAACAGGCGCCCTGACCGACCAGAGGAGACGCTAGTGCAGCGACCAGGACACATACCTACAGCCAACTTCCCACCCGCAGACACGGCCAGTTGTGTTTGTAGGGACGTCCGACCAAGCCGGAGGTAACACGGGGATTCGAACCGACGATCCCCTTGTTGGTAGGCAACGGAGTAGACCGCTACGCTACCCGGACTCCCGAAACCTCTCTATCCTGATGGGAGCGGTCTCTTTCAGGATGACAATACCCCCATCCACAGGGCACGAGGGGTCAGTGGATGGTTTGATGAGGATGAACCTGATGTAAATCACATGCAGTCGCCACATCTCAACCCAGTTGAACACCTATGGGAGATTTTGGACCGACGTGTTAGACACCACTCTCCACCACCACCACCATCAAAACACCAAATGAGTCGCAGTATTGGACTGGGTAACGAGAATGGTGGCTTTTCACTGGTAATGGTATCGACAAACAGCATGGCATCGTTACCTGGGACGGTGACTGGACTGTGTCACATTCATCATCCATGATATTCAGTCACCCTCGACAACACACACAGCCCTCGACAACGCGCTCACTTCGGCTGTGCTGTTACTAGGCAACGCCTGGTGTTGGTGAATTGTCTCATCATATGGTGAATGAAAAACAACACTCGTTATGCACTCACAATGCAATGCGTAGAGGATTAAAGGTGCCCTTGTGCCCTGTGTATTTGGGCTACCACGTGCTACGAAGGAGCCACGAGTGTCCAGGTTTTCACTATCGTGCCAAGCACAGCAGGTGACCGCACTGAGTGACACACGGTGGAATCAGCTGGTGTCGTGTTGGGCTGGAAAGAAAACCTGCGCGCACACACACACACACACACACACACGACTCTCCATGGTAACTGGTTTGGCACCGCTGATTAAGGTTATGATGATGAGTGAAGCTGCAGACTGTGCGGTAAATCCATAAATACTCCCATCTCAGCAATATTAGGTATATGGGAAAACTTTTAAAGTCAGTGTGTGAGCAGCTGAGAACCAGCAGGTGTTTTTGGTCTCCTTCTCTCTCCAACTCTGGCTCTCTCCCCACTTGTGGGTGGGTGTGCGCATGCATGTGTGCGTGTGTGTGTGTGTGTGTGTGTTGGGGGGGTGATCTCATATTGTTTTACTGCTGTCACACAAACTTTTGCACCCAAAAACATTTGCACACAAGTACAGGGAAAAATGGACTGAGTGAGCAAATGTGTGTTCTCACACATGCACACACACACACACACACACACACACACAAATGCATGCGCACACACACACACACGCACGCACACACACATGCACACACACGCACTCACACACACATGCATGCACACACACACGCACTCACACGCACACACACGCACGCACACACACATGCACACACACGCACTCACACACACACATGCACACGCACTCGCACACGCACTCACACACACACACGCACACATGCACACACACACTTAGTCTTACTTGCATAACCATCCAGCTATTATTGCATATGAACTGGAATCTTAAGTATTGTTGTTTTGTATTAATTATCAAGTTTCGCACTCAACGCTAATTAGTGTACAAGTGAGTATGTGCACACACACACACACACACACGCACGCACACACAAGCGCGCACACTCGCACAACTAAACAGCCCTGCTATCCGTGGTTGCATAACAGACGTGTTGACAACTGTGCAGCACACCTCCTGCTGAGCTGTTGTCTGTGTGAGTTTTGTAAGACTCCCCACCAGAAACCGCCACACTTGAAACACAGGTGCTCCTACACGTGAATCAGTGCCTGAGTTACGACGAGAGTTTGAATCCGGTTTGGTTTTAAAAAAAAGTTTTACACGGACGAGAAGCTTAACCTGACGAGTCGCCGGGAGAAAGGACCGAAGGCGTATAGTTCAAATTTGTGAAAGAAGAATATCTAACTATGAGGGGCTGTGCAAGTGAAAGGACTGTTTGTTTGTTTTTTATTTTGTTTTTGTATGTGAATGAAGACAAACAGTCAGCGGAAATCTGTACATAAGATATGTCATCAAACAAATTATATATATATATATATATATATATATATATGCAGCACAGTGGCGCAGTGGTTAGCGCGGTGGCCTCACAGCAAGAAGGTCCTGGGTTCAAGCCCTGGGATAGTGCAGCCTTGGGGGTCGTCCCGGGTCGTCCTCAGTGTGGAGTTTGCATGGTCTCCCCGTGTCTGTGTGGATTTCCTCCCACACTCCAAAGACATGTAGGTCAGGTGAATCGGCCGTACTGAATTGCCCCTAGGTGTGAATGTGTGTGTGTGTGTCGGCCCTGTGTGATGGCCTGGCGGCCTGTCCAGGGTGTCTCCCCGCCTGCCGCCCAATGGCTGCTGGGCTAGGCTCCAGCATCCCCGCAGCCCTGAGAGCAGGATAAGCAGTTCAGGTAATGGATGGATATATATATAAATATTGTGTAGGTTGCATTTGTGCTCTATTGGGTTCACAATAGAGGATATTGGCCTGAGGTGCCAGGCTGAGTATGGGTTTAGTAAAGCGTCGTAGTGCCATGTGTAGTTTCTATACCTGCAGCAGTCAGACAGCACATCACACGGGAGACGTGTGGCTTGGTCCCCGCTCACACAAGCAAATCAGACAAGTTCAGATTCAAATGTGTCGTGTGCATGAGACCAGGCCGGTTTCCTGACATCTACCATTTGATGTTATCAGTTCATTGCTGTCGCTGTGTAGCTGGATTACAGAGATATGAGGAGTGTGTGTGTGTGTCTCTTTACCAGGTTTTTCTATCCCAATAGGGGCTAAATGTCCCCATTAGGATAGAAAACCTGAACCACCTACCTTGTGGGGACGTTACATGGGTCCTCATGTGGAAGAGGGTCTCGGGTTAGGGCTTG
>NC_079230.1:9023635-9077115 GCF_029633865.1 Lampris incognitus
TTCCTCCAGCATGAATCTTGTGTATCACACCACTCACCGTCATGTGTTTTAAATGTTTCTTGTTTTTTTGTTTTGTCCTGTAGGCTTTTATGTCGGGTTTAAAAGGTGGGCACTCTTCCTTTGCCTCGACCATCTCCCTCCCTTTCAGCCCCTCCTCCCCAGGCGTTGTCAAGGGCAACCAGAGGGAAAATATGAACCAAAGAGAGAATATCACTTGATTGACGGGGATTCTACAAGGTGTGTATTGACACCCACAATGTGTGTGTGTGTGTTTGTGTGTCTGTGTGTGTGTGAGAGAGAGAGAGAATGAGTGAGAGAGAGAGAGAGAGAGAGAGAGAGAGAGAGAGAGAGAGAGAGAGAGAGAGAGAGAGAGAGAGAGAGAGAGATTGATTTTCACTCGTTTTGCCGGCCAACATCTACGCCATCAAACACGTGTAACGCTCTACAGTGCGTCCCTGACCCACGGAACAATAGGCTATGGCCGCCGGCATGCACGCATTCGTGCGTGAGAATCTCCCAGGCACCTGTTGTCGCAGAACTGGTGAGTGGCCACACATGAAACACACACACGCACGCACGCACGCACACACACGTGGTATAAAATAAAGCGAGTGTCGGCATGCAGAAATTATTCAGCGTATTTACACAGCAGAAAACAAATTACTATTAGCCTGAGCGACGCTGTGTGCGTGTGAGTGTGCGTGAGAGAGAGCGAGAGAGGTTGCGCGTGTGCGCGTGTTTGCTCTCTGTTTAACCTCGGAACAGAGATTCGAGACGATTCAACACGGGTGCGCTCAAATCCCCCCCCCGTCTCGCTTCTCCTCGTCTCCCCCCTCCCCCACTCTTCCTCCTCCCCCTTCTCCTCCTCCTCCGCTTCCTACCTGATTCAAATCCGTTCCGACGCTATGCGTATGACTGTGTCTCTGCAAGGCGAGAGCCGCAGATCGGTACAGTGACCGCCGGTAGAGAGCGAGCGAGAGAGAGAGAGAGAGAGAGAGAGAGAGAGAGAGAGAGAGAGAGCGAGCGAGAGAGAAGGCTTCAAGCCGAGAGACAAGCGACTCAGGCCGGGCAACAGGAGGGGGGAGAGCCACCGCGTGGGGTAGGTAAATATGCCCGGGTGTGTGTGTGTGTGTGTGTGTGGGGGGGGGTGTATTGTTTATTGTTTTATTCTTGTACGTATCGGCGCTGTGTAATGGACCCGAGCTCGCTCATGATGCGGAGGAGGTGGCCGCGCGGCACCAGCGGGCTGCCCGTGACGCCTCTGAACGGTCAAACGGGGGCTCGGGGACAAACGCTCGTGTCGCGGATGCGGCCAGCTGCGCGCGCCCCCTCGCTTCCTTCCGATGACACGGGCTCGGCACGAGTCCCCGGTTCACCAAAGCCCGCGCCACTGGCCGAACGCGGGGGCTGATGAGACGCAGGGACGCTGCCCGGTAAACGACGAGGTGCGCGGGACGTGCGGCCGGACGTGGCCGCGAGCGGCTCGGCAGCCTGCTGAGAGGAAGCTGAACGTGACAAGAGTCGTCGTTTCCGCCAGGCGCCGACCCGTCCGAGCGGCGCTCGCGGCGTGAAACGAGGCACGTCTTTAAAAAAAAAATCGGCACCTGTCGATTGTTTAAGTTGGCTGCCGCGGGACCTCGACGCGCGGGGCAGGTTCTCCTAACATGATTCCGCGTCTGCGGCAATTAACAATTAACACTCCGCCGACATCGAGGAAGCGGGCACGCGCACACGCCGCTGACACCTCGGGATTTCGTGCACGTTTGCAGCTCAGTTACACGCACGGCATGCACAGGCTATACTGTACAGACACACACACACACACACACACACCAGTGTTGATGTGTGTTTGTGTGCGTGCGTGCGTGCGCGGGATATGTTTCTATGCAGGGCACCAATGGACTTGCTGGCCTAATGTTGTTGTACGAATCTCCAGTGAAGCATGGAGGCTTCGTTTCGTTATATCGTTTTCAGAGTGGGGTGTTGTTGGAGGAAGCCTCACTCTAGTGATTTTGCCATAGGCGTGAGATATTGTTACCATGGTGAATTTATAACTATAATCACCAGGGCCTTCATCATCCTCATCATCATCCTCAGTCTATTCCTTATCATTGCTGCCATCACAGTTGACCTTCCTGCAGTGTTTGTCCGAGGCTTGCCTCCCTTCATCACTGTTGCTGTGTCCAATAAACTTTTGATTGACACCATAACTTCAGAGTCACATGATCAGCACAGTAAATGGACGGGGGTGGTCGTAGCTAACTTACCTTTCGGCAGATTTGAGCAAATACTGTGGACAACTTCTTCATCAACTTGTAAGTGCCGTCTTATGCAAAGCTTAAACCCACTGAAGTCGCTTGTGAGGGTCAGATTTGGGGAAAGAAATTGAACAACAACATGAATCCCTTTTGCAATCTCCCAAACAAGTCCTCTTTACCATCTACTGTCCATTTATGCTTTTTGCTTATCTTTCGTTTACCGTTCTTTGCATCAAAGCTGCTCTCCGTTGTTCTTAGTGGGGATGCCAGAGGAAGTGAAGACGACTGCAGAGCAATTATTGGTTCAATTACTGTTTTACAGAAGGTCAACTGCCATGCTGATCCTAGTTGAGCTTTGCCATCGTGTTATGCATAGGCCTACCAAGCAGCGCTGGCTCCAACACCATCATTAGCCGTCGCCATAATTACCGTTCATTCTTATTTAGCTCTTTATGTTGCATGTTTTCATCTCGGTCGCTGGCCAAGGAGCGCTGCTGCACAATACAAAAGCAGAGGGTTGAACTGGAAACCTCGATAAAGGTTTTCTGATGGAGGAAGTAACGAGGCCCCTGAGAGGGAGAAAGGGGGCCGCTATTATTATCACCACCTTACTTTCACACGCGCACGCACATTAGTGAAATACAGAAGAGAGCGAGAATGTGACGGAGTGGCCGATATTTTATTTTTTCCCCCCTTCAAATTTTAATTCAAGCAGCAGCTCCAAAATAACAGTGCAATTTTCTTTCCAAATCAATTATTCATCTCTCCATCTTTTCCAGATTCGGTCCAGATAGAGAGATTGGCAGGAGAGCGAAGGAGACGTCCCACAGCTTGCTGGCCCATTCGCCTTCCCCTCCTCTCTTCCCTCCCCTTCCCCCCTCTAATCGAGCATTCACCCACCAAAAAAATCCCTGTGACCTCCTCTTTACTACTCGACCCTTTGCCCTTTCTCCCTCCCTCTCTCCTCGTCCCCCCCCCTACTTCTTAGAAACAGCAACAATTGTTCAGGCTCTCCTTTTTCTCCTTGCTGGTAAGCTTTGAGGTGAACATTTCTCTCTCTCTCGCTCTCTCTCTCCTTCCTTCTCCTCTGCCACACTGTCCAGTCACCTCCTCACCGGGTCTCTCTCTCTCTCTCTCTCTCCTCTCCTCCTTTCCGTCCTCCTTCGTCGACTTCCCTCCTCAGCGGACCAGTCATGGCGTCCAAGCTGAACCCCAACGTCCTCTACGTGGTGGAGCCCGGGGACCCGCTGGCGCCGACCCAGCAGGACAGCGACCGGAGCCACATGGTACGTACTGCGGAGGCCTCTCCTCCAAGATGGCCGACATGTTTGGCAACTTGTTGTTCCTCCTCACATGTAGCCGCTGTCCACGTCATCGCGCTCACATCGCCGCTGCTCTTCCTCCCCCTTGCCCGTGCTTGCTCGGCTAATTTGATTCCGTCCCTCTTTTCACTTCTCCTCTTTTACCCGATATCCATAACCCATCTTCCTGTCTCTCCTCCTCCTCTCTCCTTCAGGCCGGTGAGGCTGGAGAGGAGTCCTCGGACAGCGACGGGGAGCAAGAGGAGACCTCACACAAGCTCATACGCAAAGTTTCCACATCAGGCCAGATCCGAACAAAGGTATGAGATGAACAGCTGGAGAAAGAAAGAGTGTGTGGGTATAATGTGTGTGTGTGTGTGTGTGTGTGTGTGGGTTTGTGTGTGTGTGTATCATGAAGTCGAGTGACGACATTTTGAGATGTGCAACTTTTTGTGCGCCACGCTGTTCAGTGGCTAAATGTGTGTCAGATTCAGTCGCTACACCAAAGAATGGAGGTGTGTGTGTGTGTGTGTGTGTGTGTGTGTGTGTGTGTGCGCGCGTGTGCGTGTGAGTACCTGCGTGTGTCTCCATTGCACAACGAACGCTGTTTGGACACCTGCCTTTATATAAAGCAAGTACTTGCTCTTTGAGTGTGGGAGTCAAACTTTTAGCTTGGCCGTGTTTGACCGAGCTTTCACAGGAAGTCTCCCACACTATCAATCAATCTCTCTCTCTCTCCCTCCCCCCCCCCCCCCGCCCCAAAACCAGTAATTGGTTTTCCACGTCTCAACCTGCTATCCGTTAGTCAATATCAATATTTGTTCGCTGCTCATCTCTCAACCCTGGCTGTGGTCGCTCGGTCAGCTGACTTCCTGCTGGGTTGTAGTCCACTTCCTGTCTGTGTGTCATTGTCAGTTCCCCTGTCACATTGTTGCCATAATGAGGAAACCTTCAAACGTCTTTTGGTCGCTGAGTCCGGGGTGCAGCGTGAGTCACGTGTGTCAGTGATGGCACGTGTGTGTGTGTGTGTGTGTGTGTATGGGTGTGTGTGTGTGTGTGTGTGTTTATGTGGCGATAGCTGCTGCGTACTGGATCGTGTGCCCTGTAAAGCTTTGCATTATAATTATATTGATCCTGTCATATTCACAGACTACACAACGATCCTCACACACACACACCCGCTCAGATGAACTGTTCGTCTCGTCTTCAACTGATACACTGACGTGCTGATGAGGAACTGAATCTTTATCTCAGGACGCAAACATGTTGAGGTCAATTGTCCAAATGTTCTGTGCGCGCGCGCGCGCGTACGTGCGCGCCTTTGCGCGTTGAAGTCATCAAAGTTATCGATCCTCAACTCTAAATTCTCCCGGGATCAATAGGAGATATGTGATACCTGACAACCGTTGTCATCGCGTGGGCAGCATCCCATAATACCGCGGTGCTTGCGGCCCCGGGTATCAGTCTTGCATCGATCCGATCTGCTAAACTCAGCAGACGCTGTCGTCTCGTCCCGCAGCCGGTATCAGCGGAGTGTGTGGTCCTGAAACCCCCCCCCCCGGAAAAACACGGTTGCTGTGGTTTCGTGGCTTGGTGCCGGAAGTGGGCGAGTAAGCGCATGCGCAGTCGCCGGGTGCATCGGCTCAACGCAGGGATGAGTTTTAAGTGGCGTTTTTAACATGCAACGACTGTATCACGAGTTGTCTTATGCTGGGATCTCTTCTACCATTGCTGGCTCTGGCTGGGATAACGCCTTCCCGGAGTTTGAACGGGGATCTGGTCTAATTCTGCCAAGTGCGTTTTTGCACGCGAGCAGTTTGGACCGGATGCGCGACAACCAAATCTTGAGAACACGCCGCGGAAGTTGCTGGGAGTGAACCAGCGACGGGACAGTTTCTCCTTTTCCGAGATGCGACTCCGTCGCGCCCGCAGCGGCACACACCAACGCAGTGCACACGCCAACACAACCAACACGCACCTCCCCCCTCCCGCCTCCCCCCTGCAACACTGACCGATTACCAACCAGCCACAGACACGCAGCAGGAATGTCGGTGTCCCTGAATGAGTGGCGAGTGAGGAAGAGTGCGGCGATGCTGCCGTGGAGCCCCTTCTCTGGCTGTTTCCATGGTTATGTTGTCGCCGTAGAGCCGGGAGAGACCAGCTGTCCGCCGGAGAGGCCGCGCGACGCAAAGACACACCACACCAGAGCAGCCATACGCGTGTTTGCACCCCTTTGTGTGTGTGCGTGCTGATTAGGGTTTTTTTTTTGTATACCTAGAGTCACGTGACTCAGATTAAGCTAGTCATCGAGTGCAGGATTAAGCTGTAGTGACTACAATAGCCTGATCAGATTAGCGTGCGCGCCCACACACGTGCGCACATAATACGCGTGCGCTGTATGCGCGCAGTTACTCCATCTGTGTGTGTGTGTGAGGGGTGGAGGCGTGCGTTCGTGTGCACGAAATGTGCGTTTGTGTGCGTGGGTACGCGCGCGCGCGTCTTGCCACCAAAACAGACCCGCACCGCCGATTGAGGCGCCTTTGCGCTCTGATTGCCCCCGCTCCCCCTCTGCCCCCGCCCCCCCGCAACTCTGCCCCCGCTCCCCCTCTGCCCCCGGTCCCCCCAACTCTGCCCCCGGTCCTCCTGGTGAATTTGCATACTCGTTAGCGCAGCCGCCCGGCAGCATCCTTGTTCAGGGGGTTTGCTAATTCTTATCAGCTGTGACGTGACGTGTCGACACCGTCGCATTAATTGGTTTTCCCGCCAGCGCGGCTCCAGATAATGACGCAGCTGCTGCACGAGCCGTCCGTGTTTTGTTTTTCTGCCGTTTCCCCCATTTCATCTGCAAGATGCTGCCAGGCTGGTGTGCTTAGGGGACGTTTCCTACAAACAAGGCTTGACAGAGGTGCTTTTGCAGCCTGGGACCCAAATAGAGGAACCCCCCCCCCCAAAAAACTATAACTTTTGAGAAAAGCAGCCATGTTTTGTTTTCCCCCTTGGCAGCCAAGTACTTTTATTTATTGTTTAATGTTTGATGATGGCTCTGACCAACTGGGACCCACTGAAACTTGCTGTACCTAAAAGGGATCACAGTGTAAGCCAAGCACGAAGTCAGGCCGGGTTGTTAAAAGTGGCAGAAGCAGATTTATCTGTTCACTTATGGGTTGGCAGCTCTGATACGTGCAGAGCCGTGGCCCATGAGCATTCGTCACGGCCATGCTGTCTATTGACTATTCAGCCAGCCAACCGCCTCCTTCCGCGTGCTGACGGACAGCATGCCGCCGTAAAGAGGGGCGTCGGCGTTTGGCTCGATCGCGTAACACATGTCAGCATGTGTGACGTCACCGATTTTCTCAACTCTTGTCACAAATTAAGAGTGGAAAAAGGAGCGAGTCTTTGCAGAGAGCTGTCTTGCTGCTCGAATGTGCTCGTGTTTTGTGTGTGTGTGTGTGTGTGTGTGTGTGTGTGTCTGTGTGTGTGTCTGTGTGTGTCCCCGCCATATGCTGTAAATGTTAGAGCCCTCCATATCGAAGCCGGTCGATAGAACACATGTTGTCCAGATACGTAACACTTAATAACAATAGCGGAGGAGGATCCGCAGGCCATTACTACTATTCAATATAACGACTCCGCTCCATCTGACATCCAATAACAATTTACATTTGTCACGTGGGACAAAACCCGGCAGATAGCATTTTCTACCTCCTGTATTCATACTTCAAAAAATCAAACGAATATGTATATATCTAGCTGGCCACGCCATCTTTATACAGCCGTAAACTAAATGACTTCCTGAGGTTTATTATTCGGTTTATTTGTCCAACGCGGGGACGGAGAGAGTGTCGCAGACACCCTCCTGCACACTGCCTCCTCGCGTGCACTAATGCTTTTATTTGTGGCGTTGCGGTGCGAGACCTTCATCAGGCAACACACAGCATGTTGTCACACTTTCCTGTGCGATATGTAGTGATGCATGTGTGTATCGTGCATGTGAAATACACCATACAGTGGAGCTGTGTATCGGCAAATATCTGGCGATACCATACGTATCACGATATAATGGTTACGACCCGATATATTGCGATATATTGCGATCTCATAGGCCTGTGGTCTTTGTGTCCCCACCCCTTCCTGTTTCCGTTGACGTCGTTGCGTTACAGCGGAAGAGTCAGATGGCTGAAGATAGATTACAACACTGCCATCTAGCGGTCGGGGGTTTACACACATCGCAAAAATGAACCACTGTCTGCCACGAATCTTTGCACGTAAACTATCACGTAAAAACCGATAGTGTCTTTGAGGTCGATACGGTATCACAAAACCGATCGTGATACTCAAGCGTATCGATAGCTTCTTGCAGCCCTAGTATGCGGTCTAACTCGTGTACAGTAGTTGTGTACATGGTTCATTGCATGATGTGATTCTTGTACAGTAGTTGTGTATTTTTGTTGTTGTTGTTGTTTTCATCTTTTGTTTCCTGCACTGCTCCAGTCAGCACTGTTGTGCTGTTATGAGTGAGTCTGCAGCAGCAGAATACAATCCCCCTGCAGGGGGTTTATAAAGTTTCTCTAATCGTATTGCCATTACAAAGGACTTTACAATATGGGGTGCTGGTGGATAAACCAGTGATCAGTGTTTCATCATCCCCCCATCTGCGGCCTCGCTCCTCTCGCTCACGACTGTCCTGTTCAAAAAAAGCAAAAATAGACCAAATTTGATTAAGCCCCCCCAAAAATGCTGCTGTTTTGTTTTGGGTTTGTTTTTGTAAATTTTGTGCAGTTGTCCATTAGGAAAAAAGCGGTCCGTTCTGTTGAAGAAGTCAATGTCCATCATGTCCCTCTACCGGTAACTGTCATTCTCTTCAGCTTTCTCTCGTTCTCTCGCTCTGTCTCATACTCATATATATTTACCTCTCTCAACCCCCAGGCTTGGTTACATAAGGCTTCAGTACCTCTATTCTTCCTCCTCTCCTTTTGTTTACCGTACTCTTCTTCATTTGCTGCATGAACATAAAGGAGGAAGGGAGAGAATGAGGCGGAGGAGAAAATAGCGTGGGTGTGTGTGTGTGTGTGTGTGTGTGTGTGTGTGTGTGTGTGTGTGTGTGTGTGTGCGCATATACAGTAAAGAACTGTAATGGCACCCCCCTTGACCGATAACGCAAGCTGTAATGGATGCGCGCGCGCACACACACACACACTGTTGGACTCTCTCTCTCATTCTCTCTCTCTCTCTCTCCGTATGAATCACCCCCTCTCTCCCCTATTTCCAAGACTCTCCCACGTCTCTCTGTCTGTCTCTTCACCATTACTCCCCCTTCATCTCTGAGCGTCACTTCCAGCCTTTCATCCTCTAAACGTTTCCATTGTACAGGTATTTAACCTTGTTTCTCCTACATGCTGATAATTCCCCTGCTTTATTTGAGTTCACATATTTCATTGTTTGTCAGATTTGGAGGAGGGGGTCTCCCTCCAAAGCCCTCTGTCATCATCTCTCATTCTTCGCCTCTCTCCTCCTCTTCTTCCGGCGCAGCTTGGCCTTCGTGTAATCACAGTGGCGCTGATAGTCATCAGAGGAGTAGTATTTTGCAGCTGCACACGGCGGCTTGTGAAACCGAGGCGTTTCAGATGATCTGATCGGTTGTATTTTTGACAAAAATCATCAGTTTTTGTGTTGTTGTTGTTGTTGTTGTTGTTTTTTTTTTTTCATGAATTCCAGTAGAGACGTAGGACTTTGGAATGAAACCCACTGCAGCTGCTGTAGCTGCTCTCTCCTGACTCAGTCTCTCTTCACCCGGCAGAGACGTGTGTGTGGGCGTCTACTGAGATGTAGATGAGCACTAGATATGATATGTGTGTTTTGTATTTATGTGCACCCTCACATACACGTGTGTGTGTGTGTGTGTGTTAGAATGATAAATGGAGCTAGCTTGGTGATTGTGCATGCCTCTGTGTGTGTGTGTGTGTGTGTGTGTGTGTGTGTGTGTGTGTGTGTGTGTGTGTGTGTGTGTGTGTGTGTGTGTGTGTGTGTGTATAAAATGATAAACGGAGATGGCTTGGTGATTGCACATGCCTGTGTGGGAAGGCCCAGTGTGTGTGTGTGTGTGTGTGTGTGTGTGTGTGTGTTGAATTATGCCCTGGGCTTGATGCGATAAAGCTGCAGCATTGTG
The DNA here is from genome assembly GCF_029633865.1 of Lampris incognitus. Lineage (NCBI taxonomy): Eukaryota > Metazoa > Chordata > Actinopteri > Lampriformes > Lampridae > Lampris > Lampris incognitus. The sequence goes on from NC_079230.1 coordinate 9,033,361, forward strand.
TGGGTCAATATGTAGAGAAAGAGGGTTTGATGGAGAGGGGGAGGAAGGTAGGAATAGAAAGAGAGAGGGATGGAGAGAGGCTGAGGCAGAGAAAGGAAGAGAGAAATGAGAAGGAGGAAGTGGAAGAGCGGGATAGATATTGAGCTAGAGTTGTGGAAAGAGAAGAGGAGAGAGAGAGAGAAAGAGAGAGAGAGAGACTTATATAATGAATCTACTTATTGAATAACTGGTTTGACTGTGTTTTTATGTAAGGATGCAGTCTTTCTAATTCAGGTGCTGGTATTTTCATTTGGATGCAGGATACCCAATCACTTATAGGGTGAGGATTTCCATGTTCGAGGCAAATAGTGTCCAACACTACCAATGGACCCCTGAGCAAAGACCCCTGACCCCCATTAGTGTCCCTCTCCTCACAGTAGAAGTGTTTCTAATCATAATAGCGCACAATTTCAGATGAGATTTGCTTGTGAGGTGTTGTTGGGTTGAAACACCGACACAGGTAGCAGGTGAAACACCGACACAGGTAGCAGGTGAAACACCGACACAGGTAGCAGGTGAAACACCAACACAGGTAGCAGGTGAAACACCAACACAGGTAGCAGGTGAAATGCTAACACAGGTACCAGGTGAAACACCGACACAGGTAGCAGGTGAAACGCTAACACAGGTAGCAGGCGAAGCACCGACACAGGTAGCAGGTGAAACGCCGACACAGGTAGCAGGCGAAGCACCGACACAGGTAGCAGGCGAAGCGCCGACACAGGTAGCAGGTGAAACGCCGACACAGGTAGCAGGTGAAACACCAACACAGGTAGCAGGCGAAACCCCGACACAGGTAGCAGGTGAAACACTGACACAGGTACCAGGTGAAACACCGAAACAGGTAGCAGGTGAAACACCAACACAGGTAGCAGGTGAAACGCCAACACAGGTACCAGGTGAAACACCTACACAGGTAGCAGGTGAAGCACCAACACAGGTAGCAGGTGAAACACCGACACAGGTACCAGGTGAAACACCTACACAGGTAGCAGATGAAACACTGAAACAGGTAGCAGGTGAAACACCGACACAGGTAGCAGGTGAAACACCTACACAGGTAGCAGGTGAAGCACCAACACAGGTAGCAGGTGAAGCACCAACACAGGTAGCAGGTGAAGCACCAACACAGGTAGCAGGTGACCCCTCACCGGTATGGGGAGTACTGAGGGGGAACGGATTTCACCTCCCCTCCTCTCACCCTGGGTGATTCTGGCTGGGGGTTTGAAATCTGGTGTCTGGTAACTGAGTTTGTTTCTCTAACGACGAGGGTTCTGTTGCCCGTAATACATACACACACACACACACACACAGTGCTGTATCAAATACCATGTGTACTGTTTGGTTTGTACAGATAAGCCTTTGACTGTAAGTCTTGCAGAGAGCCACTGGTATATGGTTTCACAGAGTGTGCACTATTGATTGGCTGTAATAAAGTTACATACGTCAATAATTGTCCATGCACTTGTGTATATTTACGCACACCCATGCACACCACACACACACATACACACACGTGCACACAGGCTAATGTTGAGTCTGTCTGGTCTTTGTTAACTGGAGCCGTCCGTGTGTGTGTGTGTGTGTGTGTGTGTGTGTGTGTTTATGTGTCTGCATGGGTGTATGTGGGCAAGTTTAATTTCAAAACAATCGAATATCCATTTCAGAGCTCTGATCATTACAGGAAAACCATCAGTCTGTCCATAATCCAATTTGTCAGCGTTGCTGTTTTTATCCAGCAAAGGATGCAGTTCAGGCCACCCACTGCTTCACAGAGCTTTACAGAATTAACTTGTCGTTGCAGTTTTGTTGCAGTGTACATTCATTCATGAGGTGTCTTATTTTTGTGTACATTTACAGAAGCTCTCTTGCTACTGTTCCCGTGTTTCTCGGGTTTTTGAGCTCCGGTTGCTGGGGGGCGTAAAGGCAAAATTGGGGTCATTTCTTACTTTTGCCTGCTCTTGTAAAGCTGCAGAAAGAACTGACAGGAAGAAATGCAACGCTCTGTTCCTCCTTGTATCTGGATCCTGTAGCAGTCCATTTCTCCTGTAAGCTGTAAGGTAGCTTGTCAATGGGATTTACTCCACGAGCCGTGTCCAAATAAGACGAGCCTGGCAGATGTCCACCTTCTCTTGCACTCTCTGTCTCCTGAAGAACGTCCTGTTAGATCTATTTTTTCCTTCCTCGGTTTCTATTGACGCAAATTTAAGTTGCTAAAAATTCCTTTGAGCCTTCTAAAAACAGATGCAAAAGCAGATCAGATGAACTCAGCCTGACCTTGGCCCGTGCACGGGTTTAGAGTACTATGTCAGGAATAACACCGCTTCTGGTATCTGAAACACCATTACCAAGCTGCATCAGTGCCTTCGTTTCGCTTTTTTTCTTTCTTTTTTTTTACATCACTTGTTCTCTTTCTACAATTTCCGGAAGTTACGGTCAATTTTCTCTCAATTCAGTCAATTTAGGAGGCCTTGCTTCATCAGTCTGCAAAAAGAACAAAGTAGGTGTCTTAGTTTCTCTGCAAAAGTAGAGGTCTAAGGCATCCGGGTGGCGTAGCGGTCTATTCCGTTGCCTACCAACACGGGGATCGCCGGTTCGAATCCCCGCGTTATCTCCAGCTTGGTCAGGCGTCCCTACAGACACATTTGGCTGTGTCTGCGGGTGGGAAGTCGGATGTGGGTATGTGTGCACCGGCGTCTCCTCTGGTTGGTCGGGGCGGCTGTTCGGTGGGGAGGGGGAACTGGGCGGAATAGTGTGATTTCCCCCGCCCCCCGGCGAAACTCCTCACTGTCAGGTGAAAATAAGCGGCTGGTGACTACATGTGTATGGGAGAAGGCATGTGGTAGTGTGCAGCCCTCCCCAGATCAGCAGAGGGGGTGGAGCAGCGACCAGGACGGCTCAGAAGAGTGGGGTAATTGGCCAAGTACAAACGGGGAGAACCCCCCCCCCCAAAAAAAAGGAAAAAATTTAAGTTGCTAAAAATTTGATTTTTTTCTTCTTCTTTGATTTGTCTAAAAACAGAGGTAAAGCAGATCAGATGACCCCAGCCTGACCTTGGCCCGTGCAGGAGTTAAAGCATGTCAGGAATAACGCCGCTTATGTTATCTGAAACAATAACCATGCTGTGTCAGTTACTTCATTTCCCTTTTTTTTTTACACGCAGAGCACCTACTCTCTCTCTACAATTTCCAGAAGTTACGGTCAGTTTCTCTCAATTCAGTGAATTTAGGAAGCCGTACTTCCTCCCCCCGCGAAAAGAACACAAGAGGATTCTTAGTTTCTCAGCAAAAGCAGAGGTGTAAAGCGACGGTAATGGTTTAACATGTAGTATGTGGTCTATGAAGAGGACGGCGTGCGTGCTCGTGTGTGTGTTTTTCTAACGACGGTTAATGTTCCTTCATGTTATGAGTAATTTGGCCTCAGCCACCACAGTAGCATCACATTCATCTATTTTCGAATGGTGAGTAATGGTGGGCCTGCGTTCTTGGAAAGAAATCCGGCCGCAGCAGATTACGACACTGCTTGTGTTTGTCTTCCTCCTCTGGGTGCAACGCTGCATCGGGCCGTGTTGTCCAACAGGGCCGAGGTCGACTTTCTGAAGGCTTCTCTAATCTTTCTGTTGCTGGTATTTATTTGTGTATATATGTGAGTGTGTGTGTGTGTGTGGGGGGTTTTTTTTCTTCCAAAATGGATTCCCTCCTCAATTCACTCTCCATCTGTCTATTTTTACCTTCTCTTTCAACCTTTATCACTACTTTCCGTCCCTTCTCCAGTTGCCCTCTTTCATGATCACCACCTGTTCATTCTCTATTCCTCCCTCTGTCCCCCTTGATCCCCCCCGGTTTTCATCGCCGTCCTTTCACCTCTGTTCTTCATCAAACTCCATCCCCTCCTTCCCTTTATCCTCTTTTATCTTCATCTGCCACTCCCAAGTGCTCTCGCACTCGCTCTCCTCGTCTTTTTCCGTCGTAGATATCTGTCCGTTGTCCTTCTCTCTGTCCTTTTGATTTCGCTTTCTGTTCAGCCTCTCTGCCTCTCTCTCCCTCACTCTCTCTTTCTTCCCATCCTCTCTTTCTTCCCCGTTCTCTCTCTTGCTCCCCTTTCTCTCGCCCTCTTTCTTCTTTCTTCTCTCTCTCTGTCTCTCTCTGTCTCTCTCTCTCTCGGAGCGGAAGTGCGAGTGAGGGCGGAGTAGCAGCATGTGCTTCGGTATAAGCAAGTTTCTGAAACTTTTTTTCTCTTCGATTTTTCTATCCGTCTTGTCCTTTTTCATTTGCTTTTTTGTTATCTTTTAGTTGTTTTTTTTTTTTCCGGTGACAGGTCTGAGTGGAGTTGTTTTTTCTTCGGCAGCGGTGCTACCGCCCTCAGCGGGGCAATATGGCCGCTGTGGGAGGTGGAGGGACGGCGTTTGAAAAGTTGACACGCCGTCACGTGCTCGGTGGAGGAGCGCTGCCTCGCGATAGGCGAACGTGGGATATGGAAGCATCAAATCAGCATCCGGGATGAACAGTGCTGTGGTCATGTTTATCGATAGTGTTGATAAAGCCAACCAGGTGGTGGACAGCGGCGTGGTGATGAAGGACACGTTGACTCCCGCCACGAGAATCACCATTTCTAATGTTCCCCCGGTCATGAGTAATGCTGCTTTAGAGAAGGAGCTTGCAAGGTACGGATACCTCGTGTCCCCGATAAACATGGTTGCAAGTCTCCTCACTTGAGACACGTTGTGCCCCATAGGAGACGAGGCTTCATGATTCTGAGAGATAATGCGGAGGATTTGGATCTGAAGCTTAAGTTCAGGATCGGCGGTTTTGACTACATTGTGTTTGTTATATTCGGTGTGATGAAATGTTCTGGCTGTGGGTCTGAGGGGCATTTAATAAGGTCTTGCCCTGACAGGAGTGAGGGTAGGTCTGATCCTCAGGGGCCGTCCTCGTCTCCCGATGCCATCATGAACGGCGCATCTCTGGCTGAGGACGGCGCTGCTGAGTCGGCACAGGGCAGACGGGAGGGCCAGGTAGCGAGGGGAAGGAAAAATAGACAAGGTGGTGAAACAGAAAGAGACCGAGGCTGGAGAACACAAGGACAATGGACGGACTGAGCAGGCAGGAGAGGAAGGTGGGCAGGTTGAGCGGGTTAAAAAAGGTGATCACGATGAGAAGGTGACAGAACTTGAACAGGTGGGAGCTGATGGAAAGGAAAACGATGAGAACGGGGAGGAAATTGGCTGGGCGAGATATGAATTGTGGTCGGAAGAAGCAAATACAGCAGACTGCTAGTAGAGTGGCGGAGTCTGTACTTGAGGAAGAGGAAGGGATGCTGTTGGATGATGAAATAAAATTAAAAAAGTCTATTAAAAGTCAGCCCACAGAGGGTGGACAGGAAAATTTAAAAGCAAAGAGGGTTTCAAAAGGTAAAAAGCCACCCTCCTCTTCATCTGAGGAGGACACGGAAGAAAGTGACTGTGAGTTAGTTTCCACTCCTCGTACACAGGTGGACACTGAAGGGAGCGATGCTTTCCTGAAAATCAGGAAGTTTTTACAAGTGTTTGGGTGCAGTCGGCATGGAAAATTACTTTCCAGACTTGCAGCTTTTTGTTGGCTCAGTCAAATGTTTTATGACAAACACAGGAGATTTGGAAGTAAACACATTTTCTGACCAGGAAATCTTTAGACTGAAAAAACTGGTACAGAAAGTAAAATTGCAACTCCTTGATGATGCTTAAGATGAATTTGGTCGACGAGTGTGTTGCACTGGGCGATCTTCCTCTTTCTGCTGCTGGGGGAGGCCACTGATTCATGGAGCCAGGCTGGATGTCCACGACTGGTGCTCTCCAGGACTTTCCCAGAAACTGGTTTCCACCACAAACATCACCCTACAGAGCAGAGCCTCTACACAGACATGGCCTTTTTTCCAGAACTGGGGGTGGTATTGTGCATAGTGGGCGGTGATGAAGATCTGTTTTTCTTTTTTAAATTTGTGTAATTAGGGAAAGTCCTGGCTATATTACTGGCTTTGTGTCGTTTTATTTCTTTGGTATGTAAATTGTGTCAACACAACATCCATTGCACGTTGTCCGTCTTGGGACAGAGATCCCTCCTCTGTTGCTCTCCTTGAGGTTTCTTCCTATTTTTTTCTCCCTGTTAAAGGTTTTTTTTTTTTAGGGAGTTGTTCCTCATCCAATGCGAGGGTCTAAGGGCAGGATGTTGTGTTGCTGCAAACCACGAGGCGAACTTGTGAATTTCTGTTTTTACACATACTTGTTTAGACTACTCAATGGTCTATGAGCTGGATTATTAAGAGGTGATTGTGTTTGAGTGTCAGCTGTTGGACTTTAATCTGAATAAATGTACCTTTCTAAAATCAAAATCTGCCTGTCTGTCTGTCTGTCTGTCTGTCTGTCTGTCTCTCTCTTCCCCTTCACTTGGTCTCACTCGATCCCACTTGGGCTGACTTGTCCCTATTTCCCTCAGTGTCTGTCTGACTCACCGCCTCACTTTCAAACGTAATGTAATTTCAAGGCATTTGATTGGCAGTGCCATCCAACATTCAGTGTTGCTGCCAAAACAGTTAACAAAATATTTGGGATTTCATCCAAAACACCCATTTTCTTTATTTACCCTTTTACTCCTGTGGGGCTGGAGCCAATCCCTCCCTGCTATCAAACCTGTCACCCTCACTTTAATACCCCTAGACAATTTAGAGGCTCAAATCTATCTATCTATCTATCTATCTATCTATCTATCTATCTATCTATCTGTCTATGCGTCTATCCTCTCCCTGAAGAAATAAATGCGGTTTATCTTTCTTTTCACCTTCCATTTTTCCTTCTCCATCTTTCTTTTTTTTATTGTCTTCCTCCCCTCATCCCCATGGCTCCCTCGTTTCCCTGCCTGCCTCCTGGGTTGGCGAAGTTCAACCCCTCATTAAGCCAAGGTCTGCCATCTATCATCGCCACGACGACGCGCCATTAGGGAAGGGAACGGAGAGACAGACTTATGGAAGAGAGGGAGGGGCGAGGGAGAGCGACAGAGAGGGGGCGAGGTAGAGAGAGAGAGATGAAAGGTATGTAGTTCGTGTGTGTGTGAGAGAATAGAGAGAGAACGAGTGAGAGAGAGTAGGAAACATCATTACAAAGACAGAGACAAATTGTGTGTGTGTGTGTGTGTGTGTGTGTGTGTGTGTGTGTGTGTGTGCGTGCGTGCGTGTGTGTCCTGCACAGGCCTGTCCTGCTCAATGATATAAGTATAACAGGGGTCATCAAGTTGCTCTCTCTTCTGTCACTTTGGTGATAGAGATTAATGTCAGACGGTCTAATAGATCACGCAAAGGCACTCCAAACAGTTTAAATGACTTCCACTTCTCACATCCCATAATAGCGTCCCATAATCCACGTGTCGGCAAGGTGTCTTAAATTGCCGGCAGTGCAGACGTGAACACACACATGCTCGGCCTCCCTTCTGTCAATTTCCTCTTTTCGGTGGATATTTGGACGTGATGTATATGCTTTATTCGAGAGTTTAAAGGAAACTCTTTGTGACGTGGCTGATTAATTGAACCGGACGGTGGCAATAAAAATAAAGCTGCTTCGAAACTTATCCAAAACGTGTCTCGCGGCCAAACAAGGTGAAAGGTGAAAGACATGGGGACGAGCGGACACATGAAGAGCACAGACCCGAAAGACAGGGCCCTGAGGGCGGAGTTAGGACCTGGACCTCGGTCGGGTTAATAGGGGTGGGGTGACTGGGGCACAGGGCGAAATGGTGTGGCCGGGTTGGCAGGTGGGGGTGGCGGGGTTTGGTTACACAATTAAACTCATAAAGTGGTGCAATAGGGCAAAAAAAAAAAACAACCCCAAACCATGTCATTACGTGGAGGCAGGCCTGTAGAAACAGCTGTTTGGAAACCAGCGTGGAGAACTGTGGCAACTGTGGGAGCGAGAGGTGGCATTTGACAGATGTGAGGATGATGAAGGACCCGAGCCAGAAATGTTGTGAATGCGGCGGGACGCGTCTTGGCCCCCATCGCCCCCTGCAGAGACAATCCCGTGTATTCTTCTAAAGCACAAGTAAACCACATTGCCATTCAAGTGTGCTCAATGGGAAATTTGTCGTTTTGAATGAAGAAGAAAGAGGAAACTGAAGGCAAGGGCAAATGTCAAATAAAATCCCCAGAACTCACCTAAAAAGTCTGTACCTTAGCTAAATGTTGTTTGAGCCGGGTGCTCTTTGGTGTCGAGAAGGAAAAAAAAATTCAATGAAGAAAAAGAGAGAAAATCAAAAAATCCAAACCAAAACTTGATTATATCGACGTGTCCTTGAGTCGGACTGTTATAAAATGCCCACACAGTGCAAATGAGCTGAGGGGGGTTACGTCTACATGCCCAGTTTCTTAGGCAAGAGCACAGGTGCCCACGATCACTCATACAAAAGAGCTGCCCAACGACACGCTAAGCCCCGCCCCCAGAGCGCTCCCATTGGCTAGGACACGCCAATATAATACAGACACGTTGACCCGAGGCGTGCCTTGCGTTTTGAATAGTTTGTTTTCCCTCTTTTTTCTTCACTGAATTCACCCAAACCTTTCTACGTTCGCTTGAGGTGCATAAAGTTTTTTTTTCTTTATTTGATAGAGTAGAGTAGAATTTAATCACACGATCGGCCGATTGCATCTTCGCCGTTTGTGTGCGTGTGCCTGTGTGTGTGTGTTTCTATCACTCGTCTTCTCAGCATTAAAGTTGTCCACCAGCTGAAGGAAAGGAGCAATAGAAACTTATAGCCGTGTGTGCTGAACGATGGACTCCTGGGCCTTCGTTCGGGGTGATATTCGCCGAAACAGGTCTGATGAGAACGCCTTAATTGGACTGATTTTTTTTTATTTTATTTTGTTTATTTTTTTGCATCATGTGACTTGGATGGAAAGATGAGTAGAGATTACATCCGTTTGAGCCACAGCCAGGTCTTGGTGCCTTGCCGCCCTGAAGTGTCACTTTTATGGGCGTTGCCCATGTTCAAGGAACGCAACCCAGAGTTCTCACACTTCTCCTTCTCTTGTCTCTGTTCCCTTTTTCTCGCTCCTTTCTTACATCTCCCTTCCTCTCCTTTATGCAGTCACCCCCCCCCTTTCTCTCACTGCTTAGTTTTTTTTCTTTTTTCTTTTATACATGATTTCTGTCTCAGCCCTTTCTCAATGTCTCCCTTCGACCTCTCTCTCTCTCTCTCCCTCCCCCCCCCCCCCCCGTTTGCGTGTCTCTAGCTCTCATGCTCTGTCTGTCTCACTCTCTCCTGTATCGCTTAATTTCCTTCTCTCGATTTGTGTACACGTGTTTCTCTCTCTCTCTCTCTCTCTCTCCCTCTCTCCCTGGCTTAAAAATAGATTTATAGTCTATTTGTCACCTCTTCACTCAGTCTCTCTCGAAACCGCTTATAACCGGAAGTAGCAGGAAGTTGCGCACACATGCACACGCACACGTAATATACTGCTTATGCAAGACTATTGTTGTTTATCATCAGTTTAAGTTTTTTTTTCATATTTAAACATTGTGACATGTCACCAGCTTGCAGACTTGGCCTTGACCTAGTTGTGTGTGTGTGTGGGTGTGTGTGTGTGTCCGCATTTGTGTTATTTGTTGTGGCTCTGAGTGGCTCCTGTAGAGTCAACAACATGAAAAAACACATCTGCCGATGACAGAACACTGTGCCTGTGTGTTTGTGTGTGTGTGTGTGTGTGTGTGTGTGTGTGTGTGTGTGTGTGTGTGTGTGTGTGTGTGTGTGTGTGTGTGTGTTTGAAAAAAGACACAGGGAGAGCTCTTTTTGTGCTTTCCGAGTCAATACTGTTCTCCAACCAATTTCCTTTTGCTGTAGTGCTGTGCTACCATTTCTGCAAACATCCCTACCACTACTGTTACTGCTACTGATGCTGCTGTTTCTGCTCTTACTGCTGCGATTAGTGCCAGTGACACTTCCATTACACATGCTAATACCATTAGCATTACTGGTGCTATGTTTTGCACTACTGCAAGTGTCTCTGTCTATCTTTCTATCGATCTAACGATCCATCAACTATCGATCTATCTATCTATCTATAGCTGGTGCTCTATCTATCTATATCTTGTGTGCTATCTATCTGTCTGTCTGTCTGTCTGTCTATCTGTCTGTCTGTTAAATTGATATTAATGTTAAGATTAACGTTATAAGTTGATTTGACTTTAGTTCTTTCTGTCTCTCTCATGGCCCCTCCTGTATTGCAAAACATCGGAAAAAATACATATCTTTTTTCGCAGTCGCTCACACACTCGCTCTCTCGTTCTCTCTTTCTCTCTCACACACACACACACACACACACACACAGCCATTGGTCTTAGTGAGCTTCTTAAAAATAAAATGCAATGTTTGAAGGAGCCAAACCACATCCTTCCAGTACATTGAGCCAGACATCTATTGTCAGCACACCACTACGGTAGTTTCCTCTCTTGTTTTCAGTCACAGTTTATTTCCAGTAAGATTCAAAAGCAAAAAATAGTAACTACTGGATAGACAGACAGATAGACAGATATCTATCTATCTATCTGTCTGTCTATTTATCTGATCCATGTCCATCTGTCTATCTATCTATCTATCTATCTATCTATCTATCTATCTATCTATCTATCTATCTATCTATCTATCTATCTATCTATCTATCTATCTATCTATCTGTCCAATAGATAGATAGATAGATAGATAGCTAGACATCTGGGATCTGGGATGGAGGGAGCTAATGGCCAATGAATGTCCTTCACTGGTTATAGATTTTTTGAGGATGATGGGAGGAAGATGGTTTGTGATTGTACCCCTGCTAGCAGACTGACAGTCTCTCTACCCCCCACCTCTCCCCCTCGCTGCTAATCTGCCTCTCTCTCTCTCTCTCTCTCTCTCTCTCTCTCTCTCTCTCTCTCTCTCTCTCTCTCTCTCTCTCTCTCTCTCAATCCTGCTGATGCCCTTCTTTTCCCTCTGTCCTCCCTCCCACCTCTTCCCCCGTCCCTGTCTTCCTGTGTGTGTCCTACCCGGTCTATAAAGTGCTGTCTCATTGTACGGCTGCAGCTGAATGACTCAGCCCGAAGCGGGCGCACCACTCTGCTGCGGTGGCGTTTCATTTCTCCAACAACTTTAAAGATGCATGTAGCATGGGAAAGGTTTTTTTTTGTTTGTTTGTTTTTGTCTTTGTTTGTCATGCCAAGGAGAGCGGCTAATACTCATAATCGTCCTGTAATACGAATCGCAGACCCGACTCCCGCTTTACTCTTCTCTCTTGCAGAAAAATGGTTCTATTCATTTTTAACGCTGCATGTTGATTTGCACATCCTGTTTTTTTTCTGCAGATTTCGCTGGCTCGGGTCTGCTGTCATGTATGTCCTGTCGTCTACCGCAGCCGTCGTCTTTCTTTTTGTTCTTTTCGGGGTTTTTTTTTTTTTTTAAGGTTTGCTTTTACGTTTTCAAAACACCCGTGTTTTGTCTTTTTTTTTTCTCGTTTAGTTTCATCGCACCAAAACTAATTCTTCTTCATATCCTTTTCCGCTGCCTATCTATGTCCCCTTCGTGAGTGTTCGTCTGTATGGTCTGTAAGGTGTGGGACTCTCAACCAAAGCCGGGCCTCAGTGAGGGTCTCCACCTTCATCTGGTCGGGATCACAGCCAGCGAGGACAGCTGACCTCTGACCCTGACCCTTTCGTTTTCTTTATTCTTGCATTTATTTCTTCTTTTTAATAAACGCCGCGTCCCACCGCCTGAATGTGATCTTTATCTCGCAGACGGGCGGCGGTGCTTTTTTACTGGCTCCTCACGAAGTTGGATGAGAGGGCTGGAACGAGGCTGCTGCTTCCGACTTGGCCCAAGTCTCACGCTGGCAGGAAAAAAAGAAGAAAGGGAAGAAAAAAAAAGGACAAGACGATTTATAACCTTATTAGAGAGAGACGCTTACTGCAGCCCAATCTCCTCCTAACTGCCAACTTCTCTCTCTCTCTCTCTCTCGCCCTCTCTCTCTCTCTCTCTCTCTCTCTCTCTCGCCCTCTCTCCCTGTCTCTGTCTCTCTCTTTCTTTCTTCTCTCTCTGGCTCTCTCTCTCTCTCTCTCTCTCTCTCTCTCTCTCTCTCTCGCGCGCTCTCTCTCGCCCTCTCTCCCTGTCTGTCTCTCTCTTTCTTTCTTCTCTCTCTGGCTCTCTCTCTCTCTCTCTCTCTCTCTCTCTCTCTCTCGCCCTCTCTCCCTGTCTCTGTCTCTCTCTTTCTTTCTTCTCTCTCTGGCTCTCTCTCTCTCTCGCCCTCTCTCCCTGTCTCTGTCTCTCTCTTTCTTTCTTCTCTCTCTGGCTCTCTCTCTCTCTCGCCCTCTCTCCCTGTCTCTGTCTCTCTCTTTCTTTCTTCTCTCTCTGGCTCTCTCTCTCTCTCTCGCCCTCTCTCCCTGTCTCTATCTCTCTCTTTCTTTCTTCTCTTTCTCTCTCTCTCTCTTTCTTTCTTCTCTCTTTCTCTCTCTCTATCTCTCTTTCTATCTCGCTCTTTATCTCTCTCTATCTTTCTCTTTCTCTAGCTCTTTTTATCTCTTTCTCTATCTCTCTTTCTCTCTCTTTCTCTCTCTCGCTCTCCTTCACTTGATCTCTCCTGTCTGGCCTGTGTCTTTGACTGTCTCTCGATTTCTATCTCTGTCATCTTCCTCCGTCAAATCCGGACAGTCTGTCTTGCCTCTTCTCTATCGATATCACCCTGCCCCCCCCCCGTCCCTATATCATCCCTGCTGTCTCTCTCTCTCTCTCTCTCTCTCTCTCTCTCTCTCTCTCTCTCTCTCTCTCTCTCTCTCTCTCTCTCTCTCGCCCTCTCTCTCTCTCTCTCTCTCTCTCTCTCTCGCCCTCTCTCCCTGTCTCTGTCTCTCTCTTTCTTTCTTCTCTCTCTGGCTCTCTCTCTCTCTCTCTCTCTCTCTCTCTCTCTCTCTCTCTCTCTCTCTCTCTCTGTCTCTGTCTCTCTCTTTCTTTCTTCTCTCTCTGGCTCTCTCTCTCTCTCGCCCTCTCTCCCTGTCTCTGTCTCTCTCTTTCTTTCTTCTCTCTCTGTCTCTCTCTCTCTCTCTCTCTCGCCCTCTCTCCCTGTCTCTATCTCTCTCTTTCTTTCTTCTCTTTCTCTCTCTCTCTCTTTCTTTCTTCTCTCTTTCTCTCTCTCTATCTCTCTTTCTCTCTCGCTCTTTATCTCTCTCTATCTTTCTCTAGCTCTTTTTATCTCTTTCTCTATCTCTCTTTCTCTCTCTTTCTCTCTCTCGCTCTCCTTCACTTGATCTCTCCTGTCTGGCCTGTGTCTTTGACTGTCTCTCGCTTTCTATCTCTGTCATCTTCCTCCGTCAAATCCGGACAGTCTGTCTTGCCTCTTCTCTATCGATATCACCCTGCCCCCCCCCCCGTCCCTATATCATCCCTGCTGTCTCTCTCTCTCTCTCTCTCTCTCTCTGTCTTTCTCCTTAGTCATCAAGCGTAAGGTGGAGCCAGACACTGAATCATATTGGAGTTAGATTTGGCTAGTTGTCAGAACGACAATGGGGCCCCACACACACCTCCACTTACCCAAGCAAACAATCTCCCTGCTCTGTTTCACTCTCTCAGTCTGGCTAATGAGTCTACTTAAGACACACACACACGCACACACGATCACAAGTAGGTCAAGGCCAGGTCTGCAAGCTGGTGATGTGTCAAAATGTTTAAACATGCAAAAAAAACGTTAAATGATTATAAATAACAATAGTCTTGCATAAGCAAGGAGGTCGTATCCGAGAAAGAGGAGAAGAGAAAGAGGAAAAGATGAGAAAAGCCACATCCTCTGACAAAGACAAGGCGGCGAGAGGAACGGGGACTGTTCCAAACCAAGGGCCTATCGAATATCACAGTAAACAATGACAGAGATGTGGAGTGGGAGAGAGGGGGGGGGCGAGAGAAGGAGAGGGAGAGAGAGCAAGACCAAGATGGAGAGAAAAGGAGGATGGGAGACTGGCAGAGACTGACACAAAGGGAGGAGGAGAGATTTGGGTTTTTGGGAAGACTGAGCAAGAGGGGGGTGGTGGTGGAGAGGGAAGATGGAGGAAGAGAAGTCGCTGTGTGAATGTAGAGGTGTTTGATTACCAGTTTATGAAAGAAGGCATTGACCTCTGGGCCTTTCTGGGTAAACACAATCAGATAGCTCAGTTTTGTTTTTTTGCACACATGTTTGTGTGTCTGTGTGTGTGTGTGTGTGTGTGTGTGTGTGTGTGTGTGTGTGTGTGTGTATGAAAGTGCAGCTTCCCCATACTGAGCCATTTTTAGTCTTGCACACACTTGTGTGCATTTGTGTCTGTTGGTTTCTGTGTCTTTGCGTGCAAGAATCAGCATTTTTGTTGTTGTTGTCGTTGTGAGGGCATCTATTTGTGTGTGTGCGTTTATGTATTTGGTCTGTGTGTTCAAAACAGTGAGTTTGAATGCAAGGATTTTGCTCCACGCACGATGGCCGGACATGTGCTTACCGGGGCAGGCTTACTCCAGCTGGGAAATGGAGAATCAGGAACACTGTCGCTTCATTTCATGTACTTCCTCCCGTACATGACATGGAACGACGTACCCTTTCCCCCGGCCCACAGCAGCGCAACACAGAGACAAAAACACACACCCAAGAACTACAACAACACACATATCCAAGCTAAACACATAGATCCAAACTAAAATAAATAAATAAATCACTGTCCAAGGGAACGAACGCCGGCCAGGATGACTGTCAGAACTGCCGGTCTGCATGGGCTAGCAGTTAGCTTAGCCTGCCCCGCTTCCATGTCCTGTCAGACCGCCCTCGGTGTTATCAGAACTGCCGGTCTGCATGGGCTAGCAGTTAGCTTAGCCTGCCCCGCTTCCACGTCCTGTCAGACCGCCCTTGGTGTTATCAGAACTGCCGGTCTGCATGGGCTAGCAGTTAGCTTAGCCTGCCCTGCCTCCATGTCCTGTCAGACCGCCCTCGGTGTTATCAGAACTGCCGGTCTGCATGGGCTAGCAGTTAGCTTAGCCTGCCCCGCTTCCACGTCCTGTCAGACCGCCCTCGTTGTTATCAGAACTGCCGGTCTGCATGGGTTAGCAGTTAGCTTAGCCTGCCCCGCTTCCACGTCCTGGAGACTGAGAGGTAAAAAAGACTTCGATAGGTGAGCAGGGCTTGGTAACTCTGGACCATGAGAACGTGTGTGTTCCGTCTTCCTCTTTGTGTGTGTGTGTGTGTGTGTGTGTGTGTTTGGGTTGTTGTTGTTTGTTTGTTTAATGAACATGAAATTAAGTTTAAGATGATTGAAATAATTGTGTGCACAGTATGTGTCCATATAGTTGTGTGCAAACAGGAACGTGATGAAGGGTGTGTGTGTGGGAGGTGCAATTTATGAATGTAAAAGTTGTGCAAACAGAGAGTAATTAAGGTATAAGTGTGTGTGTGTGTGTGTGAGAGAGAGAGAGTGTGGTGAGTGAGTGAGTGAGTGAGTGAGTGAGTGTGTGTGCTGTGTGAGTGAGTCACATACTTGAAAGGGTGTTTGGAAATGATTGTGTGAGCAACATCTCTGTAAAATGAAATGAGTGCAGTCATCTATCTGTGTAGGTGTGTGTGTGTGTGTTTGTTTGTTTAATCAACATGAAAGTGTTGCCAAAATGATACAGTATGTGTACATATAGCTATATACAAACAGAAAACTGATTGTGTGTGTGTGTGTGTGTGTGTGTAAGAGAGGGGGTTTAGGTCAACACCTTAAATGATGACGGCATGATGAGGCCTTCTAGGATATTTGTGTTTTCATATTTATCTATATGCAGTTCAGTTTGTAAATTTTTGTGCGTAATGTGATTTCACAGGGGCCCACGAGATGTGTGCTTGTATGTGTGTGTGTTGTTGTGTTTGGGCATGCGCCTATTGTGGGTGTTCATATGAGCATGGGTGTGTGTCTGTGCTTGAGACTGACTCATTCACACACACATACACTATCTCTCAGGCTTTGTCCAACTCTCTCTGTCTCTCTCTCTCTCTCTCTCTCTCTCTCTCTCTTTCTCACACACACACACACACACACACACACACACACACACACACACACACACACACACACACACACACACACATACGGTAACCACTCACAGTGACCTCCTTTGTGGAAAGCTATTTCAGCCCTTCCTTGTCTATATTTGAGACCAAGCTTGTTCTTGAATCTTGCTTGGTAACACCCCAGCCTCTCTCTCTCTCTCTCTCTCTCTCTCTCTCTCTCTCTCTCTCTCTCTCTGAGTGCATGCTGGGAGTTTGGTGGTGGAGAGCGTGGTGAGTTTGGCTGAGGGTCTGTGACCTTTCCTCCACTGTTCTTCGTTTTTTTCCTGCTGTGTTTATTGCGTGATCATCATGTGGTGGTTGTTCTCATTGTAGTTCGGTTTGGGTTCGGTGGTTTGCTCTTGGCGGACGGCGAGCCGTGCTTCTTGGCGGGGGTGGCGTCCTTTTGAGACGCCGCCCCTGTCTTGAGGCACGAAGCGAGGGGTCGCACCGCAGCCCAGTACCACGGTGGAGCAGGTGCTGCTGGCGCGGAGGCCATGGAAACATCTCGTAAGCCTCACGAACGAGTAAAGTGGCGGCTCTATTTATCGGGTCCCACACAGTTAACCTCGTCTTCTCCAAAGGTCTTGATGTTGAAATATTTTTACATTTATGTTTTATATTTTTGCATGGGTGGCGCAGTGGTTAGCGTGGTCACCTCATGGCAAGAAGGTCTGGGTTCGAACCCCGGGGTAGTCCAACCTTGGGGGTCGTCCTCTGTGTGGAGTTTGCATGTTCTCCGGTGCCTGCGTGGGTTTCCTCCGGGTGCTCCGGTTTCCTCCCACAGTCCAGAGACCTGTAGGTCAGGTGACTCGGCCGTACTAAGTTGTCCCTAGGTGTGTGTGTGTGTGGGCCCTGTGATGGCCTGGCGGCCCATCCAGGGTGTCTCCCGCCTGCCGCCCACTGACTGCTGGGATAGGCTCCAGCATCCCACGGCCCTGGTCAGGATAAGCGGCTTGGATCACGGATGGATGGATGTATTCATGAAGGGTCAGGGGTTTGTCAAGCTGCTGATAGAAAACGGCTTGCTCATAAACGATGCGTTTGCACCCATTTCCCCACTGGCAGTGCCTTCCACCCGGATCACCATGTACGGAGTGCCTCCTCTTATTTCCAGCGAGGCACTGGTGCAGGAACTGAAGCGCCTCAGGTGGTGTGCGGGTGGTGAGTCTTGAAGCATGTTTGGTCTCTGCAGAGACAAGTGTTCGTGTATCTGGACTCTCTGACTCAAACGCCGGATGTCTCTTTCTGTGGTAAGCGTGAGGACAGTCTCTACATAGTATAGATAGTAGTATAGTAGGGTAGTAGTAGTATAGCTCCGGGAGTATGAAGCGAGTGTGGGGATGTGGGTCACAAGCGGATTGCTGGTCTATATAGACGGCACGCAGCGGGGTCCTCTGCAGCAATGTGGCTGACAGCAGGGGGGGGAGCAGCGGGGTCCTCTGCAGCCAATGTGGCTGACAGCAGGGAGGGGAGCAGCGGGGTCCTCTGCAGCCAATGTGGCTGACAGCAGGGAGGGGAGCAGCGGGGTCCTCTGCAGCCAATGTGGCTGACAGCGGGGAGGGGAGCTGCAGGGCAACAGGCCGATGCGGCTGACAATTTGGAGGAGAGCAGCAGGCGGCGGACGCCGCCCGAGGGCTGCTCCCTCTGTATGGAGTCGGGCTGGTTGCTCCGTGGTCGGAGCCGCCGGTGCATGCGGCTCCGTGTCTAAAGATAATTTAGCAGGGGAGATGGAGGCTGAGCCTGCGGTGCCGACAGTGCAGAAGGAGGACGACGCGGGGTCGGTCGGAGCGTTTTGCAGCACAGCGGGCTGAGATGCTGCGGGTCAGACTGCACAGTGAGGCAGAGGAGCGGGTGATGAAGCCTGACGGTTGCCATGATAATGTGACCCACGTGGAGTGTGGGTCTGAAGCTCCGTGTGACAGTGTTTCTGAAGCGGACAGTATTTCTCAGAACGTAAACTTCTATCGTTACAGGAGGTTTATGGATGCACACGTTTGGTTAATCGGCTCATTGCAAAGATTACTTGCCTGATGTTGAGAAATGTATTTGGTCAGTTACTGCACTTCAAAACCTTACTGGGTCCCGAGGCATCGTGGTTCGAATCCCAGTGTTACCTCCGGCTTGGTCGGGCGTCCCTCCAGACACAATTGGCCGTGTCTGCGGGTGGGAAGCCGGATGTGGGTATGTGTCCTGGTCGCTGCACTAGCGCCTCCTCTGGTCGGTCGGGGTGCCTGTTCAGGAGGGAGGGGGAACTGGGGGGGGAATAGCGTGATCCTCCCACACGCTACATCCCCCCGTGAAACTCCTCACTGTCGGGTGAAAAGAAGCGGCTGGCGACTCCACATGTGTTGTAGGAGCACGTGGTAGTCTGCAGCCCTCCCCGCTGGGCGGGGGGGGGGTGGAGCAGCGAACCCCACTCTTCCGATGTGTATGTGATATTATATCACATATATTGGGGGAGCATGTGGTAGTCCGCAGCCCTCCCCGGATCGGCAGAGGGGGTGGAGCAGCGATGGGGGCAGCTCGGAAGAGTGTGGCCAAGTACTGTCGGGGAGAAAATGGGGGGGGGGGGTTGTTAGATTAGATTTACTGAATAGCAAAAAGGTTATCGTCTCAAGAAGCATGTGACTGGTGTAAGGAGGGGTTAAAAGTGCCTTGGGCTGAAACAGTAAAAGCACCGTGATCACACAACCCCGGGTGTTTGATCTTCTCACTGGCCGTCTCTCTTCCCCTTATATGCAGGGTTTAAGGGTGGCTTCGTTAGATATGAACGGGGTTCGAGATGCACAGGAAAGAGCCCTAACAACAGAAGTAATCAATCACGAAAGACGGGAGATGGTTTTCTACAAGAAACACACAGCGACAGCACAAATGAGACAGACTGGGGCTTTTGGTGGGCAGGGCAGCATGTCCTTAGCCGTGCCACAACTTTTACTGCGGGAGTTGCCATTTTATCTTCTAATGCCTTAAATGCAAAAATTATATCCAGCACAGAGAAAGGGGAAGGGCAGAGTCCTTACGGTGAAAGCTAAAATAGAGGCGTTTATTCTTTAATGTTATTAATAGCCATGCACCAAACCAAGTCTCTGAGCATGAAGGGCTACTACCTCCCCCCCTTTTTTTTCTCCCCAATTGCTCTTGGCCAATTACCCCACTCTCCGAGCCATCCCGGTCGCTGCTCCACCCCCTCTGCCGATCCGGGGAGGGCTGCAGACTACCCCGTGCCTCCTCCGATACGTGTGGAGTCGCCAGCCGCTTCTTTTCACCTGACAGTGAGGAGTTTCGCCAGGGGGATGTAGCGCAGGGGAGGCTCACGCTGCACCCCCCCCCCGCCCCCCATGTTTGCTCTGAGCTGCCATGCTAGCGAGCTGATCTGGAGAATAAGATGTTAGGTGAGGGCTGGACAGATGTGGTGCAGGGTATGAAGGGTTGGGTGGAGGCTCATTTGAGGATGAAGCATGCTTTCTGTGGGGGATCAGACAGGTTGTATGTTCACTTAGGGAAGATGGGTCACTTGTTCTTAATTTCTGATTTATTATGGTGGGGTGTGGGGGTGTGGGTGGGGTTGAGACTGGGAAGTTGTTTGTGTAATTGATTTGATGGAGCCACGGTACTGATGCCTGAGAATTTGTTTTTTAGCTTACCTGTTTATATTGAAATCATGGCAATGGGAAAAAAACGTTATAATGTGGTGTGAATAAAAGTTATTTTAAAAGTAAAAAACTCTCTCTCTCTCTCTCTCTCTCTCTCTCTCTCTCTCTCTCTCTCTCTCTCTCTCTCCCTCCTCTCAGTGCCTCTTTGTCTTTGGTTATTTGTCTGTGTCACTCTCCCTGTTCTCCTTCCTTCCTTCCTTTCCGTCTGTGTCAGTTGCCTTTGCTCTCTGTTTCAGTCTGTTTATTCTGTATTAGTCCATATTTTGAGAGGGTTACTCTCTCCTTTTCTTCCCCTTCCTGGCTTATTCATTCATTCACCGCCGCTCTCTCTCTCTCTCTCTCTCTCTCTCTCTCTCTCTCTCTCTCTCTCTCTCTCTCTCTCTCTCTCTCTCTCTCTCCCTCAGTGCCTCTTTGTCTTTGGTTATTTGTCTGTGTCACTCTCCCTGTTCTCCTTCCTTCCTTCCTTTCCGTCTGTGTCAGTTGCCTTTGCTCTCTGTTTCAGTCTGTTTATTCTGTATTAGTCCATATTTTGAGAGGGTTACTCTCTCCTTTTCTTCCCCTTCCTGGCTTATTCATTCATTCACCGCCGCTCTCTCTCTCTCTCTCTCTCTCTCTCTCTCTCTCTCTCTCTCTCTCTCTCTCTCTCTCTCTCTCTCTCACACACACACACTCTGGCTCTCTTTTCTCAAATCTAATTCAAATAGTCTTTACTGACGTACTGTAACAGGAAGAAGTATGTCTGTGTTGCCAAACTCTTCCTCGCATGAAACAATGGATCATGATACTGCGTAACTGGGAACGATACAATGAAACGTTGAAACAAAGGTTAATTCAGTATCACTTGACTTGTGCGTCAGTGTCAGTTTCCCTCTCTGCGGTGGTCACCGTGTACCTCTGTCAGCATGCGTGCAGAGACCTGCTGTGTTACAATCTGTTGGCTGTTAAATGATCTCTCCATCTTTTCTCTCTCTCTCTCTCTCTCTCTCTCTCTCTCTCTCTCTCTCTCTCTCTCTCTCTCTCTCTCTCTCTCTCTCTCTCTCTCTCTCTCTAGCTGTCTCTGTTTCATCTCTGTGTGTCTGTCTCTCTCTGTCTTCATCTGTCTATCTCTGTCTGTCGTTAATCTCTCCGTATCTCACTGCCCCTGCATACCCCTGTACCTCGCTGTCTGTCTGTCTAGCTGTCTTTCTCTGTCTTGTGTCTCGCATAAAAACCTTATCATTAGCACTTAGAGGGACACACACATGCACACACACACACACACACATGCACAAACACATGTCCACACACCACTTTAGTTACGCAAGCAACTGAGGGGGCGATGATCACGCCGTTCCCATGCCAAGGCTAACCTACACACGCTGCAGAGAACCCTGAACATGTTAGCACCTGCGCACACACACACACATACACACACACATACACACACACGAACACACACACATATTGATACCTGTACAAATCTTGCTTATTGCTTTTCTTCTGCCTTTTTCTGTCAATTTTACCTCTTTCTCTCTCTCTCTCGCTCTCTCTCTCTCTCTCAATTTAATTCAAAGGGGCTTTATTGGCATGAAGTTTTCAATAAATCAATCAATCAATCATTCAAGTTGTATTTTAATGTTGCCAAGGCATCAAAGTAAAATTTGTCCAAATATTTGAACAGTATGTATGTATGTATGTATGTATGTATGTATGTATGTATGTATGTATGTATGTATGTATGTATGTATGTATGTATGTATGTATATAGAGTGGGGTTTTTTCTGAAACCGTCAATGGTGTTGATAAAAGTGCTCAACTAATGAGGGGAGGAATATCAAGATAGGGGTAGGAAAAAAACTTTCCTTACATTGCATTACAGGCCTGTTTCGGGCATCGCACACTCATCAGCTGCTAATGTGATTCAACCATGAACACACAGCTTGTGTTGCCCAGCGTCCCGCCCCTTATTTCGGTGGACAGCAACCAATCAGAGGAGAAACATTAAGCTATAACAACCAATGGGGTAAGGGACTGGGGCTTGTTTTGAAAAGCATTTAAAGGACCAGGGCACTGTTACAATAGCCTACATTTAAAATATAACAAGGTAATTTATGTAAATCATGTAGTGGGGTGGTGTTGGGGCACAGTTGGAAGGACAGGAAGTTAAAATATAAAAAAGACAACATCTAATAAATGTCACATGTATATCATCTAATGGCGGGGGGGGGGTGGAGAATAATAAAGACATTTTACTTATCTTTACAAAGGAGATATATGACAATCTTCTACACAGCAACGTCACCAAATCATACAAGAAGGATGTGAAGTCTGCCGAAAGAGACATCACATTAAAGGACAAACAAATTGCATCAGATCTGAAATTGGACGACTGCATTGACGTCACCACCCGGAAGCAAGCCTTTATTACCCTGAAAGACCACAAACCAGATTTAAAAAACAAACCAACATGTAGGCTTATCAACCCCACCAAACCCGAAATAGCTAAGCTAGGCAAAAAAATCAGTGAAAATATCAATCGGACGATTCTGAAGAGGGTTTCCTTAAACCAGTGGAAGAACACCGACCAAGTATTGAAGTGGTTTAGGGGGCTTTAGGGGGCATAGATGACAAGAGCAGACATACGTTCATATGCTTCAATATTTGTGAGTTGTACTCCTCCATAACTAAAGAGCTACTAGACAAAGCTATTGACTTTGCTTCAACATACACCAAAATACCCCATCAAGACAGAGACATAACAGCCCATGCTAAAGAGTCAATCTTATACCACAAGGGAACCCCATGGCAGAAGCAAGGTTGACGTGACCATGGGGCAGCTTCGACAGGGCAGAGACCTGTGAGCTAGTGGGCTTGTACTTGTTGTCCCAACTACAGGTTCTAGACATCAACGTGGGGCTATATAGAGACGACGGGCCGGCAGTCTGCAGCAAACCGGCAAGAGAAGTCGAGAGAATAAAAAAGAAAATGTGCAGTATATTCACAAGCAATGCACTAAAAATTTCAATTGAGGCTAACAAAAAACAGACTGACTTCCTCGATACCTCATTAGACCTTAGAAATGGTACATACAAGGCCGTACATGAAACCCAACAATATACTGCAATACATCCACAGAGAAAGCAATCACCTGCCGTCCATCTTGAACAATATCCCAGTGAGCATAAACAAGAGACTCTCGTGTTTATCATCCAGCGAGGCCGTCTTTAATGAAGCGCCCCCCCCCATACCAGGAAGCCTTACAAACATGTGGATATGATTTCAGACTTAAGTACAATCCACCACCAATTATCGACAGCCAGCAATAACAACAAAAGCGCAGCAGAAGGCGGAACATCACCTGGTATAAGCCTCCCTACAGCGACACCGCGGCCTCTAATACTGGAAAACAGTTTTTCAAGCTTTCGGATGAGTGCTTTACCCCAGACCATCTATTGAGAAAAAATATTCAGCAGGAACACAGTCAAAATGAGCTGCAGCTGCATGCTAAATGTCCAGCAGGTTATTTCATCCCACAACACAAGCATCATGGCCAAGGCACAGACCCCCCCCCCCCCCCGCCGCAACCAAGCACCTCCAACTGCAAATGCCGTGCTAAGGCATCGTGTCCTCTAGAAGGAAAATGCCAGACAGAAGGAGTCATCTACCAGGCACCAGTGACGAGAGTAGACAACTGTAATGTGGTCACTTACGTGGGATTAACAGAGGGCCCTTTTAGAATTAGGTTTAACGCCCATATGAGTAGCTTCAGAGATGAGCATGCAAAAAATCCCAACGGCCTCAAGCCGCCACATTTGGTCATTGGTAGACAAGAGTATCAGTTACTCCGTCTCATGGAAAATCCTCGCAAACAGTAGTGCATATTCAGTTAGGGGTAAAAGATGTGACCTGTGCTTGGCAGAAAAGTATTTTATTTTTGGCAGACCTGATATGTCCACCTTGAATAATAGAAACGAATTGGCCACCAGCTGTAGACACCGAAAGAAATATCTCCTTTGTAACTATAAGTAAAACGTCTTTATTGTCCCCCCCCCCCATTAGATGATACACATGTGACATTTATTAGACGTTTTTTTTAAATATTTTAACTGCCTGTACTTCCAACTGCGCCCCAGCACCACCCCACTATATGATTTACATAAAATAACTTGTTATATTTTAAATGTAGGCTATTTCAACAGTGCCTTGGTCCTTTAAATGCTTTTCAAAACAAACCCCAGTCCCTTACCCCATTGGTTGTCATGTTTTCTACCCCACCATGTGTTGTCGTGTTTTCTACCCCACCATTGGTTGCTGTGCATCGTAACTACCTACCCCATTGGTTGTTATAGCTTGAATGTTTCTACTCTGATTGGTTGCTGTCCACCGAAATAAGGGGCGGGACGCTGGGCAACGCAAACTGTGTGTCTTTCTTTGTTGAATCACATTAGCAGCTGATGAGGGTGTGACGCACGAAACAGGTTTGTACATCTATCGATTACCTACATCTTGCCGATGATTGACAGCTGACGATTGCTTATGGCAATCGTCAGCTGTCAATAAAGTTACACAGGAAAGAACATATCATTAAAGTATATTTAACTTTTCTCCTGCATCTGTATGTGTATATATATATATATATATATATATATATATATATATATATATATATATATTCTGTTATATTGATATACCCTGAGAAGCCAAAACATTAAAACCACTGACAGGTAAGGGAATAACATTGATTATGTCGTTACTATGATACCTGTCAAGGGGTGGGATATATTAGGTAGTAAGTGAACAGTCAGTTCTTGAAGTTGATGTGTTGGAAGCAGGAAAAATTGACAAGTGTAAGGATCTGAGCGACTTTGACAAGGGCCGAACTTTGATGGCTGGACGACTGGGTCAGAGCATCTCCAAAACGGCAGGTCTTGTGGGGTGTTCCTGGTATGCAGTGGTCAGTACCTACCAAAAGTGGCCCAAGGAAGGACAACCGGTGAACAGGCGAAAAGGGTCATGGACACCCAAGGCTCATCGATACACATGGGGAGCGAAGGCTAGCCCGTCTGGTCCGATCCCACAGAAGAGCTACTGTAGCTCACACTGCTGGAAAAAGTTAATGCTGGCTGTGATAGACAGGTGTCAAAACGCGGTGCATCACAGCGTGCTGTGTATGGGGCTGCATCGCTGCAGACCGGTCAGAGTGCCCATGATGAGCCCTGTCCACCACTGACAGCGCCTACAATGTGCACGTGAGCCTCAGAACTGGACCGTGGAGTAATGGAAGAAGGTGGCCTGGTCTGATGAATCACGTTTTCTTTTACATCCTGTGGACGGCCGGGTGCATGCTCGTCGTTTACCCGGAGAAGACACGGCACCAGGGTGCACTATGGGAAGAAGGCAAGTGGGTGGAGGCAGTGTGATGCTCTGGGCAACATTCTGCTGGGAAACCTTGGGTCCTGGGATTCATGTGGATGTTACTGTGACATGTGCCACCTACCTAAACATGGTTGCAGACCAGGTACGCCCCTTCATGGCCACGGTATTCCCTGATGGCAGTGGCCTCGGGTGGTTTTAATGTTTTGGCTGATCGGTGTATATTGGGCAGCAAGATATGCCCCGTCGTCGTCTCCTGGGAATATTTTTAATTTTCAGAGGTCATTAAGCTCTTTGAAATCTGAAATTACAAAGTCCTTGTTAAAGTAAATGAAATCTGAAATTACAAAGTCCTTGTTAAAGTAAATGTTCTTTATTTCACTGGATGCTCCACATTGTCGGGGGGGGAGTGCACGTCTGTCTCAACCTCCCCTGTCAAGCAGTGACCACATGTTTTCTTTTGGTCGCCATGATTTTTTTGTGTCTTCCTTCTTCGATTGCCAATTAGTGGTCACTGAGCCTGTAGTTGGTCTGGCTCTGCTCTCTATCTCTGACAGTAAATAGATAATCTGCCAATTCATAATCTCTTTTCAGGGCCAGATAACATTTTAATGTACTTTGGCTTTGAGTTTCTCCTTTCCAGTGTTCCGGATGGGTTTCTTTACATTGTGTCTGTAGTTGGTTTACTCTGGGTGGTCTTTGGAAAGCAGTGTTGGAGTGAGAGTGGTCCGGGTGTGTCTGAGAGGGGGCAGATACCCTCAGCACCACCTGACATAGGGGACTCTGTTCTGGGCTCAGCTCCTGGGTTTGGAGGGTGTCTAGCGGTCTGGATTTAAGGTGATTTAAAAATTCAAGTGCTGGGCGTGTGGGTGGTGTGGCGGTCTATTCCGTTGCCTACCAACACAGGGATCGCCGGTTCGAATCCCCGTGTTACCACCGGCTTGGTCTTGCGCCCTTACAGACACAATTGGCCGTGTCTGTGGGTGGAAAGCCAGATGTGGGTATGTGTCCTGGTCGCTGCACTAGCGCCTCCTGTGGTCAGTCAGGGCACCTGTTTGAGAGGGGGAGGGGGAATTGTGAGGAATAGCATGAACCTCCCATGCTATTCGGCCCCCTGGTGAAACTCGTCACTGTCAGGTGAAAAGAAGCAGCTGGTGACTCCACATGTATGGGAGGAGGCATGTGGTAGTCTGCAGCCCTGCCCAGATCGGCAGAGGGGGTGGAGCAGTGACCGGGACAGTTCGGAAGAGTGGGGTAATTGGCCGGATACAACTGGGGAGAAAAAGGGGAAATTGTTTTTTTCGAGTGCTCTCTTTTGGGTGTTTTTTATCAGTGTGTATCTGCCTAATTCTGCTCTGCGTGCATTTGTTGGTGTTTTTCTCCGTACGTGTAAAATGTGTCTGCAGAATTCTGCATGTGGAGATCCTGCTGGATGTTAGTCCTAACGGCAATATATGGATATTATATTGACATCGTGATATAAGACTCTATCATTTGGGATTTTGGATATCGTAATGTCATGATATGACACAATTGTTGCCTTTTCCTGGTTTTAAAGGCTGCATTGCAGGAAAGAGATGCGATCATCTGAACTTATTAGACAGTTCTAGATGTTATATTATTGGTCGCTACCTGTTTGGACATCATATCCACATTGATGATCCATATCAATGAGCGTCTATCAAAAATGTCATTGTGGTCGGTCCGCGGTGGTGTAGCGGTCTAAGCATCGGCTCTGTGTCGATGCAGTTGCCCACTGGGGACTGGGGTTCGCGCCCCGGTCTCGTCAGATCCGACTATGACCGGACTCGACGAAGCAGCGATCATTGGCAACGCTGTCTTCGGGAGGGGGGCGGAGTCGGCTTGTGTTCGTCACGTGAATGCGTCTCTGCGTGTGTCGGAAAAACAGTGGTTCGGCTTGGAGTCGCCTTGTCACGAAAGTGGCGAGGCGGTCTCCTTCGAGACTGCCGGCCGGAGAGATGCAGTTGGCAAACGCACACAGTGCGAGGGTGGATGTTTGAATTAAAATAGGGATCGATTGGCCACTAAATTGGGAGAAAAAAGGGAAAAATCAGAAATAAATTTATAAAAATAAAAAAAAAATGTCATTGTGTAAATATTTTGCGAGTGCACCCATAGTCATCTCTGCAATATCGTCAAAATATCGATATCGAGGTATTCAGTCAAAAATATCGTGGTATTTGATTTTGTCCATAATGCCCAGCTTTGCCCGACGGGTATAGCTATGATGACCCCATACTTCACCACCATGTAGTGCGATGGGCTGGATGACACTATCAAATATTTCAAGCCAGATTTTAATTGGAATTTGGAAATTGTTGAATTTTTCTCTCAATTGCATCTAGAGCTTTTTCTTTTAGTGCATTCACTCTTCTTCTTCTTCTTTTGGCTTGTTCCCTTTTTCTCAGGGGGTCACCACAGCAGATTTTTGCCCCCCATAGCTTTCTGTCTGATGCTTCCCTCTCCCGCAGTCCAACCTTCCTCATGTCCTCCTCTACCTGGTCTCTCCATCTTTTCCTTGGTCTTCCTCTTTTTCTTTTGCCAGGTGTTTCCGGGTCCAGTACCTTCTTTCCTGTATAGTCTATGCCTCCTGTCTGCACATGTCCAAACCATCTCAGTCTTGTCTCGCTCAACTTCTCATCCATTCCCCTGATCTTGAACGTAGCTCTCACTTCTTCATTTCTCTTGTGGTCATTCTTAGTCACTCCCAAGGACCAACACAGCATGATAATCTCTGCTATCTGTAATGTAGAGTCTAGCCTCTCTGTTGTCGTGACTGCTTCCATACCATAGAGCATGGGAGGGCAACTTTGATGATAGAAAATCAACAAAAAAAATTATTTTTAACCCCCCCCTTCCCCCCCCAGTTGTATTTGGCCAGTTACCCTATTCTTCTGAGGTGTCCTGGTCGCTGCTCCACCCCCTCTGCCTATCCGAGAGGGCTGCAGACTACCACATGTCTCTTCCAATACATGTGGAGTCACCAGCCGCTTCTTTTCACCTGACAGTGAGGAGTTTCACCAGGGGGACGTAGCGTGTGGGAGGATCACACTATTCCCCCCCAGTTCCCACTCCCCCTCCTGAACAGGCGCCCCAACCGACCAGAGGAGGAACTAGTGCAGCGAGCAGGACACATACCCACATCCAGCTTCCCACTCGCAGACACGGCCAATTGTGTCTGCGAGCCAATTGTCTCCCAATTCATGACATGTTTCAGATAAACTTGCATTCAGCTCAGAATGGTAAAATGGTAAATGAACTGCATTTTATATAGCACTTTTT
The DNA here is from genome assembly GCF_029633865.1 of Lampris incognitus. NCBI lineage: Eukaryota > Metazoa > Chordata > Actinopteri > Lampriformes > Lampridae > Lampris > Lampris incognitus. Next base: position 9,061,785 of record NC_079230.1, read on the forward strand.
TAGACTTCCGACCACTCAAAGCGCTTTTTTACAATGTATATCTCACATTCACCTATTCACACACACATTCATACACTGATGAAGCCATTGAAAGCCATTGAAACTCTCCCTCAGGCGGGTCAGTATAAAGTTCTGTCTTAATGAGATGCTTGTGGCCTCTCCTGCTGGCGCACAATAGACTCAGTGTCAATGTTTATGCATCCAATCTGCATGAGCGGGAACAGCGTTTCAACTGTCAGCCTGTTTCTCTCTTTTGACTTAGGGGGTTGTTGCTTATCCGATGCGAGGGGTTTCGGCAGTGGTTCCCAACCTTTTTTTTTGGCTTGTGACCCCGCTTTCAAGTCACAAAACTCCAGTGACCCCGGATGTTATAAATTACGCTAGAATTAATTTGCTGCAAGAAAATGTTCATTTTAGACCACATTTAGGCTCTACCCATGACAATTCTATATATCTATTATGTATTTTATGTATTATGATTCATGTCTATTTTTTGTGATCATTTTTTTATTAGTCATCTACTTTTTACCCCAACACAAGACAATACAAACACAATACAAAAACAATGGGGAAAAAAACACATGAAAATTACATATACATTCATACATACATATACATATGTACATACATACTCAGACTGCTCAGATCCCCCCTCCCCACAGGACCCATGATTGGTGTCTCTCACCTATTTAATGGGACAGTTGAGCTTGCACATCTCGCTGTAGCCTTTCAAAGTTGGGTGGTGTGGTAGACGGAGCGCATCTCATCTCTGCAGTTACATCCGGTCGCAAACGGTACTTTGACTTCATGCACGCAAGAGCACTAAATCCGGCTTCACACAAATATGTGCTTCCAAAAGGAACCAGCAGTTTTAAAGCGCACTGTGAGATCTCTGGGTGCTCTTCTCTTGCTCCAAACCAGAATTCCTCTATCGCCACTCGCGAGTGCAGTCCTTGTTGCGTTCTATCACATGGTGGTTCAATCAGCTGTTCAATCAGCTGTTCAACAGCGGCGGCAGGTCGGTCCACTGAGCCTGCATCACAGTGGAATGGGTCCCTCACCCAGTCAAACTTTGACATACCCAAGTCTGGGAGGAAGTGGAAAAGTGCTCTTCTGGGCGTTTCAGGTGCTCGCATGTCATCTTTGTGAAGCACTGGTCATCGATGACGTTGTCTGTTAGAAACTTGCTCAGCTGGGGGAAAGGGGTGAAGTTTGCTTTTGAAAAGCTTTCCCTCCAGAATGTGAGTTTCCCCCTGAATCCATCAATACGGTCACTCATCTGCATGGTATTCTTGTTTTTCCCCTGCATGCTTATGTTCTGCTCATTAAGTTTTCCAAAGATGTCTGTTACGCATGCAAGGAGGCACTTTTTTTTTTTTGCTGGTCACACGGAAAATTGACAAAATCTGTTTTTTCCCCCCACATCCATGAAAAACACCAACAGTTCATTTCTCGTTTTCTTTTTTTTTTATAAATTTATTTCTGTTAGTGGCCAATCGATCCCTATTTTAATTCAAACACCCACCCTCGTACTGCATGCGTTCGCCAGCTGCATCTCTCCGGTCGGCAGTCTCGAAGGAGACGCCTCGCCACTTCCGTGACAAGGCGAATCCACGCCGAATCACTGCTATTCCGACACACACAGAGACGCGTTCATGTGACGAACACAAGCCGACTCCGCCCCCCTCCCGAAGACCGCGTTGCCAATTATTGCTGCTTCACAGAGTCTGGCCATAGTCGGATCTGACAAGACCGGGGCGCGAACCCCGGTCCCCAGTGGTCAGCTGCATTGACACAAAGCCGATGCTTAGACTGCTACACCACCGCGGACCCCAATAGTTCATTTCGCAACTTGAAAAATCAATCCATCACCCCACCTCTCGACAACCACCGTGCTTCTGTGTGAAAAAACAAATTGTCGTGTTCAGAGCCCATATCGTCACATAGTTTTGCAAATAGATGTGCATGCAGTGGATGTGGTTTGGTGTAGTTGACCATGGCTACAAGCTGCTGCAATATGTCCACAAAGGGCACACTCAGTTCTTTAAGTGCCAGTTGCTCACGATGAATCATGCAATGTTTCCATACTACAGAGTTTCCTCATTGTGTTCAGTAATGCTAGTAAATCCAAACCGAAGGAAGGTTTCATCGTGTTTTCTCTTTCTTTTTGATGTCAGTTTCTCCGTTTCACTCGAAGATGTTGAGGACACAGGTGGGCGAAGAAATCTTTCCATTTTCTGTCGCTCTGATTCGCTTGCAAACTTTGCTCGCTATTTGTTTGAGCGTGGGAATCTGCATGTTGGTCACGTGTGATCGCGTGAATAGAGATATGCCAAGAACCCGATTTTTATGAGGGGAAGTGAGTTGTTTTAAATTGTGTGCGGTGTTTTTGTTATTATAATAATAATGATTATTTGTATTGATGAATTACTAGAAATTTCAGGGGACCCCATTTCGATTCCATGCGACCCCACTTGGGGTCGCGACCCCAAGGTTGGGAACCCGTGGTCTAAGGACAGGATGTTGTGTTGCTGTAAAGCCTCTTGAGGCAAATTTGTCATTTGTGATATCAGGCTAAACAATTAAAATTGACTTTGAGTTGACTTGATGTGTTTCGTTGTTGAGAAGCGGCTCTCTCAGATGTAAGTGCTCCCAAACATGCTGGCCATGGAGAGTGCAAAATCCCTGGGGAGTGGAAAGCAGGACTCTGGTAGTAGTCTCCAAAATGAAATTCCTCTCTCATTGCGCTTTGCTTGAAAGAAGGGGTCTGACTGTAGTTCACAAAATTCAAGCTGCAACTCTGGGGATTGCTCACTGACGGCCTGGAAATCTTGAAAGCGGTCCTTGAACTGCTGCTGCAGTGTTTCTATGACCGCTCTGTACTTATGACTGCTCTGTACTTATGACTGCTCTGTACTTGAGACATTTTTTCTCACATTCAGGGACATCTTTGCACCTCTCTTCACAGGCGGGAAAGTGTGCCAAAGTTGGATGGTCGGATGAAAAGCCTTCTTTGAACGGGGCTAATTTGCCCTTAAATGCATTCATGTGTGCATAGAGATCCGACACAGTTTGGCCTCTTCCTTGCCACTGCATGTTAAGGGGATTAAGCTGCGAGGAAATATCCGCAAGGAAGGCCATGTTGCAGAAAACATCTGTATCCCTGAGTTTACTGCAGTAAGCAGTTGCATCACATCGAATGCTGTCCTCCAAGAACACTGGGATTTCAGTGCACAGCGCAAAAAACCTCTCCGAGCTCTTCCCACGGCTCATCCATCTGGTCTGAGTGTGCATCTGTAAATCCTCATAAGTGGCACACACTTCATCCAAAAAGGCAACAAACTTTTTCTGATTAAGAGACCTGTTCCCCCCTCGAATGAGATTGGTAACCTTGGTAACTTAATCCATAACATGGCTGAAGTTCATTGTTTTGGCACAGAGGGCCCCCTGTAAGACCGAAATGAAATGGGATTTAGCCTATGATACAAATTCTCACAAAGAAAACCCACATTCATAACCATATATTAATAGTTAGCTAGCAATAACATTACCCACCTGATGTTGATGCAGAGCAATATTGGACAGTCTATGCTGCTCTGTTGGAGGAGCCCGGCGAATCCAGTGCGTCCTCCTCACATTGATGGTGGGCCATCGGTAACAACAGCTGAAAGCTTGTCAAAGCTCCCATGCTCACTTATAACACTTTTAGTGGCGTTGCAAACATCCTTGCCCTTGGTAGTGTCAAGCAAAGACACCAATTTCAGTAAATCCTCATGCACTTCAAATGAACTGTCAATTTGAAGTGCATCTGTAAATGAGAAGCTGGCTGACATCCACCACATCTGTACTCATCCAGTGCTAAGGAGAAGTACTTGCAGTCTGACATGACTTGTTTTAGCTTTCCCTCGACATGACTCTGAAATTCAAAAATTCTTCGTGTCACTGTGCGACGAGACAGAGAGACCATTTCAAGGTTCTTAGCCATGTTATCTTCAAAAGCTCTAGCCATCTCTACCACACACAGCTTCACTGTTCCACCATCTGACAAGGGCTTCTTTGCTTTGGTAAAAAGGCTCTGCTGTCGGTGCAGTTTTCCTTTGAGGTCAGCAACGATAAGCGGCTCTGGCACCTCCAGTGTGCATGCCATATTTGTCTTTGTGTGTGTCACTGTAGTAGAGACTTAAGTTGAAATCCTTCATGGCTGATTTTGTTCCCAGGCACACCGGACTCACAGGTTTGCCTTTGAATTCCGTAAAAAGATGTTCTGTTTCCCATCTTGCCTGGAAGAGACGGTTCTCCAGGTCAAGTCAAGAGACCAAGACGAGACCATGTGCAAGCAGTTGCTTGGCTACAGGTCTCGTGTTTCAAGGGAGCGCCCTCTATCAGTGGACAGTATAATTACAATTGGGATCTGGTTCAAATGTGGTCAAATGGCCTGCTTGCTTCCAGCGCCTGTGAAACCAACAATTTATTGATATTTGGAAATTGACCCGCGGGCCGTACCGAGTGAGGACAGGGGCCGAATGCGGCCAGCAGGCCAGCAGTTGCCCCTGTCTGCCATAGAGCCTGGCAGGTCAAACCATTGATTTATATACCTTTTCCCTTTACCCTCAACGGCATTCTTTTGTGACAAAGTACTCCAGCTACCTTTCTCCATGAATTCCACCCAGATTGTGTCATTTTCTTGACATCCTTCTTACCACCGCCTTCTGTCTGTATTGTCGATCCTAAGTACTTGAATTCGTTAACTTCTGGGACATCTCCTCCTAAATTAAATCCTGGACTTTCTACTCGCTTATTTATTTATACACAGGTACTCAATCTTTTGTTTTGCTGATCTGTAGTCCTCTAATCTCTAGTGCTTCTCTCCAGTCTTCAAGAACTCTCGGTGGCGCTGTCTTAAGATGTTCTGTGAGGCTGTCCATCAGTATCACAAACAGGGAAGAAGTCAACGCCAATCCTTGATGCTGCCCTACCTTTACCTCAAACTCGCATGTTGTTCACACTGCACATCGAACTGTGGTCTTACAGTCCCTGTACATGTTCTGAATTATGCGGATGTAATTTTCTGCCACTCCCTTTGCTCTCAGGCAATACCACAACTCCTCTCTCGGTTCTCTGTCATATGCCTTCTCCAAATCAACAAATGCGCAGTGCAATTCTTTCTGCCCTTCAATGTATTTTTCATCTAAGGTCCTGAGTACAAATATTGCACCTGTGGTACTTCTTCCAGGCATGAATCCAAATTTTTCTTTTCCTATAGTCACTTCCTTCCCAAGTCTCGCGTCAATCACTCTCTCCCGTAACTTCATTGTATGTCCCATCAATTTTTTATCCCACTGCAGTTGTTGCAACTTTGAGCGTCACCTTTTTTTTATATATATAAATTGGCACCAATATGCTCTTTCTCCATTCATCTGGCATTTTCCCAGTCTGTGTTATGTTGCTGAAGAGTCTGGTGAGGAACTCTATGCCAGCATCGCTTAATTATTTCCAGACTTCTGCTGGTATATTGTCCAGTCCCGCAGCGTTTCCATTTTTCATTCGTTGCAATGCTTTTATCACCTCATCCCTTGTAATCTCCCCCACATCCTCTTCGTTCCTTGGTGGTACATCTGTCCTTCTCTCTTGGTTATTCCCTTCATTCATTTGTTGACTGAAATAATCCCTTCATCTCTGCAAAAAATCCTCATCTTTCGACGATACTCTTCCATCTAAGTCCTTGGTTGTTCTTTAGTGCATTCACCGCCAAGTTGAAACCCCCTTATGGTGTTATGGTTATACCAAGGTCGGTATAACTCATGATTATTTATGGTAAACTGGTATTCTCTCTCTCTCTCTCTCTCTCTCTCTCTCTCTCTCTCTCTCTCTCTGTCTTCCTCTTATGAACTGTTGGTTTATATTGCCCCAGCCGAAGGGCCGGAGAGTATGATAAATGCCTGTTGGTTCGGAGTCAGGTTTATTTTGTAAATTATTTGGTCATATTTGAGCTGTTCCAGGGTTGCGCGGAGGCCTGTTGGTTAGCTCTGATGCCCCGTAGCAAGAGGGTTTTGGGTTTGATTCCAGCCCGCCTGTGCAGAGTCTGTTCAATCCGCGTTTGTCTGTGCCGGTTTCCCATCAGGTACTCCGGTTCTCTCCCAAACTCCACATACATGTTAGGTGAATGGGAGACTCTGCACATGCATGTTGGGAGTTGTTTTGTTGTGCCCTCTGCGATGGACCGGGAACCTGTCTGGCTAATGCCTGCTGGAATAGACCCAACCTTAAACCCATAAACGGATTAAGAGGGTATAAATAAGGGCTGGATGGATGGATGGATGGATGGATGGGTGAACAAAGAAGAGCTACTCTCTTCTTTGTTGGCCAAGTCATAGGTCACAGGTACTTAAACTCAGTGTCACTGGCCATTCAAACCAGGTACTACAAAGGGTGAAAGGTGAATTGTGTAATGTCTACCTGAACGCCGTCCTCAGTCAACCTCTGTCACCCCAGTGATGTCACCGGCTACAACCTAAAACAGACATGCGGCCTCCTAAATACATGGGGGGGTGGACTGCAAGTCATTTAGCCCAGCTGATATTAACTAGCCTTATTGTGCTTCGGAGGAGCCAGCATATTACAAATTGAACCTTTAAGTGTTTGTTTGCTGCTGGATGGGGGCAGATGTATGCAGCTGACGCCCCGTGGGTAAATAAAAGGTTAATGAAAAACAAGCTAAAACTTATACCGCCCCCCGCCCCCACACCACCACCACCATTTAAATTGAATACATGTTGTCATTTCTGATGCGGCACTTGAGAGGGCTCCCTGCAGCTGAAACAGTGAAGAGGAGGTAGTTCAGCTGTGGAGTGAGATGGAGAGCGTGGGGTGAGTGGAGGAAGAGGGAGGAAGAGGGGGAGAGAGGGAGGAAAAAACAGGAGAAAGGGGGAGAGAGAGAAATGAAATATTTACGCAAGACCAAGGTATCCTCTTGCACACTTGCCAGCACCACCATAGACATGCACGCCATGTCTTCCTGCACATCGGGCGCACACACACACACACACACACACACACTCATGTACACACACTCACACATAAATGTGCTTGTTTTCTTTACTTTTGGCACGCACTCACGCAAACACACACAGTCAGAAACACCTAACAGGCCTGTTCCTCAGCATCCAGTGAGTTTGTGTAACAGCGGACCGCAGCTAGATATTTTTAACCTCGTCCTTCTTAAAAACACACTCCACACCAAAGAATTCCCACTGTGACCACAAGAATTCACATACGCAGACATATGCACACAAAAATAGACGGACACACACACACACGTGCAGACACACACACACACGCACGCATACAGGCAGACACACACACACGCAGACACACACATACACGCAGACACACACATACACGCAGACACACATACACGCAGACACACACACATGCAGACACACACACACACACACACACATACATGCAAACACACACACATACATGCAGACACACACACATACATACACGCAGACACACACATACACACATACACGCAAACACGCATACACACAGGCACACACACATACATGCAGACACACACATACACGCAGACACACACATACACGCAGACACACGTGCGCAGACACACACACACACACGCAGACACACACACACAGACATACACGCAGACACACGTGCACAGACACACACGCAGACACGCGCGCGCAGACACACACACACAGACACACACACATACATGCAGACACACAGACACACACACGCAGACAAACAGACACACGTACACACACACACGCAGAAACACAGACTCACACACAGACTCACACACAGACACATACACACACACGCTGACACACTTGTAAGGGTTAGTCTCCATTTTTAGAGCCTGCAGGGCAAACATGGTCTAAATTTAGAAGCTCATTTCTGTTGAATAAATAAAGTGTCTTGGAAGAGTGTCAACACATACTGGATAACTCTCTCTCTCTCGTGTGTGTGTGTGTCTGTGTGTGTGCGTGTGTGTGTGTGTGTGCGTGCGTGCGTGTGTGTTTACTGAAGTGCCTGCTTGCTTTGATCTCATTCAGATGCCATCTCTTCTGCTTTGCATGCCCTTACGTAAACCTTCCAACATAATGAAAGACAGATCGGCGGGGAGAGAAGAGCGGGTAAGGCAAGCGGGAGGAACGGAGAGAGAGAGAGAGAGGGAGAGAGAGAGAAGCAGGACTGACAGGAGGGTGTGTGGCGAGGAGGGCAGGCCAGTGGGAGACAGGGACTGAGGAAGGAAGGGAGGAGGAGAGAGGATGAGTTCAACTCCATTTACACCGGAGATGGGAGAGATAGCCCCTTACAGTCACACACACACACACACACACACACACACACACACACACACACACTCCCTGCAACCCTCACTCACAGGCATACTCACAAAAATACAATTCACAGTGACGTACATCCCAGACGTGGTTGGCTTGCATGGCATTAGGAGTCTAAGCCACAGACTCTTACTGGAGACTCGTCCCAACCGCCGGGATTTGAACCCCCTGGAAAGCCGGCATTCTTACCTACTGACACACGCACACACACACACACACACACACACACACACACACACACACACACACACACACACACACACACACACACACACACACACACACACACACACACACACACACACACACACGTATGCGCACGCGGGCGGCATGGCTCAGGAGGTAGAGCGGGTCGTCTAGTAATCGCAAGGTCGCTGGTTTGATCCCCGGCTCCTGCGGGAGAGCGTGTTGAAGCGTCCTTGAGCAGGACACTGACCCCTTAACTGCTCCTGATGAGCAGGTTGGTGCCGCCTTGCATGGCAGCCTCCGCCATCGGTGTGTGAATGGGTGTGTGAATGGGTGGATGTGAGGCGCACACTGTGAAGCGGTTTGAGTGGTCGGTAGACTAGAAAAGTGCAGTGTAAAAGCAATCCATTTACACACACACACATGCACACACACACACACCATGTCACCCTGTACTTGTGGGGACCCCTCATTGACTACATTCACTCCCCAGCCCTTAACCCGAACCTTAACTGCACGCCTAACCTCAACCCTTACCCTACCCTTAACCTAATCCTAATTCTGACCTTGTCCCTTACCCCACCCTTAACCTAATCCTAATTCTGACCTTAACCCTTACCCTACCCTTAACCTAATCCTAATTCTAACCTTGTCCCTTACCCTACCCTTAACCTAATCCTAATTCTAACCTTGTCCCTTACCCCACCCTTAACCTAATCCTAATTCTGACCTTAACCCTTACCCTACCCTTAACCTAATCCTAATTCTGACCTTGTCCCTTACCCTACACTTAACCTAATCCTAATTCTGACCTTAACCCTTACCCAACCCTTAACCTAATCCTAATTCTGACCTTGTCCCTTACCCTACCCTTAACCTAATCCTAATTCTGACCTTGTCCCTTACCCTACACTTAACCTAATCCTAATTCTGACCTTAACCCTTACCCAACCCTTAACCTAATCCTAATTCTGACCTTGTCCCTTACCCTACCCTTAACCTAATCCTAATTCTGACCTTAACCCTTACCCTACCCTTAACCTAATCCTAATTCTGAACTTGACCCTTACCCTACTCTTAACCTAATCCTAATTCTGACCTTAACCCTTACCCTACCCTTAACCTAATCCTAATTCTAACCTTGACCCTAAACCCAAGTCCTGACCCTGCATTAGACCCTTTTCCTGATGGAGACCCATAAAATGTCCCCACAAGGTAGGTGGTTTCGAGGGTTTTGAGTTTTTGTACTCTAATGGGGACCAAATGTCCCCATTAGAGTATACACACACACACACGCACGCACGCACGCACACACGCAGATTTGGTAACCTCACTATTCTGCAAGTCGTTTCAGTGCAACCGTGCAACTATTTCAGCGAAGTTTCGACACACAAAGTGTTTGAACATATTCTTGTGTTTTTGATTTTTTTTTTGTGTGTTTTTTCTTCTTCTTCTTCTTTGGCAATGCTGGGGGTGTTTGCCCTTATTTGACTGAGCAGTGGAGAGAGGGAGAGAGACTATAGAGGTAAAGGGGGCTGACGGAGGTGCGATGACTCACAGCGAAGGCCCCGGGCCAAGGACGCCCCTGCGGCATCGTTTACACCAAGACTACTTGCTGCTCAGCCCTCCTCCGTCTGGGTGGAGGGGTGTTAATTATTGAAATCAGATGTTGCAGTGTGGGGTTCGGGGAGGCAGCCTGCATGCATGCACTTGGCTTTCCGTGGCGCATGTGGACGGAGGCCCAGTCCTCGCCCCGCAACCCCAACGGTAAACAAGCCGCGATGGAGAGGAGGCTGAACGGAGAGGTCGGAGGAGCCAGTTGAGGGAAAAAGTGTTGAGAAAGAGAGCGGGGGGGGGGGGGGGGTGTGTGTGTGAAAGATAAGAAAGGCTAAAAAAAAAAAAAAAAGAAGAGAGATGACACGTGGAAGGGGGATAACGCGAGGGGAGGAGGAGGAGGGTGAAACAAAAAGGGAAAGCGGGGTACGAAAAGAAGGAAGGTTTCGGATCGGAGGGAGGGGGGGGGGTCGAAGCCGAGGGACAGAAGAGGAGCGATGAATACATAAATGCAGATAGAAAACAGAAGGGTGCGTGTGTGGGGAGGGGGCGGTTAGATGAAGGTATCGATCTGGGAGGTAAAATTGCAAGTCGGGATGATGGAGGTGGAGGAGGTGGAGGAGGGGGACGACCAGGCTGAGGGATGAGATGGAAAGGGGGGAAATCGATCAGCTGAAGAGAATGAGAGTTTATGAGAAAAGGGAAGAAAGGCGTTTGCTGAGAGGTGGGGGGGGGGGACGGAGAGAGAGTTCGGAGGAGAGATGAACGAGAGAGAGAGAGAGAGAGAGAGAGAGACTGTGACCCAATAACTGAGGAGAAAAGCTGTCTCCATCAACCTTGACTGCACAGTATCATTACACACACACACACACACACACACACACACACACACACACACATGCACGTTCTCATACAAGCGCGGTGACGTGGTACGGGCGTGGCGGAAGGGCACCAGCCATGTTAACCAAGCTCTCTCCACCAACACTTACCGATGGATGACGAGCTGTCGTCTTGGTAACGGCCATCAGATTCCTGCAGGAAAAAATAAGTGAAGCCAAAAAGCTGTTCGATGGTCTTAATGTACTCTGACTCGACAATGGACGGTCTATCTTTACAACCCCACAATCGGCCGTCCCACGGAGGCGGAAAGAAACAATAACCACGATCATTTTCTAACATTTGTCTGCCAGGTCTGTTCTGGGGAATTACTCTGGTTTTTGCCGGCTGAGACTTTAATAGGGGCTATCCTTCAACTAGCGCCCCGAATGTTTCGGCGTAATGCGCCATCAGTCACTCCGCCGCCGGAGCGTGCGGCGCTGCTCCGCTTACGCCGCAAAACGCTCCTCATCGGGGCTAACCTCTCATGCGGTTGGGGGGTACACCTAAAATGGGGCAGGTTGGCGGGGTGACCGAGTAGCGGCAGTCGTACTGAAATGACTCAACGCGTCTCACTTATGAGAGAGTGATAACGGCTGCAGCATGCTGCAAACAGCTCTTACCCCCCTTCACAAACTTGCACTCTTGTGCCCATGCGCGCACACACACACACATATGCACGGACGCCCACACGCACACACACACACACACACACACAGACACACACGTATATTCCCTATCCTCTCTGATTTCAAGGGCGTTGCAGCGGTAGCCGTTGTGAAACTGGAGCGGGCAGGGCTGAGAGCCGCGGCCAGGTAAAGTGAGCCCGGCGTCGGTCACCACGCCTCGTCAAGTCTCGCTTGTTGACCCAGTAAGTTGACACTGCGCTGGACTAAACCTGGCCCGCTTCCGTCGTCATGGCAACCCCGCCGTGTCTTTGGCCCCGATCGCACAATGCAAATTGCCCCCGGTTATGAGAAGAACCGCCCCTGCGAGGTCATGTGACCTTCTCCGGCAGCCTGCCTGCGGGAGTTTAACACGGCTGCAACGAGATGTGCGAGTTTCATCTCAAGCACAAACTTTATGATTCAGTTTAGCTTTGAAGAGGAAGTGTCCCCCCCCCCCTTTCTCCCCACTTGTATCCGGCTAATTACCCCACTCTGTCCCGGTCACTGCTCCACCCCCTCGGCCGATCCGGGGAGGGCTGCAGACTACCACATACCCCTCTGATACATGTGGCCGCTTCATTTCACCTGACAGTGAGGAGTTTCACCAGGGGGACGTGGCACATGGGAGGATCACGCTATTCCCCCCAGTTCCCCTCCCCGAACAGGCGCCCCGGCCGACCAGAGGAGGCGCTAGTGCAGCCACCAGGACACATACCCACATCCGGCTTCCCACCCACAGACACGGCCAGGTGTGTCTGTAGGGAATGCCCGACCAAGCCGTAAGTAAGACGGGGATTCGAACCGGCGAGCCCCATGTTGGTAGGAAACAGAATAGACCGCCACGCCACCCAGACGCCGAAGAGGAAGTGTTTTATTAAGTTTAATGAGAAATGTTATTTTCTTGAGATGTATCATATGTAAGTCCACAGTATCTGGTGTGTCCACGAGGGCGACGCCAAGAGCAACCCGATTTCCTGCGTCGACAGTATAGAAACTTTAACGCCTACAATAAACACGGGAACGAGTATGCGGCCGAGAAAACACATGTCGGGTCAAACGGTCTTGACAATTCCCGTTGTGTATTTCACAACGGTGCATGGGGGGTGAGGGGTGGGGGTGAAAACGGGGGTTGAAACTCTCAGTTAAACCCCCATTTTGTGTCACAGTCTCTGTTCACCACTCACACCTGATGGGCCATCGCTCCCATACCTTGCATGTGTGTGTGTGTGTGTGTGTGTGTGTGTGTGTGTGTGTGTGTGTGTGTGTGTGTGTGTGTGTGTGTGTGTGTGTGTGTGCAAGCCTTTACATGCGTCTTGCTGGTTGAACCCATCCATTTTACCTTTATGTAGCTGTTTGTCACCTTGAACCCGGGTGCAGACACACCTGGGCTGGAGGCGTGACGCGGCCGGGTCCTAGTTACAGGCCAGGCGGCATGCCTGGCGAGGTCGGAGAGGCCCCCTTTTCCCGTAAATCATTCCTCAGCTCGACCGGGGCGGCCGCGGTATCATCATTATCTGCTGTTTGTTACGTGGAGGAGACCCAATAAACACGCCTACTGAGGCCCAGGGAGACCTCCCTCCGCGGGGAGCGGCGCAACCATCCGCCCCTGCCCCGCCAAGAAAGGGAGAAGGAGCCATATTGAAACGTGACCTGCAGAAACTTCAGTCGAGCCATCAGTTATTTTGTCGATCAATTAATTTGTCAGTCTTAATGCTGCCATACAGACTGCACCTGACCGTATAATGTGGGCTGTAATGCACGTTACACCTGAACTGCAGCGGACATCAGCACCACATGAAGTGCCGTCTGTATGAGGGTATACACAGATAAAGCCTTTTGTAGTTCGACAGGATACCACAGCATGTGTGTGTGTGTGGGGGGGGGGGAGGGGGGAGGGGGGGCAGAGAAAGATCATGGTTCATAGGGTCATAGATATTCTCTTCGTTCGTTACGGTGCAAGACTCCTCCCTGGTGCCTCACCTGTGTGTTCCTCCACAGGGTTGCCGTGGAAATGACCAGTCTCCCATGACAACCACACGACCATATCGGGGCGTCTCCCCTGCTCTTGCATGGGGGGTAGCAATTAAGGAGAATACTCTACAGTCTCCCCCCTCCCTCCCTCTCTCTGCTCTCTCTCTCTCTCTCTCTCTCTCTCCCTCTCTCCCTCTCTCTCTCTCTCTCTCTCTCTCTCTCTCTCTCTCTCTCTCTCTCTCTCTGTCTCTCTCTCTCTCTCTCTCCCTTCTCTCTCTCTCCCTCTCTCTCTCTCTCCTCTCTCTCTCTCTCTCTCCCTCTCTCTCTCTCTCTGTCTCTCTCGGACACACACACACACAGCGCAGGAATGGGGGGGCAGCAGCGTCCCCTAGTGGTGGGCGTAGCCCCCCCCCCCCAGTAGTGGCAGGTGGCTGTGTAACAGCTTGGACACCAGCAGTAAGCCTACTTTTCCAAACGTACAAATGCAAACAAATAAATAAATAAACGAAACACGCCTTTATTTAGGGCTGTGTGGGACGTACATGTTTAACAAGAAAGTGAGTAAACACTCCGTTCCAAAACCTGCTACACATGCGCCTTACAACACAAAAATAATGACGTCATACTGCAGCGACGGGGGGGGCCGAAAGGGAGGCGGTCGCTCTGACCGTCGGCGGTTGTGCGCTGGGGGAGCGCAATGGCTGATGGGAGTGTTAACGTTAGATTTAAAGTTGTTTTAACCGCTAGGCGCTCTTGTCGTGGTTATTCTTGTGTTGCTGTTTTGGGGGTTCGACTCAGACTAAGTAGGAGACCGTTTACTGACTAACTGACATGTGGGACAATTTGAACTGATGTTGCCGATTGGGACATGGGGGGAGGGGGGGCTCATTACGTTGTTGTTGGTTCTGGTCGGTTCTGGTCGGTGTGAATAAAAGAGCACCCCCCCCCCCCCCCTGGGGTCGTGCGGTGTGGTGTATGGGGGCGCTGGAATTGCGATTAAAAAGAGATCTCTGCTGCCTCTCCACTCGTTCTCCACGCCGGCTCGCCACAATACTTTGTTTCATTGGCAGCCCCCCTACTTAACACATCTTCCTGCTTGCCTGCACACACACACACACACACACACACACACACACACACACACACACACACACACACACACACACACACAGCGTTGCGTCACCCTAAAACTTTACAGAACAAACCGGCAGAGAAATAGAGACATAGATGACATGTGACGTGTGACGTCTGTGTGTGTGTGTGTGTGTGTGTGTTGTGTGTGTGTGTACATCCCACTTGTTGGTTTGCTTTTGTGTGCATGTGTGAGGACCCCTGTTTAAATGGCAGCTTTTTGAATCCAAGATAAACTGTGTTAGCAGTACAAAACTTATAATAACCTGGTTGCATAAGTGCGCATACCCTTTCATAAGTGGGGGGTGTGGCTGTGTTCAGAATTGACCAATCACATTCAACCTCATCTTGAATAGTAGTTAGGATACACCTGCCATCAATTAAAGTGACTGTGATGAACCCCAGGTAAAGGTCAGCTATGCCTGTTGGATTTCTGACATCTTGGCTGCATCCAGCTGCAAAGCCGTGGCCACAAAGAGCCTCCTAAGCATGGACGGGCTCTCACGGTTCCCGATGGAGCGATGAGACAGGTACCCATCAGGAGAGGGGCACAAAAGGAGTTTCCGAGGCATT